>NC_057797.1:638059575-638372568 GCF_018294505.1 Triticum aestivum | reverse complement strand
AGTAGCTCTGCAAATATAGCGAAAACAACACACATAAACTGGAATTCACTCAAACCTGTCAAACCTGGGGGACATGGCAAACTTTGAAGAATGCACGAACGATACGCGGAGATATATAAGCGCGAGGCTAGGGTAGCCGGGGCGCCCTCACCTTTCCATACCTTTGCGAAGCGGTCGATTAAGCAGACAACCGTTGGCATCGAACTCTACCACTGTTTGATCCCCTCACGCTGGATTCCCTCGCGAGCGGCACGCGTAGGCTGGATCCCACCGCAGGTCGTCCACTTTGCCTGAATTGAGCGCCCGCCCCATCCGTCCCCTTTCGACCGCACGACGCATCCTCTTGGCCGCCTCCAATTCGTTCCTATGTCGAGCGATCACATCCTCATGTTGGGCCGGCCCTTTTCACATTTTTTTCTATTTTCTAACCTGAAGTGCAAAAAATGCTTCTAGCTGGGGCCCGAACCTCCAGCGCAAGTGTTGAGGGGACAATGGGATAACCCCCTGACAAATCACTCAGTGTGATTACATATATGTTTTTCCGTTATTTCATCTTTCTTCCCTTTCTATTCTCTTATTTTTTATTTTTTTCACTGTCCTTTTTTCTTTCTTTTCTCAAATTCATAAAGTTTTTCTTCAAATAGATGAACTTGTTCAAAATTGATGAACTTATTTTCAACTTTATGAACCTTTTTTCAAATTTGATGAATATTCCTTTTAAATCGATGAACCTTTTTCAAATTTGATGAACTCTTTCAAATTCTATGAACATTTTCCCGAAATTGATGAACTTTATTTCAAATTTGATGATTTTTTTGCTTTTTGTGAACTTCTTCAAAATCGATAAACTTTTTTATCAAAATTCATGATCTTTTTTCAAAGTCATCGAACTTTTTCCAATTCTGTGAACTATTTTAAAAATTGATGAGTTGTTTTCAAAACCGGTGAACTTTTCTCCAAATCAATGAACCTTTTTTGAATTTTGATGAACTTTTTTTCAAATTTGTGAATTTTTTCCCAAGATTTGTGAACAATTTTTCAAATGGATATTTTTTTTCAAAATCGATGGAATTTTTCTCAAAATCATGAATTTCTTTCAAAATTAAAATTCGGTTAATCTTTTTCAAAACCAATGAACTTTTCTGTAATTCATGAAATTTTTCCAAAATATTTTCAAATAATTTATAATCAAGGTGCTACAGTAGACATGTATATGTGTAATAAATTGCATGGCTACAAATGTACTTAAAAAATTCGCCCTGGAATTGGTCAGTAGCATGTTGTAGGTCATGTGGTTAGCCATACTCATTCGTTGTTATCACGGTGCGAGTTTGATCCTCAAGGAGAACCATTTTTGGGTTGTTTTTTCGCTTTTCGCGCTACCCATAAACTAGTTGCATCGATTGATTTTTTGTTGGGCCGCCCAGTCGCATCGCCTTCGGGCGCCAGTACGAGGAACATGCATTGAGAGCACCGGTTAGGAGCGCCCGCTGATTCTTTACTATGTCGAACGGGAGCGAATGTATGAGAGGGCTTTTGCTGCCTAGGGCCGAGCAGAAAAACTAGCCCAGTTAACCACAGGAGTCCAAAATAGCTACGGGGAGTAGCTGCCCTTTGCGACATTAGGCCCAATTTGTGACTAGCTTGGCGCTAACTTTAGATTGGATGGTTAGAAACGTTTGACAAATGAAATCAAACGGCTAAAAATGTCTACTTCATGAGAACAGTAGGGGTTAGGCTCAACGGAGATCAAACGTCCATGATTAGTTAGATCATAAAAACGGTGGTCTTCGAATGCTAGTAGCCTAAGAAGGTTAGGAGGGTGCTCAGTTCTAATGTCTCTAAATAAATGAGATAGGGGGCGGGGACCCCTTTTGATCAAAAAAGGAACAACAAATTATTTAAAATAACACAAAACATGTCAAGCACACACCTGTTGTTTAAGTTCTTTCATCCTCCAGCACGAGCATTCTCATCATAACAAGCTTGTATATAAGCTACCAATCCATCATTTTTGTTGGTCCTGTATCAGGTGTGTTGCAGCCACATAAAAGGGTTTCATCATTTAATGTGCCCTGTTAAGTGATCGTTGTCGACTCTCCTCTCATGGATTACACACTCGTCATAGCATAGCAGCATAACTTCAAATTGTCATTGTCAGGTCAACAGTATTCTGGTGGGTGTTTTGTTTGATGGCCGTCAGAGTCGTGGAAGACGCGACCTCTGCACCATCGGGCGGCACCATCCGAATGTTGTCGTATCACGCATCGGGACCATGATTGTTGGTGTTTTTACTCTAGATTGGTCCACTTACTACTATCGTATTCCAGATTTATTGTAATGCTATTTATTGTATTCTACTTTTAAATTTTTTATAATGAGCCAATAATGTAATGTTAGCACTATTTACCGGGATCAATTAACTCAGGATTATATCCCATATCGAGCTAATGTCTTGAAGAACACTACCTTCAAACAGCCCATCATGTTTATCACGGACGACCCTTGTCCCGTGATACGGTTGCTCGATCTAGCCACCCCTATCTCATGACAATTAAAAGATTTTCTCCATAGTAAAACACAGGCATTGTGCTAGTAAACAAGAATGCTGCAAAATGGGAAGTGGAAAAAGTTGGCATCTAAAAAAATCCCTTAGTAATATAAAGTTCTCCCCAACGTTAAAGGATATACCTTTTGTGGAGGGATATCATCTACATTTAGACCAGATTGCTCATTTTTGTAGTACAAAAATATTAAAAATCCAACATCTGATTTTTAGCGCTAAAATTCCGATGATCAGATTTGCCATGCGAAAAAAATAAAATTGGCATGCTTCAATATAAGGATTTTCCATGTTCTACGGTCAAAATTGCCATGTATTGTAAAAATCAACAGAAAAATTGCCATGCTGCGGCAATTAATTGCCATGCGTTTGATCAGAATCCGATATAGTTGAGGGTGTCCGTTTTTAACCTCAAAATCTGACGTCAAATAATCCTTTTTAGTAATATGTAATTCCCATTGATATTTGCATTCACACCCGCGCAAACAAAATTGGTAAATTTTGAAAAAGGCTGGTCCCGGAAACATGATATTTGAAAAGAACCCATGCAACTAAAAAAGAGAACCCATGCAAATAAAAAAAAGAAAAAAAAACCATGTACAAACTACAGAAAAAACGAATCAAACGAGTTTAAAATTTCTTGGATTAGACATTCCTCGAATGTTGCTGCGCATAAATTAGCTAGAGTATGTGTGGATGATGAACTTTGTAAGATTTGATGGGGGTGTTTCCTCAGACTTTGTGTTGGGTGTAATCTCAGATGACATTCCGAGCTTATGTCGGTTAATTATAAAGGCAGAAGTATTACTAAAAAAAAACCGAATCGCGTCATATTCCCATGAGCCGAGAGCCCGAGTGGGAGAGGCAGGCCAGTCGCCGCGAAGGCGACACAACCGCTTCGGACAGTCGCCTCCAGCCCAAAGCCCCAAGCCCCGCGATGCCCTCACTCCCCTCCCCCTTCGCCGCCGGCGACTGCTCCGCCGATAAGTTCGACCCCGACTACCTCTACTTCCTCCGCCACCTTCGCACCGAAGGCAGCTCCTATGTCCTCGAGCTCCCGCCGGGCGGCGCCTCCCCTGCCCCCGTCATCAGGTACGAGTCCCCCATCGCCATCTCCGACGGCGAATGTGTCTCGGACCCCTCCCCGGGCGGCGCAAGCGCCAACCGCCGGGCGGAAGAGTGGGACTCGTCGGTGGAGGCGCCCCCCTCTTGGATCGACTCCATCGTCGACATTGACGAGGATTACCGCATTTTCCTGCACCACACGTGCGTGGTGAATAACCGCCTGAAGCTCCAGATGGGGGGCGTCGTTGTGGACTACGAGCCGGACCCGGACGCCGCGCAATCTGGAGGCAGCAGCGGGGTCGAGGAGCAATCGGAGAAAGATGCGGCCGTTGCTTCCTCGGGGGGAGAGGAGCAGGCGGTCGACTCAGATGTACCGGTTGTAATTATGCCGGACCCGAACGCCTACGACTGGCGTGCAGATCCAGCCCCTCGTCAAAGGATGCAGGGTCAGGAAGATATTGGGCGCAAGGATGCTCAGCCTCGCGTTGCTTCGGTGAGAATTTCCTGTTATCTCTGATACCTATTGTTGTTACGTTTTCACACTATTGGACAATACTGATCAGTGTATTACTGCTGGATAATGAAATGGATCAATGTGTTACTGTGATGCTAAAACTGATCAATGTGTAAACAATTTTATCTTGTTCGCCTGTTCTCGAACTGATCAGTGTGTAATTAAGTGGTCAGTGCCAGTATGGTAGATAGGTCAACTGTCAATTGACATTTGAAATCATACGAGTAATTCTGTAGCACGTGCCTTGTTTCCATTTTCCAAATTCTGTAGCACGTGCCAATATGGAATATATGTTTTAGAAAATATATTCGGATATCAGTAGTTCTGAAGAAACGGATCAACCATTTTTCCCGAACAAGTAGAAACATTCGTGTCTTTGGAACATCACACCATCCTGTTCGAGCAGTTGTGATCAAAATATATCTCCCCTACTTTGCCATTTTTGTTGATTCTTCATTGTCAGTCACTTAATATAACGCAATAGTCATTCACTCTATCTACCTGTACAACAGTCTAGGAGTGTGATAATCTAAGTTTTTTCTTGAAAAATGTTAAGCTAATCTACATTTTGAAATTGAGACATTCTTGATTGGTATTAAGCACCATCTTTGAACTTCATAATAATATTAGAAAGATTCAACCAAAGTTCATAAGCTGTACATACTACATGTATGTAGTGGCTGTCTTTTTTCTTTCTGTATGTTAACTACCATGTGTGATTTACTTCTCCTTTCGCCTCCTACAAATTTGTAGTCACATAGATCAGATGTTATATGGCCTCCACATATCAACCGTAGGCCAGATTCAGACTTCAAGCGAAGATTGATGGATGCTCTTCAGAAGCCATTTAGCCGCAAAGAATATATTAAGCTGTTTGACATGGCTTCTATTCGTACTCCTTTAGTGAAGTTGCGACAGGTGCGCAATGATGCAAAATTCTACCCTACCGAGGAGATGGGCAATTCATATTTTGATCATTACCCTGGTATGTTATCATGGGTATACACTGACAAGTACTGTATCTTTTGTGTCACCTGTTTTATAGTACTGCCTTTTGCCATCTTTCCCTTCAGAAATTTGTTTCTTATTGTTATCGTAATAAATCAACCGGGTAAAGTAAATTCTGCTGAACTATACTTATTACCCTTCATGGACATTTCTGTACTGAGCTTGACGACACACTGCTGTGTTGTTTAACAATCCTCAATATCACGACTTATCCTGCAGTGCTGAAATTCCAGAGCAGTATAGGCTATGCATCATTGTAAATGTATGTATTAGTATGTTGTGGACTACTCTGTACTTTTGATGGGCAGCTCAACTAGCAATCAAAGGTTTGAACATAGTTTGTTCTTGATTCTAATACTGTTGATGTGCCATAGTCAAACACTCATTCTCTAGATTATATTACTGCACAATTGTAAAGTCACTAAACGGTCCTTGGTATTGCAGTGAACTTAAGTATAAACTAGCACATTCACATTGATATTTTTCCCTCGAGAATATTTGAAATATTGATGCCAGGGTTTGTTAAATGTAAACTACTACTCCCTCCGTCCGGAAAAACTTGTCCCAAGCTTGTTCCTCATATGGATGTATCTAGCACTAACTTGGTGCTAGATACATTCATTTGAGGGACAAGCTTTTTCGGACGGAGGGAGTACTTTGTAACAGTTTGATGAAGGATGTTTTTTTAACTTTAACAGTTCTGAGTTGTTGTGGTTATAGTACTAAAACTCTTCGTTTATTTAACTTCAGATCTTGTCGAACAAGTTACAAACACTAGCTTTTCCAAGGGTTTAGCTCTGATGCGTGGATTTTTCTTCTGGTTGCAGGTATCCTTTAATACTAATTTACCTCTTATAAGTTATAATAATACGTTTGCACTAATTGTGGTCATGTCTGCAACGTTCACATTTCCATCTAAATCCAAAGGCCCAAACCTAAAATCTTCTAGGTCACCTACAATGAACTAGTAGTTTTTATATACACAAATAAGTTTGTCACAGCTGGAGCACATGTATTCTTTTGGTAGAATATAAAGGAGATGTGTCATGGATAGACTATTAGTTTGCCATGCAGCTCAAATACTGCCATTTCAAGATCAGGTTAGGGGGCCTGATACCAATTATAACGAAATCTGTAGTTGCAGCATTAGTGTATACACTATCTTTAATCGCATGCTTGTTCTATACTACTCCCTCCGTCCCAGAATATAAGGTGCATAAATTTCCGTGAAGGTCAACATATGTATGTTTGACCAGGATTGTAGAATAAAATATCAACATAATAAGCAATACATAATAAATAAGATACGAAAACATATTTCATGATGTATCTAACTATACAAATTTGATATATTTTTTAAAACTTGGTCAAACATGCACAAGTTTGACTTCTGAAAAAACAGACACCTTATCTTGTGGAAGGGAGGAAGTACTCCCTCCGTCCGGAAATACTTGTCCTTGGAAATGGATAAAATGAATGTATCTATAACTAAAATAAGTCTAGATACAACCATTTCTAAGACAAGTATTTCCGGACGGAGGGAGTATATGCTATCACATACGTACCTTGGCAGCATGAAGATATTTGCAAACTTTGAAGTTTACACTTTCTTTTTGCAGAATAGTGCACACGAGGATCAATTCAGGCCATGGACAGATGATCTGAAAGATCAAGAGGTTATTCCATTGATGGACTTAGATTACCCATTGCCTTAGTTCACCCATCTTCTCTTTTGTGGAGATTATTCCCTAAGGGTGAAACCATTCTCAGTACAGAATATCTGATTTTTATCATTTTATATATGGAGTGTGCGAATAAGTACTGTAGCAGCCTGCTTGTGTTGCTCTTTCTCTTGGGAGAATAAATGTATATATTGCTCAACTGGTGAAAGGAGAAATCATTCCCTGTGAAACTGCATACATTCTAGGTTACAACTGGGATCTAGCATTCTAGCTGCTATTGATCAGTTGATGCATTTCTCATGTTGAAATTGAGGGCACTGAATCTCACATTCAACTTATGTCCGCATCACAATGCATCACATGCCGTAGCGTAAATGACCTAATTAAACTTGATTATGTACTCTGAAAATGGATTTGGTCTAGTCGTGCGGCACCCTTGCAATTTCACTTTCATCTTTGATTTCATCAGGGCACAACTCTGTTCAGCATTTCTTGCTGTGGTGCTAGAGAATCTGATTCCCAAAGCAGAAGTAAAAACTGATGAAAATTGTTTGTCTTCTTTGTAGTTTGGAGCTAGAGTTTAAGTCCAAACTTCTTTTTTACGAGGAACTTTTCATTAGATAAAAAAAGGGCTGATGTACAGCGATCGCAGATTTTTGAAGGGAACTCCTGGAAACTCTATATGGCAAACTAAAAACCGGTCAAAAGCTAGCCAATGCCCTCGTTGGCTTTGCTTGGGCACGGCCATAAGCCAGTCAACCAAATGGCTATGGCAGGCAAAAACTTGTCATGCTCTCACCTGGTCGGCCTTGGAGCTCTCTGTTTCAGTGTGTTTACGCCCGCGAAGTCTGGTTTGGTGTGCTCCACTGGCTTGGCATCATCCACCTCGTGCCCTCTTCGATTGATCACATTCTCCCGTGGTGGTCTTCATGGCAGCAGACGATCCCTCCCAAGATGAAAAAAGGGATCGATTCAGTCATCATTTGCACCCTCCCACTGCATTTGGCTCGAGAAATAGGAGGATCTTCAAGAACAAATCCCTCCTCACATCGGCACTTGTCCACAAGGACCGCGACACTTTGCGCGAGTGGAAGAAGATGGGAAACGGTAGCCTAGAGCGAGTTGTTAAGAGCATCTCCAGTCGTTAAAAATCGCCCCTGGGGCGCACTGGCGCAAAACGCGTGCTGGGGACGTGATGCCACCCAGTCGCGGCGCCCACGGGATTTTTTTGAACGGCGCAAACACGGCGAGTTCATGCATATTTCGGCGACTTCAAACCAAATTCGACCAAAACACGGCACAAACACACCCGCTCATATATATTTAAAGTATTTTACAAAAAAAACACTACTAGGCCCACCCGCCGTCTCGCTCGCCTCGCCGCTCCTCGCCGGCGGCTGCCCTTGCAGTTCTACATGCCGAGAAGGCTGTAGAACCGCGTGTAGTTGCCGCCGTCGTCATCGTCGTCGTTGTCATCGTCGTCGTGGCCGCCGTCCCTGCTGCAACCCTCCCCCGGTTGGCGCGGCGGGTTGGACGGTCCGGCGGCATCCTCGTCGTCGTCGCTGTCGAGGATCATGACGCCGTACTTGTCCTCGCGCCCACGCTTGCGGACGGCGATCTCCTCCAGGGCCCGGGTCTGTCGGGTCATCTCCGTCTGGAGGTAGTCGTCGCACGCCCACCGCAGGGCGTCCGCGTCGGAGAAGCCGCGCCGGGCTATCTCCTCGTACTCCGGAGGGAGACTGGGCTCCGGCTTGGGCGCGACGAGGACGAGGCGCCCGGAAGCGGGGGTGGAGTCGGCGATGCGGATACCGGAGCTGCGGGTGCGCCGGCTGACAGGCGTGTCCTGGGGCTCCGGCTTGACGAGGCGGAGGCAGGGAGAGCCGGTCGACCGATCGGACGAGGAGGAGGACGCCCCGGGGTCCATGCGCCTCGGCGTCCACGAGCTCCCACGGCGGCGAGAGAAGGACGGCGGGGAGGGGTACTCCAGCCTCGGCGTGTTGCCGCCCTCGATGTACTCGAGGACGGCCTCCAGCGTGCGGCCGGGCACGCCCCACCATCGGCGCCGCCCCTCGGAGTTGAGCCTGCCGGAGGGCACGACGCCGTTGGTGGCCTCGAGCTGCTCGGCGTGACGACGGCGGAAGTAGGGCTCCCAGAGCGGGCTGTCGGGGACGTAGCGCGGCCCATCCCTCGCCGCCCGTGGCAGAGAGGCGCGAATACGCGCGATCTCCGCATGACGCGCCGCCCCGGTGGGCGGTGGTGGCACCGGGACCCCGCCGGCGCTGAGTCTCCATGCCCCGGGCACTTGCATGTCCGGCGGGACCGGGTACTCGGCCTCGTAGAGGAGCCGAGATTCGTTTTCGTGAAGGTGGCGGCGGCCGAAGCCGTTCGCCGCTGTGCCGTCGCCTGGGAATCATTCGGACATTTCTACGAACTGGGACGGCGAGGGGAGAGGGAGGAAGGGGAGATAGGGCGCGTCGGCGGTGGACTCTGTGCGTGCCACCGGCGCGCTGGGGTCGGCTTATATAGGCGGAGGCGGCGTGAGCACGCGTGGCGGCCTCGTCTACGCGTGGCATGCGCGGGGACGCGCGTCATCACGCCTTCACTGCACCGCCCGTGAGGCATCAATGGCGGAGGCTGACCGGCGCGGTAGCGCGCGGCAGCTTTGGCATTGATTCGCCGCGGGAAACGAGGCGATGAGGATGACGAAGCGGCGAAGCGAGACGAGTCGCTGGCAAGGAGGGCCCGCGGCTCTTTCGCGCCAAAAACGATTCGCCCATCGCCCCCGAGCGCCCCAGCGCGCCGGGTTCGGGTTGGGTCCACCGGCGTCATTTTCGGCCCGAGCCGGCGAAAATTGGGCACTTGGGGGCGCGACTGGGCCGATTTTTTGACGTCGGCGACCAAAAAATTGCCTGGGGGGCCTTGTTGAAGGCGCGGCTGAAGATGCTCTAACTAGCCCTTCTTGTATCGCTCCCGGTAGATAGTCTGGGCAGCCATGGATTTGTCCGGCGCTTTTTCAGACCAATTCTTGTAACTTACGCATTGCTTTCTATCTTAATATATAGGATCGCAAAGCTCATGCATGTTCTCGAAAAATATAAAAATGTCACTTGCAAAAAAAAAGTGGCGGTTTCACTCCATCGAGATGTTCAAATATTTTGCTCTATCAATTCGTATAGAGGGTTCTTTCACTAGGTCGATGTTTCTAATTTTTAGATGTTGATGAAACCATAGTGTCCACCGGTCCCACTGCGAGCATCTCCAACAACCTTTGTATATTTGCATTCAATTGCTATTTTAGCAATCTTGGCCAAAAACCCTCCTCTGTTCTAAAAAACCTCCGCCTCCAGCAGCCTTTGTATAAGTGGTCCTCCATCATTTTTTTTACAAAGTTTGCTATGCTTGCACCCAGACATTGTATATTTGCAAAGTGGAGAGGCCACTTGCTATAATTTTACAAAGCCTCCTAAAGTGGTCCCCTTCATATTTTTGTCTCAATGACTGGTGGGCCGTGTATGCCGCGCATGTGTGTGTATGCTGTGTACGTGTGTTGTGTGTGCGTGTACGTGTGATGTTAGTGTACCTTTTTTTTTTGCATGCCGCATGTGTGTGTTGTGTACGGTTTTATTGCATGAATTTGTTTTATGAAGTGTGTACGTGTACGTGTACACGTGTGTTGTGTGTGTATGTGACCTGTACAGTGGCGAGTTATGGTAGCATATGTATTCATGTACGTAAGCTAGTGTATGTGTGTATGACAAACTATCCCCACATGTCATTGTGTGTTTTGCACAAATATATCAATCCAATATACAAAGGCTGCCAAAGCAAAAAACATGTTGGCTTTATAAACCTTCTTTCTTCTCTTGCTATAACAAGTTACCGCTACAGTTTTTCATTCATTATTTGGTTTTTTCTTTTCGGGTTTTCTGCTTTTTTTTCCTTTTTTTTTCGTTTCTATTTCTATTTATATTATTTTCTTTTCGTTTTTTTCAACAAATTATTCGAAATTGCATATTGTTTTAAAAACCTGTAATTTTTTTGAATGCTCAAAATTTTCAAGTATATTACAAATGTTCAACGCATATTTGAATTTTCTTCCACACATTATTTATTGTTTTTCCTAAATTTTTCATCATATATTTAAAAATGTTCATTGCGTATAATTTAAAATGTTCAGTGTATATTAAAAAAAATTCAACAGATAGTACAAAATCTTCGTTGCGTAATATTCAGAAATTTTCAAAAGAAGTTTGATACTTAAAGCTTCACGCTGTGAATACATCAGTTGAACTCACTGGTTCGGGTTGCAAGTTCCATCTTCTAACAAGAAGGTGGCCGTGAGTTTGAGTCGCTCGCTTAGCACCTTTTCTGAATTTTTTTGTGCGCCTGAACTTCAATAGCTCCAAATGGGTCCGTGAACTTTTTTCCAAATCCATTGACTTTTTCTTATATCTGTAACTTTTTTTCAAATTCATGAACTTTTTTCTTTTGAAAATATGGTTCACGAGGTTCTTTTTTTTTTTTTGCTATTTCCTACTAAGATGGCCACCGGTGTTTACATACTTTGAAATAATTTGAGCATTGAAAAAAATTACGGGATTTGAAAACAATATGCAAATTTGGAAAAAGTTCGGCGATTTAAAAAAGGGTTCACGAATTTAAGAAAAAAAGGAAAAAAGAAAAGAAAAAAAAAGGAAAGAATAGAAAGAGAAAAGAAAAGAAAAGGGACCAAGTGAACAGAACGCATGTTTGGTTAGTTGCATCAATCAGTAGCGAGCGGTCTTCTGTTTGAGCCAACCCCGCGCCGTAATTTTTTGTTTTGAATGAAAAAAAACTAAAGCGGGCTGGCCCGCAAGATGAATCCAGGTTGATATTTGCCACGTCAGCGCTTTTATGCCTCAAACAATGCCAGGGTACAATTTAGACCGGGATTGCATAGTTCAGGGTGCAATCGACCGGGATTTCGACTTTGGGGTTCATTTCGCCCAACCTCTACAGGTTCAAGGTTTAAAATGGACCTTTTCCCTTCTTCGGCCCTAGTTTTCTAATAATCGAGCCAACTATATTCTTCTTCAGGAGCACCATGCCCTCTTGGCGAGCTTCTCTCAAAAAAAGTACAACTTGAGGTCTAGAGTGCTCAATTTCAGCATGGGCAAACCCCGCGTCAAATTCAAAAGCAGCCAGATCCTAGATGTAGAATACAACTCTGCTAGCTGACGAGTGGTACACACTTGTTGTTCCATAAGAAAGAAGCATGAACCAGAACATTCCAAAGTTATGACTGCAGTTGCCCATATATAAAAACAATACATTGTCTGTTGACAACATCATTGTCGTCCATAAACCTTCTATCTGAAAGAAAAGCTGAGAAAAATAGGGTATACCCCTGTCTGAAGATAATTTATTTTGGGGAGTCCTGAGTACTGAGATAGGCTACTAGTTTCTCGTAGCATCAGCTCTACGTTTTTGCAGAGAAAATAACAACAGCGACCAGTGTAAGATGCACACTGGAGACCAAACTAATTCAACAAGGAGAAACTGGGGCTTTCCCACTCCAATCGAGAAATGACAAACTCTTCTGTAATTCTGCAGGTGATCTCAATCTATTTCTATGATAGTAACTTCGTACTGTTTGAAATCATCTATCCATGGAACGAATTGGTCCTGATGCAAAATATTCTACAAAGGAAGAGAGTAAATTGTTAGGACACAGGTCGGCGGGCAGTCGGCCTAACTAACCAAATAAGGGAAAATTTAATATATTGCTAGGGAAAATTGGCCATCTGTTAGGGAAATCCATCTACTCCCTCCGTACCTAAATATATGTCGTTGGGGGAGTGTAAACTGAACTCCCCCAGCGACTTTATTTCGGAACAGAGGTACTCCCTCCGTCCGGAAATACTTGTCCTCAAAATGGTTGTATCTAGACTTATTTTAGTTATAGATACATCCATTTTATCCAATTCGAGGACAAGTATTTCCGGACGAAGGGAGTAATATATAAGAAGTTGGCACATACTATTAACAATCAAGCAATATGAAGAAATCACACGGTAGTTACTCCATTTTGAACTACTCCTTTGTGCCATGAATTTTCAAAATTGGCAACAAGAAAAACTGATACTGATGCACCGTGGCTGTTAGTAGTTTGCTGCAAATAAACTTATTAACTACGAATGATATCATACCAGCGTGATCTTCAACAGGACAATATTGGGCTGCTTCCATTAATAAAAAATAATCTAAACCAAAAGAAATATATTTGCTCTAACTGGGAACAGGTAAAAAAAAAATCACTTCAGTTCTTTAACAACAGGTGGAGCCATTAGAACCATTACTGTTCGAGGCTTGAGACCATGCTGGCATGCAATTTATTTGCAAAAAAAAGGGTTATTAACAAAAAAGAAGAAATGGTATGAATGAGGTTACCTCCATCCAGAAGAAAAATCCACGCAACAGAGCTAGCTGATTGGGTTTGTTGGTGCTTTCTACTTGTTCCGCAAGATCTGGAGTTATAAATATAAAACACGTGCTGATTAATACTACCCCATGTAAGAAATCAGTGTTTTTTGAACTGCCACATACCACATTACTTCAAACCAGATACCAATATGATTTGGTACTACTTTCTCGTCTTATTGGGAAAGGTAACTTCTCAAGCAAAAAAAAGCCATTTATTATAGCAAATAAAATAAACCTGCTGGAGTTTAATTTTGGACTGCCATCATGTTGATGACCTTTGCAAATACGCTGAAAGTTAAGGTTAGTCAAGTTTTAAGTCAAACACAACCCATTATCAGTATATAGTACTCCACAGCAAACTATTTCTAATTTAGGTATTTGTTAAAATTCCTCCACATTCCCTCACAGCGCAGCTGGACTTCTGCGCCGACATAATGTAATTGTGTTGTGTTGCATGGGTAAAGCTGTGGCCTCTCTAAGGCTAGTACAACCACTTCTCTTCTACCAATTCATCGAGATGCAAGCTTTGTATTTTATCAAAGAAGAAAATAAGAATTACATGACAATTTGTGCAACACAATTATGAAAATGCCACAGTGCTTGTTGTTCTAAAGTCCTGCTAACCTAAGCGTGCAGGGGTTTCAAGTGTATCTATAGAAAGCGTATGTTCACCTAGATTCAAGCAAGCTATTTTGACATAGATTTAACAGTCTTGTAAACCAATATATCACCGAAAAAACACAATGTTGGCTTGCAAGTTGGAAGGTTCAAAAGGAAAATGAAAATTGCGAGAAAAAACAAGCACAAATTGTTTCATAAATAACAAGGCAGAGTGTTCATTAAGCATGGAAAATGATTTTGATCCTATAATCATTATGTATAAAAGTTACTTTAGCCATGTGATCGCAATAATTACCAAAAAGATATTTCAACACAGAAATAATAAGGGGAATAGTATATAACATAAATCCAATGAACAAAACAAGTTATATACGTAGTATAAAAGCAAGTATACCTGGATGAGAATCAAAATTTGATGGTTCCCTTTCATGTTTAGAGTTGTAGTACTTCACGCCACTGCGTGTTAGCTTTTTCTTTGTTGCCGGAAGGCGAGTCGTAGCCTTGTCCATCAGCACAATGTATTCTCTCTGGCTAAATGGTTTGCGGAGAAGACACATCAACTTTTCCTTGAATTCTGAATCTGGCTTCTCCATGATATGAGTAGGCCATACAACACCGACACCACGTAATTCCTGTGAAACAATGAATTTATCATGATTCATGAGAGTTTTGAATGTGAGAATTATTATTTTAAATGCTCTCAAATAATAACTAAAACCAACAATATAATAAAATATTTGAAGGATGATTTAAACCCAAAGATTTTAAACCGAACCATATACGCTTTCTCAGCAAACCTGATATGCATAATATGGTATCTATGGATAATTTTCCATTATTTTGTCTATTTTAATGTTAGTGTGCTCGTCTTTACCATTGGAAAAGCATCTGTCCTTTTTGCCATTCCTGAATTCAAACTCGCGCCGAGTCCTAACATGAGTGAAATGTTGTAGGTACATGGTGGCAGTAAATGTCCAGATTCCCGTATTCAACAGACAACTATGTTGTTATTTATGTGTATATTCACTCATAAATACATGGATCGGCAATACATTTTGTCATAATGTATCCAAAGCTGTCTCGATTCCATCAAAAACTACCAATTTGTTGTCACGCCCCCAAATGATTGGTGTTGTGGCCTTAAATTCCCCATGGAGCATGGGAATAACTAAGCAATCATATAACGGTATAAGCAAGTGATAACTTGGCAGCAAAGGCCATGGTAGGAACCTATGAGACCAAATAGGGAATGGATCAAAAGCTAATCTACCACGAGGCATTTCCAAGAGTGACATTATAAT
The DNA here is from genome assembly GCF_018294505.1 of Triticum aestivum. Lineage (NCBI taxonomy): Eukaryota > Viridiplantae > Streptophyta > Magnoliopsida > Poales > Poaceae > Triticum > Triticum aestivum. Next base: position 638,357,352 of record NC_057797.1, on the reverse strand, counting down.
TTTATTCGTGGACAATTGGGTCAGAGCTCTAGTACTTCGTAATTAAGAAGATGCATACCCAAGGGGGTCCAAGGACTCAAACATGGGTGACTGTAATTCTTGCGAAGTCGAGTCAAATCCCTACCCTACCGGATAGTTGACTACTAGTTAGACCTTCTAGGCAAGGGATTTAGGAAGGAATGATGAAGGTTTTCAAGTCATATAGTGCATGTTGAGGACTACTTTTAGTGAGCATTACAAATATCGACATAATTTGAGCGGCACAAGATGAATAATTGATATATATCTCCGGGGCTAGGGTTTACGCCTCTTGGGCGGTGAGGTAACTTTCTTGTACCTTAGAGTGACATCTTATGGAAGTGCAATTGTATGGGTGGATTTAATGGTAAAAAAATTATATCAACTTAAATGGAGGATTGGGAGATTAATTTTTTCATGTGCCTAAAATTAATATATTCCTTTGTCTATGGTGCATTATGGTATGGACTTAGGGTCTGTTTCTATCAACATTGTAGCCTTAGCCCCTAAATTCTGGAAGTAACAATAGTCAAGGAGCCACTCTCAAGTTGTTTTGAGTTGGCCTTTCATATTTATGCCAACATTGCTACAATCATAATATAGACATGAGAGTTGTGAAGCATCACTTCGCCCAAAAAAGGAATGAACAATGAAGTGTATGAGATTGCGAGAACAATCATACAAAAACATGGTACATATACAATAATAAAATACTAGCCAGTTCTACCTTATGAGGCCATAACTGAACAATCTTTGGCATCAAACTAATCAACACCTTTGTTTGGAAAAGGTTCCCATCGAAAGAATCCAACAAGGAGCTTTGGAACCACGTAACTGATCCCTACCTAGAGGGCCGCACATAACCTGCGCTCATGATGGCCCCATGACAATGTTTATCGATCAAATCCTACCCATGTTGCAGTACACGAGCACATAACCACAAGTATAAGCCATCCCTTGTATCCATGACGGCCTTAGCGTGCATAGGAAGCAAGGGGCCACGATAAGTTTGTGTATGTGTGTTGATAGGTAATATGTTAATCAAATAGTAAAGCTAGAGTTTATCACCAGGACATGAAAGTTCATTTTCAATGCATTGTATGTAGTTTTGTATAGTTATCTAAGCATGATTATCACCGGTAGGCCCTGGCATGTGAGGGGCCTCGGTGCAAGATAACAAAGAGAGACCTTTTACACACACAACAAAATTATGAAATACTAGCATGTTTTCTTTGTATTTGAATTGTTAATCAATATCAAAGTACTAATTACTATCGCATCCAAGCATAAAAACACTTTTTTTTGTGAATAAGCATATATATAACACTTGGAACGGTTGGTTGAAAACTTCTATCAAATCCTTTACTTGTTCTCTCCTTTTGCGTTTTTCATTTCCAGACAATTTTTTATTCCATAAATAACATAGGAAATATTAACTTTTTTTAGGTAAATAGAAAACTTTAACAAAGACACCCTTATGGTTGGAGTGGTTGGTCAATGCTTGTTGCACTATTTTTAGGATCAGCATCGAAAGCGTGGCAGCGTAGGCCTCAAGGGCCCATTGCTTTCTTTCATTTTGGGCTTAAGAGTGTTGTTGTGTGGTGGAGGCTGCATCATGGGCGTGGGTTGGAAATTAAATAGCAGGGTGATCAATTATATAAGCATATAATATTAGTATAGTACTATACAATTTTGACATGGGTTGGCCCCCCTGAGCTGTGGGGGGCCTATGCAACCGCACCGGTTGCACATGCTCAAGGCCGGCCCTACCAGCAGCCCCATCCATGTATGCATGCCAACAACCCATGTTATGCTGACCTTGACCGCTTCGACGGAGCCTTGTGCCTGCGCTAGCCTTGGTTCCAATGGAATGACCCAGAGCACCCTTGGGTGGGTTCAGATCTGCCTTGTAGCGACTCGGACATGGATCCATTTCGTGCCTCTATCACAATCACTGTCGGCGATGGCAGCAGATAAGTTTTTGACAAGACTACTGGATTTGGTATTCCACACTTTGTACCGTGCCCTAGAGCTTTTCAAGATCGCAACTAGGAAGAACTAGAGGACAAACTAGGATCTTCGGGGGCGGGGGGAGGGGCAAGTGGATAATAGTTGTCGCATGTCTCAGCACCCCTACCCACTGCGGGAATTTGTTGACATTTGGAGCTTCTGTAGAACACCAACATCGACACTAACTGCGTGGACACCATCCATGGCCTCAGGTTAATTCTTGACCAAATTTGTATATAAGATACCCTTGCCCATGTGCAACCTTGTCGTCCTGGGAAGGATTGGAAGGAAATAACCGTTCCCAAACGCAAGCTCTTCGTCTGGCTCGTGTTGCATGGTAGAATCCCGATGACAGAGAACCTAGCAAATAGGATTTTCCCTATAGCCTGGTTTCTCACTTATGCTTACCGATAAATGAGGCACTATGCCACCTTTGCAAGGATTGTCCCTTCTCGAAGGAGGTATGGAAGGCGGTGAATGCCAGGACTGCCATGCCCCCGCTGATGCTGACAAATCGTGGTCAATCTGTCAACCATTGGTGGGAGGCCTACCTGGCTATCCCTTGGGAGCAAAGTTTGAAGGTGCAAAATGGGAATTTGATCTACACACTATGGAATGCCTGGAAAGAGAGGAATCATCTGGTTTACAATGGACAGAGAATGATTTATCAGGAGGTGGTGCACCTAGCTCTGGCAGATATCCATGCAAAATTCTTGTAGTCCGCATGCCATGCGATAGGTTTCTCGACTATACCTCCCAAAATAGTCGCTTATAGAAACAACTGCAACACAACCATGTTCTTCTAATTGAAAGGTGGCAATCTTTCCAATTACTCAGAAAAAATTACCATATCCAATAGACTAATAGATGGTCTAACTAGGTGCTTGTAAAATCCGAGAACCAACATATCCATTGTATGTATTCGAACAATTCCAAACAACAAGTTAAAAGGATTTTTTTGGAATGAAGCAATCTATTTTGATTCTCCAAAAAGAGACGTTACTCTATAGCCTACTTATGATCATTTTCAGGCGGACTGAGCATAAGTCGAGCAGATCTCCGAAGTTGTGGCTTTCTGTTGTCAGTCTGGAAGCGCGACAAAAAGTAGAATCACATATTAATTCATTACTTGAAACTTTAAGAGAAGAAAAAGGAAACCACATGACTATGCATAAAGATGCAGATTGGTCAGAAATAGACATGTAATATGTTTAAGAATTCCCATAAGAAATAGAACTCTACTTTTATATTCGTCTACAAAATTCAACTTGCCGTATTTGCCTAGTCAAAGTGTGCTGAAAGATGCAAAGCACCATGAAGTAAATATGTTTACTAGGATACTAGAGAGATCGTATGTTGGATCACTAAACAACGAAATGTGATGAAAGCGAGCGTGCAGGCTTCATTGGGCCTGGCTCGATGCAATTTTGCTCCATCCAAATCAGCACATATATAGTTGCATGATATTTATTCGAGGCAGCTAAAAGCATGGCATGGCTCATGCTAGTCCTCCCTCCCTAGACCACTTTCTTGAGGTATATATAACAACCAACAACGATTGCACCGAAGGCAACAAGTGAAAACATCATTAAACAGATCCTTGATGCTAACATTTCTTTAATGTTTTAAAACATTAGGAAAGGGTTGTAATATGTGTATTATGTTTTTTTTGCGGGTGATGTGTATTATGTATAAGAGGAAAAAAATACAAAGTAGAAAAAAATAGTTAAATGAATTCTATTTAGCCTAAAAAATTCTTTTAGTTTTAGTTTGAAATGCATCTCTCTTTTTTAGTACTCCCTTCATTCCAACGAATAAGGCCCTCACACAATTCAAAATTGAACTTTGATCATGAACTCCCCTCCATATTTAACAGGTATAGAAAAAATCATTTATTCAGAACAAACGAGATTTAGAATGTAGTATTATAGTTTTCAAACATGTTGCAGGAAGCATCAATATCAGCTAGGCACATTGGTAGTACATGATGTACTGCTGTTCTAGCATATTGATAGAACCACATATATATCTACATCTACTGAAAAATAGTGCAAGCTGAAAAAACAACATAAAATGCATAGGAAATTCTCACTGAAGCAGTGTGGGAATCGGCATTTTGTACATCACTTGATTTCCTTTTTCTCTTCACAATATTCAGTGTTTCCATAGGCAGCTCCTTCAACGCAATCCCTTCTGCTTCCTCCACCACCTTCATCATCTTAGCACCATTTTTGCCTCCATTCTTCTCCTTCTGACCCTGTTTGCACATGTGTATGTTTTTTTTTACGGGGTTGCACATGTGTATGTAACATGTGATTACTCTGCTTTAGCACACGGCAACATATTTAACTGGAGAAGGGAAACGGAATTGATTTTACCTGTTGCGGATGTGTAGTGGAATCGCGCACACGAGACTTCGGCGCAGACTCACCCGTGATGATCGTCGGTACCTTGTCCTTCCCTTTCTAAACAAAATATTTAGCATTTTTTTGTTTTAGTTTGAAATGCATCTCTTCTTTAGTACAGTCTTAATCCTGTCTGGGCTACTTACCGAGACAAGGTATGTTAAGTACCCCATATGTGTCTGTACTTTTAAATATTGATACCAATGAGCCCTAGATAATTATTAACAGATACACACCATGCTCCTAAATGCTTTTAGTTTCCATATCCTTGATGCTAACATTTCTTTACTGTTTTAGTATTAGGAAAGGGTTGTAATGTGTGGATATTATGTAAGAGGAAAAAAATTACAGAGTAGAAAAAAAATACTTAAGTTAATTCTATTTAGCCAAAAAAAGTCTTTTATTTTTAGTTTGAAATGCATTTCTCTTCTTTAGTACTCCCTTTGTTCCAATGAATAAGGCCCTTCCGCAATCCAAAATTCAACTTTGACCATGAATGCCCCTCCATATTTAACAAGTATACAACAAATTTCATTTATTCATAACTAACGTGATTTAGAATGCAGTATTGTAGTTTTCACACATGTTGCAGGAAGCATCAATATCAGCTTGGCACACTGGTACAAGATATACTACTGTTCTAGCATATTTGTAGACTCTTATGTGGTACAAGATACATCTACCGGCAACCACATATATAAAGTTATAAACGAAAGCTCTACTAACAAATAGTGCAGGCTAGGAAAAAACATAAAGGCATAGAAAATTCTCACCGAAGCAGTGCGAGACTCCGCATTTTGGACATCACTTGATTTCCTTTTCCTCTTCACAGTATTCAGTGTTTCCATAGGCAGCTTCGGCTCCACATTCCCCTTCCCCTTCTCCAAAAAATATTCTTTTTAGCCAAATAAATTCTCTTTCCCTAGTTTGAAATGTATATCTTCTTTAGTATAGTCTTAAATCCTAACTCGGCTACTTACCGAGACAAGGTATGTTAAGTACCCCATATGTGTCTGTACTTTTAAATATTGATACCAATGAGCCCTAGATAATTATTAACAGATACACACCATGCTCCTAAATACTTTTAGTTTCCATATCCTTGATGCTAACATTTCTTTACTGTTTTAGTATTAGGAAAGGGTTGTAATGTGTGGATATTATGTAAGAGGAAAAAAAATTACAGAGTAGAAAAAAAATACTTAAGTTAATTCTATTTAGCCAAATAAATTCTTTTATTTTTAGTTTGAAATGCATTTCTCTTCTTTAGTACTCCCTTTGTTCCAATGAATAAGGCCCGTCCGCAATCCAAAATTCAACTTTGACCATGAATGCCCCTCCATATTTAACAAGCATACAACAAATTTCATTTATTCATAACTAACGTGATTTAGAATGCAGTATTGTAGTTTTCACACATGTTGCAGGAAGCATCAATATCAGCTTGGCACACTGGTACACGATATACTACTGTTCTAGCATATTTGTAGACTCTTATGTGGTACAAGATACATCTACCGACAACCACATATATAAAATTATAAACGAAAGCTCTACTGACAAATAGTGCAGGCTAGGAAAAAACATAAAGGCATAGAAAATTCTCACTGAAGCAGTGCGAGACTCAGCATTTTGGACATCACTTGATTTCCTTTTCCTCTTCATAGTATTCAGTGTTTCCATAGGCAGCTTCGGCTCCACATTCCCCTTCCCCTTCTCCAAAAATAATTCTTTTTAGCCAAATAAATTTTCTTTCTTTTAGTTTGAAATGTATATCTTCTTTAGTATAGTCTTAAATCCTAACTCGGCTACTTACCGAGACAAGGTATGTTAAGTACTCCATAGGTGTCTGTACTTTTATATTGATACCAGCAACCACCAGATTAATTCCTGATGAATACACGCGCCATGGTCCTAAGTACTTTTAGTTCCATACATGTTGTAGGTTTGCATCAACATCATTTACGCTCATTGGTATAAGGCATACTATATTACTACTCCGTATTATTCTAACATACTTATAGATTCTTATGTTGCATGTCTACCCACAACCATGCACAAATATAAACCACAAACCACAGCTCTAGTACTAACAAACAGTGCTGGCCGGGAAAAAACAATTGAAAAAGCATAAGAAATTCTTACCCACGCAGTGCTGAGTGTTTCCAGATGCGGCTCTGCCGACGGGTTCTCTTCTTTCTCCGCCACCTTCATCTTCTTAGCACCATTTTTCCATCCATTCTTCCTCTCCTTCTGAATCTGTTCGCACAGGTATATGTAACATGTGCTTGCTCTGCATTAGGCGAGCGGCAACTTTTCAGTTGAGAGGGGAAACGAAAGCGGTTTTACCTTTTGCGGATGCGTAGCGGAATCGCCCACGGGAGACTTCAGCGCAGGCCCACCCGTGGCGATCGCCGCCACCTTCCCCTTCCCTTCCTCCTTCTTCCCAAAGCCGCAGCCGTTCTTCCCTGAAGTAGCACGGGAAGCCGCTTCCTCCCCACCCTTCTTCCGTGGAACCAGCTTCGCGTCCAGCCCGCCCTCCGGCACGACCACCATCTGGTGGCCATTCACCATGCGTATGCAACTCAAGTACAGGCGGTAGTCCTCATCTATGTTCTCAATTTTATCGTACCAAGGGATTTCCGCGGGGGAGTTCTCCTCCTCCACCGGGCGGTCGCTTCCTTCCGGGGCCGGGGAGCGGACGGGGCCGCTTTGGGCTTCGCCAGTGCCGGACGCGTCGTGCTTGGTGGTGACGGGAGGGGCAGGGGAGCCGCCCCGGGCAGGGATTTCCTGGGCGCCCATCTCGGCGGCGGAACCTGGAGCGCGTGGCCGTGATGGCATGGTTGGGGCTTTGTGTCTGGGTTGGTAGCGAATGGAAACGGACGAAGAGGCGCCTCGTCTAAATCTGAAGTTTTTTTTTTTTGACAGCCGAATATTTTGCGAGACGCCAGAGGGGAGTGTTGGCTGGACGGTCGGGATGGGAACACTCCACCTCGGAAAGCTATCCAACGGCCTGATTGACGGAATAGTACTCCAATCTACTTAGTACTATTTGCATATATTTAGCAAGTTTTAATTCGTAATTGCAGTTGATTTTTCTGGAACGCTAACATTGGCAGTGCATCCAATAGAAGATTCGTGATATAATTGTGCTAATCATTTTGAAATAAATGCAGCAAATAAAAAGTAGTAATCCACTAGTGTAAAAGCAAATAAACTTGGTATTCTTAGCTGGAAATACATTCAGTGCCAGCCCATTTTTCGCTGGAAATTGTAGGTCTGCTAATTATTTGAAATAAATGCATTGAATAAAAACAAATCTACTATTGTAAAACAAAATAACTTAGAATTCTTAGCTAGAAAACACCCGGTGCCAGCCCATTTTAGCTAGAAATCACAGGTGCGCTAATCTTTTTCGAACCGGGCTATACCCCTTTCCATTGCAAATGAACGAAAATACAAAGTTCCAGAAACATGTCAGGAGGAGAGGGAAAGAGGTAGAACGAGTTCGGGCACGGCCAAGAAACCCACTGCATTCGCCAGGTGTGCTAATCTATTAGCATAAACCAAATAGCTTAGAATTTCTTACTGAAAATCATCCGTTGCCAGCCCATCAACAGCGGCAAAGAGATACTCAAATAAAAGAATATATCTTAAACTTATTAAAAATCCCCCTGATGCTTCAAAACCTTTTCAACGGATATGGTAATCAAGTTGTCTTACTAAACAGACGGTAAGGAGATTGGCTTGTATGGACTCACCCTTCGCCCTCTCAGTACACCAGGCCAGGGGTCGCCCTCTCACTGATTAGACTGAAGCAGACCCAATATGCCTGAAACATTCCTCTTCATCGCATCCACGGTTTCAGGAGGGACATCTCTCTGGACTACACTTAGATCCAAAGGTTCATATCTTTGATAGAAATGCACTTATTTGGTTATTATGGGACGCTGTCATTTTCTATCTGATCTAACTATTCGTCGAGTTTTTCGTCCCATGAAAGGTATGATTCTAGCACGTCGTCATCTCTTTGATGGCCTCTTGGGGTCATGATTTGTGTTTTTGGTGCCGATATCTGGTTTAGTGTAGGAAAAAACTACAGGAAGATAATGAATTTCACCTAATGATCATATATCATTCTCCGGTATTACAGTAGTAGTTTGTGTCAATATTGGCAGACGAGGAAGAGGGAGAGGGGGAGGAATCAGGGGCTGGGGAATGGGGAACGGGGGCTGGGGCTGGGCGATCCGTTTCTCTCTTTTTGTCTCTCGTCTGGCTGTTCGACAGAACGGACAACCCACTGGCGACTCGATCTGAGGCAATGTTCCTAATCCTACGTGGACAATGCTATAGAAGAAAAGGATACATATCCTCTCTAGATTAACTGACACGAAAGGAAAATATTTAAAATATGAAAACTTACATCAGTACATATATATATACAGTTCTTATTACATTCTTTTCACATAATTTTCTTAAGACCCACACCATAATTCAAAAACATTTTTCTTTCTTCACACTGATCATATTACTTGATCATGCTACTGTAGAGGAGATCACAAAATATAGCTAATTTAGTTGGGACAGCCTCTCACTTATTAACATTGCTTCTGTCCCTATTTTTCAGTGTTGCCATATAGATGTAGTGCTCTTCTATTTGGTACCTTCTCATTATCAGGGACGATGGCAGTCGTATTCATTCCGTTTTTTAGTAATGAATTGTTTGTATTGCAATTTTATTTTAACGCTTCTTGCTTCAGTTTTAAAGAAGCCTTCTAGCGCAGATAATGCAGGAAATAGGAGAGCTCCCAGCCTCCTCAGGCTGGCGTGGGCACATCAAGAAGTGCTTGGATGTCAAACAGGAGGTACAACCTACTATCTGTTGAACTGATCTGGATCAGTGCATATTCATCCCCGTGTATACACTGGAAGCAACAAATATACCTTCTCATTTTGCTGTCTTCGATCTTGAACTAGCTTTAGCTATAATCGTATTCAAGTTGCAGGCAACATGTCATTGCTTGAGGCTGTTGTCGCAAGGGACACGGTGGCTGAGGGATAAGGGAATGGTTGAAGACAGTACAAAAGAGCGGCAGCAGAGGGACTCGGCGCCGACGAGGTGGTGGTGGAGGTCGGCCATGTCGCTCACTAGTAGAAAAGGGGGCAACGGTCCAGGCCGGGTCAGCCCATTAGTCCCGGTTCAGTCCAGAACCGGGACCAATGGGGGCATTGGACCCGGTTCGTGAGCCCAGGGGGCCGACCGGGCCACGTTGGCCATTGGTCCTGGTTCATCTGGACCTTTTGGTCCCGGTTGGTGGGACAAACCGGGACCAGTGGGCCTCGCGCCTGGCCCACCACCATTGGTCCCGGTTGGTGGCTTGAACCGGGACCAAAGGCTCCCCTTTAGTCCCGGTTCATGCCACCAACCGGGACCAATGAGGTGCCTATATATACCCCCCCGCGTAAGAGCAGAGCACACTGCTCTATTTTTTTCTGGCCGAGGGGGAGAGGGCTTGGTGGTGCTCTAGCTCACCTCCTATGCACACAAGGTGTTCGATGGAATGCCCGAGCCACACTACTTAAGCTTTCTCCTCTCCAAGCTCGACCTCCAAGCTCCATTTTCCTCAATATTTGTCTAGGTTTAGCGGTTTGTCACGCCCCGTCCCCGTCTTCACTGCCGTCGATCACCCGCGCCGAGCTCATCGCCGGCACCACCGTGGTGAGCCTCTTGTTCTTATCTTCTTTCTGAAAGGAAAAATATTCTTACTTGTATGTTTACATAGATACTTGTATTATTTTCTTACTTTTATTATTGCATCTTATATAGTGCGATGGTTTTGGTATCCGCCCCCGTCGGCCCTCGTCCTGTCTATGATTCGGATGTGGTATATATATTATCTTTATAACTATTGGTTCATTTATTGTTTATGAAAATTATGCCGACCAACGTGACATAGATTTTATTTATGTAGGATGTATGTGAATCGGAAATTCCAACCGACCCTATTGTCGAGAGGTTAAATTTAGTTGAAGAAGAAAACAATTTGTTGAAGGAAAAAATAAAAAAATTGAGGAGGAGAAGATGATATTGGAGTTGCATGTTGCGGATGTCGTCGATGATCACAAGATCAAGATGGATGCAATGCGCTTGAAGATTAGAAAGATTAGAAAATATGCCATTCATACCGAGGCTTGGTATCATTATGCCGTTGGATCAATTGTTACCTTGGTTGCGATTATGATCGCATTTGTTTTCGCATTGAAATGTTTTACATAGTTTCAATGTATGGTTTAATTAATTAGATGCTCTGGAGAGCTATATGTTGTTAGATGAGAACTATGTATGTACTTTGGTTTTAATGTGATGATGAACTTCTATTAATTTGGACACTTAATTATATATAATGCACGCAGATGAACCGGCAATGGATGTACGGTGACAGACACACCTCCGAGTACATTAAGGGCGTGCATGAGTTTCTCGATGCGGCTGAGGCAAACAAGCAGAATGGTTTTATGTGTTGTCCATGCACTGAATGTGGGAATACGAGGTCTTACTCTAACCGGAAAATCCTTCACTCCCACCTGCTTTACAAGGGTTTCATGCCACACTATAATGTTTGGACGAGGCACGGAGAAATAGGGGTTATGATGGAAGACGGCGAAGAAGAAGAGTACGATGACAACTATGTGCCCCCTGAATACGGTGATGCTGCAACGGGGGGAGCTGGTGAAGATCAAGAGGAACCAGACGATGTGCCCAATGATGCTGCAACGGGTGAAGCTGCTGAAGATCAAGAGGAACCAGACGATGTGCCCGATGATGATGATCTCCGCCGGGTCATTGTCGATGCAAGGACGCAATGCGAAAGTCAAAAGGAGAAGCTGAAGTTCGATCGCATGTTAGAGGATCACAAAAAAGGGTTGTACCCCAATTGCGAAGATGGCAACACAAAGCTCGGTACCGTACTGGAATTGCTGCAGTGGAAGGCAGAGAATGTTGTGGCTGACAAAGGATTTGAGAAGCTACTGAAAATATTGAAGAAGAAGCTTCCAAAGGATAACGAATTGCCCGACAGTACATACGCAGCAAAGAAGGTCGTATGCCCTCTAGGATTGGAGGTGGAGAAGATACATGCATGCCCTAATGACTGCATCCTCTACCGCGGTGCATACAAGGATCTGAACGCATGCCCGGTATGCGGTGCATTGCGGTATAAGATCAGACGAGATGACCCTGGTGATGTTGACGGCGAGCCCCCCAGGAAGAGGGTTCCTGCGAAGGTGATGTGGTATGCTCCTATAATACCACGGTTGAAACGTCTGTTCAGAAACGAAGAGCATGCCAAGTTGATGCGATGGCACAGTGAGGACCGGAAGAAAGACGGGAAGTTGAGAGCACCCGCTGACGGGTCGCAGTGGAGAAAAATCGAGAGAAAGTACTGGGATGAGTTTGCAAAGGACCCAAGGAATGTATGGTTTGCTTTAAGCGCGGATGGCATTAATCCTTTCGGGGAGCAGAGCAGCAATCACAGCACCTGGCCCGTGACTCTATGTATGTATAACCTTCCTCCTTGGATGTGCATGAAGCGGAAGTTCATTATGATGCCAGTTCTCATCCAAGGCCCTAAGCAACCCGGCAACGACATTGATGTGTACCTAAGGCCATTAGTTGAAGAACTTTTACAGCTGTGGAATGGAAACGGTGTACGTACGTGGGATGAGCACAGACAGGAGGAATTTAACCTAAAGGCGTTGCTGTTCGTGACCATCAACGATTGGCCCGCTCTCAGTAACCTTTCAGGACAGACAAACAAAGGATACCACGCATGCACGCACTGTTTAGATGACACTGAAAGTATATACCTGGACAAATGCAGGAAGAATGTGTACCTGGGCCATCGTCGATTTCTTCCGACCAACCATCAATGTCGAAAGAAAGGCAAGCATTTCAAAGGCGAGGCAGATCACCGGAAGAAGCCCGCCATGCGTACCGGTGATCACGTACTTGCTATGGTCAATGATTTACACGTAATCTTTGGAAAGGGTCCCGGCGGACTAGCTGTTCCGAATGACGCTGAGGGACACGCACCCATGTGGAAGAAGAAATCTATATTTTGGGACCTACCCTACTGGAAAGACCTAGAGGTCCGCTCTTCAATCGACGTGATGCACGTGACGAAGAACCTTTGCGTGAACCTGCTAGGCTTCTTGGGCGTGTATGGGAAGACAAAAGATACACCTGAGGCACGGGAGGACCTGCAACGTTTGCACGAAAAAGACGGCATGCCTCCGAAGCAGTATAAAGGTCCTGCCAGCTACGCTCTTACGAAAGAAGAGAAAGAAATCTTCTTTGAATGCCTGCTCAGTATGAAGGTCACGACTGGCTTCTCGTCGAATATAAAGGGAATAATAAATATGCCAGAGAAAAAGTTTCAGAACCTAAAGTCTCATGACTGCCACGTGATTATGACGCAACTGCTTCCGGTTGCATTGAGGGGGCTTCTACCGGAAAACGTCCGATTAGCCATTGTGAAGCTATGTGCATTCCTCAATGCAATCTCTCAGAAGGTGATCGATCCAGAAATCGTACCAAGGCTAAGGAGTGATGTGGCGCAATGTCTTGTCAGTTTCGAGCTGGTGTTCCCACCATCCTTCTTCAATATCATGACGCACGTCCTAGTTCATCTAGTCGACGAGATTGTCATCCTGGGGCCCGTATTTCTACACAATATGTTCCCCTTTGAGAGGTTCATGGGAGTCCTAAAGAAATATGTCCGTAACCGCGCTAGGCCAGAAGGAAGCATCTCCATGGGCCATCAAACAGAGGATGTTATCGGGTTTTGTGTTGACTTCATTCCTGGCCTTAAGAAGATAGGTCTCCCTAAATCGCGGTATGAGGGGAGACTGACTGGAAAAGGCACTCTTGGAAGTGACTCAATAATATGTAGGGACGGATATTCTTGGTCTCAAGCACACTACACAGTTCTACAGAACTCTACCTTGGTGACCCCGTATGTCGATGAACACAAGAACAGTCTGCGCTCCAAACACCCGGAGCAGTGCGACGACTGGATTACATGTGAACACATCAGGACTTTCAGCAGTTGGTTGGAAACACGTCTCAGAGGTGACAACACTGTTTGTGATGAGCTGTACTTGTTGTCCAGGGGACCATCTTTGACTGTATTGACTTACAAAGGATACGAGATAAATGGGAATACATTTTACACGATCGCCCAAGATCAAAAGAGCACCAACCAAAACAGCGGTGTCCGCTTTGATGCAGCAACCGAGAGCGGAAAGGACACATATTATGGTTACATAGTGGACATATGGGAACTTGACTACGGACATGATTTTAAGGTCCCTTTGTTTAAGTGCAAATGGGTCAATCTGTCAGGCGGCGGGGTACAGGTAGACCCACAGTACGGAATGACAACAGTGGATCTGAAAAATCTTGGGTACACTGACGAACCGTTCGTCCTAGCCAATGATGTGGCACAGGTTATCTATGTGAAGGACATGTCTACCAAACCGAGAAAAAGAAAAGATAAGGAAGCGAATACATCATACGATGAGCCAAAGCGCCACATAGTTCTTTCAGGAAAAAGGGATATCCTGGGAGTGGAGGGCAAGACAGACATGTCTGAAGATTATGAAAAGTTTCATGAAATTCCTCCCTTCAATGTCAAGGCTGACCCAAGCATCCTGATAAACGATGAAGATTATCCATGGTTACGGCGCAATAAGCAAATGACACAAGCGAAGAAAAAGTGAAGACTTTCTCCCGCAACTATTATGATGATACCATGCCAACTTTGTAACACACGAGTATGCTATGCCAACTTTTTCAGAGTTCATTTGAAAACTATGAATTTAGGTCGAATTTTCTCTATAGGTGCATCTATGTTCATTTTTTAGTAAAGTTAATCACAAACTTGTGATTCACACAAATTTCAAAGAATTCAATTTAACTATTCAAATTTGAAAACTAATGGCACTAACAGAAAGTTTATAATTTTTCTAAAACTAATGGCACTAACAGAAAGTTTATAATTTTGCTGACCTAAAAGCAAAAAGAATTAAAAATAAAGCAAAAAACAAAAGAAAATAAATAATACAGAAAACAAACAAAAAAACTGAAAAAATAAAAATAGCAACAATAAGTATTTTGTTGTAAGTAGAAACAAAATAAAATAAATAAAGCAACAAAGAAAACAAAAAACTAAAAAAGTGTTTTCAAATTTGAAAACTAATGGCACTAACAGAAAGTTTATAATTTTTCTAAAACTAAAAGCAAAAAGAATTAAAAAATAAAGCAAAAAACAAAAGAAAATAAATAATGCAGAAAGTTTATAATTTTTGTGACCTAAAAGAAAAAAGAAATCACTAAAAAACTATAAGTATTTTGTTCTAAGTAGAAATGAAAAAATAAATAGCAAAAAAGAAAAAATGCCTATAATATTTGTTATGACTAACTAAAATTACCAAATTGAGTATAATGATAAAACACAGTAATATTAAATAGCAGGAAAAAGAATGACTCAAAAATCAATTTTTATAGTAAAGTTATTCATAAACTAGTGATTCACACAAATTTTAAAAAATTCAAATTTAAACTATTCAAATTTTAAAACTAATGGCACTAACAAAAAGTTTATAATTTTTGTGACCTAAAAGAAAAAAATCACTAAAAAACTATAGGTATTTAGTTCTAAGTAGAAATGAAAAAAACAAATAGTAAAAAATGCCACCTACTGGGCCACCACGGCCTGAATACGACTAGAAGCCCACCCATGGGCCAGGATTCAGGCCCGCAGAAGGCCCAGCAGGCTCACAGGCATAGCGGTGTGAGATTAGGCCCAAAGGCCTGCAGTTCTGAGAAGTTCGATGGAGAGGGCGGGGCAGCGCTTATAAACAGGTGCGGTCGCTCCTCAGCTAGCGAGGTGGGACTAAACATCCCACCACACTGCGGCTTTGGCAGGCGCAGGCCTTTGGTCCCGGTTGATGGCACCAACCAGGACTAAAAGGTGCATTGGTCACGGTTCGTGGCACAAACTGTGACCAATGCCCCCCTTTAGTCCCAGTTGGTGCCACCAACCGGGACCAAAGGCCGCCGCTTCCTGCCCTTTGGGCTGCTGAAAAGAGGCCTTTGGTCTCGGTTGGTGGCACCAACCGGGACTAAAGGTGGCATTGGTCCCGGTTGGTGCCACGAACCGGGACCAATGCTTCGTCTATATAACTAGCACTTGTGAAAATTTCCATTCAGTTCGTCTTCCCCGCCCGACGCCGCCAGGCTGCCCCTCTGCGCCTCGCCATCGCCGTGGTCGCCCTGCCTCCGACGCCGTTCCGCGCCGCCCAGACGCCGTCACCACCCCGCGCCGCCCCGACTCCGTCGCTGCGCGCCACCCCGCGCCGTCGCGGTCACCTCCCCGCGCCGCCCCGACGCCGTCGCTGCCCGCGTCGCGCCCCTACGCCGTCGCCGCCCCATGTCGCCACCCCGACGCCGTCGCCGCCCCGCCTCTGCCTCGCTGTCGCCGCCCCGCGCCGCCGTCGCCTCTCGCTTTGGTCAGGGCCAGCACCGCCCCCCTCTCCCCCTGTTTTTTTGCAAATTCATATATGTTTTTCCTGATTATATGTATATGTATAGAAAAATAGTATTTTTTTCTGTTCATAGATTTTTGGTGATATTGATTATTGTAAATATGCAAATGTTTGCATATTCATATGAACAATGAATTAGGAAAAACCTTTACTTTTTTCTGAAATTTCTATTTGAACATTATTTTAAAAAAACAAGCAATACTACTTCATGTATTTTTAAGAAGGAAGAAGAAGAAAAAGAATGAGAGGAAAAAGGAAATAAGAAGAGGAAGAAAGGACATGAAGAGGGGAGAGGAAGACGAGGAGAAATAAATAAGAAGAAGAAAAAAGAAGAAAAAGAAGAGGAGAAGAAGAAAGGAATAGAGGAGAAGAAGAGAAAAATAGAATATATATTCTATTTCTCTTTTCCTCTATTCTTTCTTCTTCTCCTCTTTTTTCTTCTTTTTTTTCTTCGACACGTGGGGGGGGGGTCGATATACCCCCTCCCGATAACTTCAACACGAGGGGGGGGTCGATATACCCCCTCCCCGATAATATTATTTTCCCATGTACGTATGTCATGTTGATATAAACTCCCGATAACTTCAACACGAGGGGGGGGGTCGATATATATACCCCCTCCCCGATAATATTATTTTCCCATGTACGTATGTCGTGTCGATATAAACTCCTGATAACTTCAACACATGGGGTGGGGTCGATATACCCCCTCCCGATAACTTCAACACGTGGGGGGGTCGATATACCCCCCGATAACTTCAACACGAGGGGGGGGTCGAACATGAGAGGAAGAAGAGGATAAAAAAAGAACAGGAAGAAGAAAAAAAAGAGGAGAAGAAAGAATAGAGGAGTTATACTCCTCTATTCTTTCTTCTCCTCTCTTTTTTTGTTCTTCTTCCTCTTTTTCTTATCGGGAACGAGGGTCGTCCAGGGTCACCGAGCGGTAGAGGAAACCCTAAATAGCAAGTATCGTCGGTGTGAGATACATGTGGCCGTCAGTGTCGGACAATACATCCACGTCCCACAAGTGACGCGGGCGTCGACCCGCGTCACTTGTGGGACGTGGATGTAGTGTCCGACACCGATGGCCACATGTATCTCACACCCACGATACTTGCTATTTAGGGTTTCCTCTACCGCTCGGTGACCCTCGACGACCCTCGTTCCCGATAAGAAAAAGAGGAAGAAGAAGAAAAAAAGAGGAGAAGAAAGAATAGAGGAGTTCTTACTCCTCTATTCTTTCTTCTCCTCTTTTTTTCTTCTTCCTCTTCTTTTTTTATCCTTGAAGCATTGTCGAGGCCACCCCAAACCCTAGAGAAGCAGCGTCGAGGCCACCCCAAACCCTAGAGAAGCAGCGTCGAGGCCACTAATTAATATTAGTTCTACGTTTGCCACTAATATATCCATCTGTCATGTTTGAATAATAATTGCCATGTTGTAAATATTTGTAGAAACTATGGACACCGCCCGAGACGAAGTACAAGAAGAGTTGTTGGGGGACATAATCGCACGAGGAAGTGATGCCGTCTGCTCGTTGTTTCTCAACGACACCGATGGTCTGGAAGCAGCTGGCTATGATTATGATGGCTCCGGTGACCTAATGCCGGTGCAAGAAGGAGACCGTGAGGACGGCTCCGGTGACACAATGCCGGTGCAAGAAGGAGACCGTGATGACGTCTCCGGTGACCGAACCGAGTCCGGCCAGGTATATATATTAGTTAAGCTTCTGCTGACTAGCTAATTGATGCATTCATTGTTTTGGTATGTACACATATTAATTAAGTCTTTGTTCTTTTTTCTAGCCCTCCGGATCGAGCACAACTTCGGTAAAGAGACGAGGCCCGAAGAGAAAGTTGAGCTCGGATGAAAAGTTTGAGATCATAGCAATCGCGCCCGACGGCCAACCGATTGAACCCCTCCGGACAAAGAGCGCATTTGTTGCTCAGTGCGGGGTTTTGGTTAGGGACAAGATCCCGATCAGCATCCAGCAATGGTTAAAGCCGGCTACAGAAGACCCTGAGGTGTCTTATGTCAATGATATGCAGAAAAATGATCTTTGGACTGAGCTGAAGTCAAATTTCACCCTACCGCCAGAGGATGATCCGGAGAAGCCAGTTAAAGAGCAATTAATCAAGTCTTTTGCTCTTAAGAGGATGGCAGAACTATTCAGGAGGTGGAAGAAAGAGCTGAATAAGTTTGTCGAAAATAAAGAGACACCAGAATTCAAGGGCAGATATGAGAAGATCAGAGATCACTGGCCCGCATTTGTGGCCCACAAGACATCGGAAAAGAGTAAGAAGATGTCGGCGACAAACAAGCAAAATGCTGCGAAGAAGAAGCATCACCATCGCACGGGGTCAGGTGGCTACCTCGCAGCCCGGCCTAAGTGGGCCAAGATTGAGAATGATCTGGTTGATAAAGGGATCGAACCAGAGACAATTAACTGGCCAGACCGTTGCCGGACTTGGTTCTTCGGGGCTGGCGGAACCTTGGACCCTGTATCAGGGAAGTGCATTTGGACGGACGAGCAAATGGAAATACCAGTCAAGAGGCTTAAGCACTATATCGAAGCAGCGCAGCAAGGGACGTTCGTTCCAGACATAGAGAACGATGAGCTCACAATGGCTCTCGGGAATCCTGAGCACCCTGGACGGACACGAGGCACGCCAGACTCCATTCCGTGGAAGGCTGGGTTTCCGGACGCAGGCGGTTACAAATGCCACGAGAGGAGGAAGAAAGTGGAGCAGACCCAATTGCAGGCGCTGCATGCTAGGGTACAAGCGATAGAGGAACGAGAAGCAAATCACAGCAAACGAACTGCCGAAGCTTCCCCCGAAGCTACCTCGCCATCTCAGCGGAGAACCAGCGTGGCTTCCACCGAGCTGCTTCAGCCGGAGCATGTCTTGACGGCTCCTGCCAGCTATCCCATGGATGCTATCACGGAGTCTCAAAATTGCCACCTTATGACGCAATGGATTAATATGAAGGTCAAGGCGGCTGTTGGCTCTGTTTTTCCTACTGAACCCAGCGCAACTTTTCACTGCCGGCCGATTCCAGAAGGATATGCTAGGGTGATGGTGGATGAAATAACGGAGGGATTTGAGGACCTCCAGCTTGACCACCCTACTGATGAAGGGGAGACTCGGCTGGGTTCTGCTCTGAAAACTCCATGTCTATGGCGGAAGGAGCTCATCAACCTTCCGAACTGGACGCCTCCGCCTCCTCCTCCTCCAGTGAGTCAGGGCACTCTGCCTCCTCCACCGCCTCCTCCTCCGGCGAGTGACGATCAGGGCACTCGGCCGGCTCCTTCTCTGGCGCGTGCCGGCACTCCGCCTGCGTCGGCGCGCCCGAGCAGCCAGCCTCCTCCTTCTCCGCCTCGTCAGCAAGGGCGGAAGAGACCTGCCGCCGCTCCGGCTGCTCCGGTGCGTTGTAGTCCTTCTCCTCCGCCTCGTAAGCAAGTAAAGAAGACAACCGCTCCGTCTGCTCTGCCGGCGTCTAGCAGTATAGCCAGAGGCGGGAGGACATACAGATTCGGTCCTTCTCTGAAGACTCCAGAGAAGTTACCATACGAGAGGACCCCAGAGGAGAACGTCTAGATCGCGCGAGAAGAAGTGAGGAACTTCTTTGAAGGGGTGAAAGCAAAGAAACATCCACCTCCGGAGGAGAAGGTAGATCCGGTGAAAGCGAAGCGCACTCTGGCTGCCCTGACAAAACCACCCAAGTCTCCGCCGAAAGGAAACTATGAGCGCATTATTGGAAAGGAATTTGCCGAAGCGGAGCGGTCGGGAAGTACTGTCAGTGATCAAAGGCTGAAAGAACGACGAGCTGGGAAACAAATTGCCCAGCTCGGCGAACAAGCGAAGCAATCGTGCCCCCCGCTCAAGGTGCCTAGCGACATCGTCGCTAATGATCCGAGGATGGTGCCCGGTTATAGCAATCTTGGAGATTACCTGCCCGACGATGTACATTATGATTTCATGGAGGTGCAGATACAAAGATACGAGTACGGGAAGCCTCTCGTCAAAGATGAAAGATCTCTATCAACGATGATGCGAAGATTGCATGATTGGTACTTGAAAATCTGCAGAGAGTCTGGGGGGAGGAGTACTTTGTATGTGAGAGTTAAAAAGGAGCATGACCTCGTTGGAATTGATCTGTTGCCTGTTCCATTTGAGGAGTTCTTTCAGTTTTTCAATCAATTGGCCCTCGATAAAGCAACGGTCACCTGCTACTGTCTGTAAGTAGTACTACTTCTGTCATTAAGTCTCTCTATATAGCTCAGCTCTTTCATTGCATGTATTTATAATTATCCTCACTATATTATGCAGATTGAAGATCGTCGAATTGAAGAAAAGACAAATCGGTGATATTGGGTTCATTAACACAAATATCATAGATGCAACTCAGGTTAAATTTCATGCCGCAGATACCGAGGCCAACTTGCTACGATCGTTGGTAATAAATGAAAACAAAGATATAATACTCTTTCCTTACAACTTCAAGTGAGTGTTACTGTCTTGTGCGTATTCGGTTTCCCTTATATATTAGTCAAGGTTATAGTAATGTAATTGATGAGTTATGCATGCGTGTGCAGTTTCCACTATATTCTCCTAGAGATTAAGCTTGAGCAGGGACTAGTAACCGTCTTAGACTCAAGACGAAAAGATCCCCAGGACTATGCGGACATGACTCAAATGCTCGAGAAGTAAGTTAAATCGATCATTATCCACCATATCAGCAACTTTGTTCATTTCCTGATATATCAAGTAATTGTTTTCTTTGTCTGGCAGGGTTTGGAAAAAATTCACCAAAAAAGCTCCGGGACTCCCGAAGAAGCTGCAATTTAGACACCCGAAAGTAAGTACTATAGTAGCATGTTCCGCGCATCTCCTATTGATTCAAGCGCTAGTTTCATCAATACCATTTGGCATTCTTGCTTATCAGTTTGATTGACCTCTATTTCTTGTAAAGTGGTTGTGGCAGGAACAAGGGAATGATTTCTGTGGATACTACGTTTGCGAGTCCATCCGCCACACGACCTGTGAGCGGGGCTACTCTGACGAACAATATGAAGTGCGTAAATAACAACATTCACAATTTTATTTTATTACCATCATTTGTGTTGAGTTTCATTCATTCATATATATATGTATTGACCCCCTTCTTCAAATTAGATGTTTCGGAAGCGGGATGAACTCCTAGCACCAGCTCGCATGCGAGCAATTCAAGAGGAATTGGCGGCATTCTTTCTTGACCACGTGATCGCTGAAGACGGAGAATACTATGTGGACCATGAGTCCGTATGTTAGGAGATTATATTTGTAAGAGATAATTATTGTATATATGTAGCCGGTAGTGTCGGATAGATATACGAGAACTTGTTGTTCGACCAATCTCTCGGAGAAGGAGAGGTGGTCGATATCACTTCTCTCTGTATGCATATATGTTCATGACGATCTTCTGTTTCCTTCGTTTGCTTACTAGCTAGCTAGCGTGTCTAGTCCTCTCTATACGTATGTATAGTACGTAGCGTCGACCAAGCACGGACATAAGAGAGGACACTTCTCTCTATTAATTATAGCTAGCTAACACAATATATGAAACACCTAAATTAACCCCCCAAAACCCCCAACCCCCCCCCCTTTCAAAAAAAACAAAAACCCCAGCCACAGAAATGCTGACGCGTGGATGCCTATTGGTCCCGGTTGGTGCCACCAACCGGGAACAAAGGCCCTCCTGCCTGGGCTCCGCGCACAGGCCACGTGGAGGCCCACCTGTCCCGGTTCTGGATTGAACCGGGACTAAAGGGACAGGGCATTAGTACCGACCCTTTAGTCCCGGTTCAGGAACCGGGACAAAAGGCCCTTACGAACCGGGACAACATGCCCTTTTTCTACTAGTGGCTCTCCAGCAGGAAGCCTTGTCGCGCAAGCATCCTCGTCATGGCCATCGGAGTTGGTGGCGTCTGGAGTCGTGTAGGTCGTGCTCTAAGTAAGCATAGCCTTCTTCAGGTTTGCTTCTGCTTATTTATTTGTTAGTAATGGATGGAACAGGGTTTTTTGAATTTTTGCCACCACTTACTTTGCACTTTGATAATTTGTCACTCTTTACATCGTAATTGATCTGTAGTCATTCTTTACTTTGTACTTTGATCTTTTGCCCTGGGTCCCATATAAAATGACCAGAATATCCCTGCCCTATAGATTGACCATGTGCACCCTCTCGCCGGCAACAACACCAGGAGACGGCAACGGCCCCGGTGCCCGCCATCCCCGGCCAAGCCCCCCTCCCTCCGTTGATCTGCGCCATGGCCGCTGGCTCACAACCGCGAGTCATGACCATGCAGGTGCTAGGCAGACACCAGAACACGCACCAACTGGGGCACGTTGGCGCGGTGCTCCAGCACTGAAACGCATAGACGGGGAACCTACACGAGCTTCACGCCATGTCGGACGGGCTAGTAGAGAAGGACTCGACAATGGTTGCGGTGCCAGTCAACGTGGGGTAGAAGGTGCTGATGTCGACCATGATTGTCGGACTAGATGATGTGGTTGGGTAAGATGACGATGACGCTGGCGTTGAGCTGGTGCTGGACGAAGACAAATGGGGTGGAAGGGTGACGCGGCTCGGGTGAGCGAGCGGCAGTGGCACTGAGGAAGAAGAGCTGCGGCAGCGGCTAGGTTAGGAGTGCGACAGTGGTGCTTGAAGTAGGCGAGGAAGAACCCGACAGCATAACGAAGACCGGCTTGGACTGTGGCGTTCCCGCACCTAGGGATGCGGCACGACACATACCACGTAGAAGTTGACGTGTCGGGACGGCAGAGTGGACCGCGTGATGATGCGGATTGGACTACGTCGGTATTTCCCCAAAGAGAAAGGGATGATGCAGCACAACTACGGTAGGTATTTCCCTCAGTGATAAGACCAAGGTTATCGAACCAGTAGGAGAACCACGCAACACCACGTAAACAACTCCTGCACACAAAGAACAAACACTTGCAACCCGACGTAAGAGAGGGGTTGACAATCCCTCACGGGTAAAAAGACAGGTAAAATTGTAGTAGATTGAATAAATAAATCTCGTAGGAACGCGAGATAAAATAAATAAATAAAAATTGCAGCAAGGTGCTTTTGTATTTTTGGATTAATAGATCTGAAAATAAAACCAAATAAAAATAGATCGCGAAGTCAAATATGATAAAGAAGAAACCAGGGGACCGTAGATTTCACTAGTGGCTTCTCTCGAGAAAAATAGCATACGGTGGGTAAACAAATTACTGTTGGGCAATTGATAGAACTTTAAATAATCATGACGATATCCAGGCAATGATCATTATATAGGCATCACGTCCAAGATTAGTAGACCGACTCCTGCCTGCATCTACTACTATTACTCCACACATTGACCGCTATCGAGTATGCATCTAGTGTATTAAGTTCATGGAGAAACGGAGTAATGCAATAAGAACGATGACATGATGTAGACAAGATCTATTTATGTAGAAATAGATCCCATCTTGTTATTCTTAATAGCAAAGATACATATGTGTCATTCCCTTTTTGTCACTGGGATCAAGCACCGTAAGATCGAACCCATCACAAAGCACCTTTTCCCATGGCAAGAAAAATCAATCTAGTTGGCCTAACTAAACCAAAGATTCGAAGAAGAAATACAAGGCTATAAGTAATCATGCATATAAGAGATCAAAAGACTCAAATAACTTTCATAGACAAAAAACATAGATCTGATCATCAACTCAAAGTTCATCGGATCCCAACAAATACACTGCAAAAAGAGTTACATCAAATAGATCTCCATGAGACTATTGTATTGAGAATCAAAAGAGAGAGAGAGGAAGCCATCTAGCTACTAACTACGGACCCGTAGCTGCAATGAACTACTCACACATCATCGGAAAGGCACCAATGAGGATGATGAACCCCTCCGTGATGGTGTCTAGATTGGATCTGGTGGTTCTGGAACTTGCGGTGGCTGGAATTGATTTTTGTCGACTCCCCTAGGGTTTCTGGAATATTAAGGTATTTATAGAGCAAAGAGGCGGTGTAGGAGGCCAGCGAGGTGGGTACAATCCACCTGGGTGAGCCTGGGCCCAGGCGCGCCCTGGTGGGTTGTGCTCCCCTTGGAGCTCCCCTCAGGTATTTTCTTGGCCCAACAAGTGTCTTCTGGTCCAGAAAAAATCACCAAAAAGTTTCGCTGCATTTGGACTCCGTTTGGTATTGATTTTCTGCCAAGTAAAAAACAAGCAAAAAACAACAACTGGCACTGGGCACTATGTCAATAGGTTAGTCCCCAAAAATGATATAAAGTTTCTATAAAATGATTGTAAAACATCCAAGAATTATAATCTAATAGCATGGAACAATTAAAAATTATAGATACGTTGGAGACGTATGATGCGGCTTGAAGCTACGTCGGTATTTCCCCAAAGAGGAAGGGATGATGCAGCACAATGGCGGTAGGTATTTCCCTCGGTGATGAGACGACCAAGGTTATCGAACTAGTAGGAGAACCAAGTAACACAACATAAATAGCCCCTGCACAAAAATAACAAATACTCGCAACCCGACGTGTAAAAGGGGTTGTCCATCCCTTTTGGGTAGCGGCGCCCCAAGATAGGGCAAACGACCGTGAAATAAATTGTAGTAGATTGATAGATCGAGCGCCAAATAAAATAAATAAGAATAAAATGTAGCAAGGTACTTTTGTATTTTTGATTTAATAGATCTAAAAATAAAAGCAAGGAAAAGTAGATCGCAAAGGAAAATAATATGAGAAAGAGACCCGGGGCGCGTAGGTTTCACTAGTGGCTTCTCTCGAGAAAAATAGAAAACGGTGGGTAAACAAATTACTGTTGGGCAATTGATAGAACTTCAAATAATCATGACGATATCCAGGAAATGATCATTACATAGGCATCACGTCCAAGATTAGTAGACCGACTCCTGCCTGCATCTACTACTATTACTCCACAGATCGACAGTTATATGAAGGAAATATGCCCTAGAGGCAATAATAAAGTTGTTATTTATATTTCCTTATACCATGATAAATGTTTATTATTCATGCTTGTCACAGCCCTAGAATTTGTTTTCAGATAGTTTCATAAGCATCCATGCCTCATGTCTAAATTTATTTGAAAATTGAAATGGGGATTGACCAAACCCTAGCACCAAATGAAACTCAGATAGGTTCAAGTAAAATATTTTTCAATGAACCTGAAATGCCCTTCTAAAATGTTCATCATCTTTGCCTTGGTCTAGGACCTCTGACAAAAATGGTGCATAATTTTCTAGGACAACGTAAGGTCACTGGAATAAATCATACTCTATTTGCATTTGGGCATTTAAATACTATACAATATTTTAAATGTCCAAATAATCATAAACTAAAATGTTTACTGTTGAATATATTCCAAACAGTGGGCATGAGAAGTTTCATGATTTTTTTAGTTAGTTTTAGTATTTTTAGTAAAGCTCTAAAGTTGCAGAAAATTAGAAAAACAGAAAATAAAAGAGAGAGAGAGACTCACTAGTCTTACCTCACAGCCCACTTGCTGGCCCAACACTGTGCTGGCCCAGTGCCAGTCATCTTCTTCTTTTGCCAGAAGGACGACGGCGTGGCGCGCGCACAGGAGGTGAAGCCACCTCCTGCTCCTTTCCCCGTCCTCGATCGAGCGCTTGGAGATGCCCATGCTCCCTTGGTTCCTCCCCACCTCTCCGCGCTCACTTTTCCCCTCCTCTGCTCTCTCCCTCGCACGCAACCGAGTGACCCCGTTGCCGCTGCTCACCATTGCCGCGCCCTGAGCCACCGCCTAGCCTCCCCGACGAATCCCTCGTCTCTGCCATGTCGTCCTGAAGCTCCACGCCTACTCACGCAAGCCAGGGAGCCCTGCAACATCGCCGACGTCGTCGTGTTTATCATCGGGCACCGGAGATTGTCATCGCCAATTCGTCATCCACAACGCATCCCTGAGCTCTCTGGTGACGCCTTAGGATCCGCTGTGAGCCAGTGCGTTGATCCCGCCTCTCCCTAGCTCGTTTCCTTCCTCTAACGCTGATGCCCGTCAGAGCCGAGAGCTCTTCGCCGCCGTTCATGTCACTGCCATGGCCACTGTCACCTAGGGCCGCAACCAGCACACCACCGTGCTCAGTGCAACGCCAGGACCCCAAAACCGTCACTTGTTGCTCCTGCCGTGCACCGTAGCACCGAAACCGCCAACTCCCGAACTCCGGCCGCCGCCCCGAGCTCGTTTTCGATGAGCTCCGCCCGCCCTAGCTGCTACTGCGCTGGATGCAGGTGAGCTCCAGCTCCCCGCGGGTGCCCTCCGCCGCTCGTTTGGGCGTCGGGAGAGCAAACCCGAGCCCTCCGCCGCGCCTGTTGCCACCGGGGACGAGCCGCCGGCGTGTTAGGCCCTGTTGACCAGGGGTTTGACCTCCCCTGGGTCGCTGACAAGTCGGCCCTAGACCTAGCTAATCCTACTTTAGTTTTTAATTAAGTTTAATTAACTCCACTGACATTTTTTAGTTAGTAGTAGTTTAACACTAATTAACTTAGATTAGTTAGTTAGTCACTGACCAATGGGCCCCATTGGTCAGGTTTGACCTGGACCGGCCTGTTGACCCTGCTGACGTCACACCGACGCAATGCTGATGCAGTAATTGATTTTTTGGATTTAAAATAATCTAGGAAATTCAAAAAATGACTTAAACTTCAAAAAATCATAGAAATTCAACCGTAGCTCAGAATGAAATATTTTATATATGGAAAATGATCAGAAAAATATGAAGAATCTGTTTATGCCATATTCATGCATATTTGAGCAAGTTAACATCACTTTTTAGGACAAACTAAGTGAATGGCATTTGAATATTAACTTATGGAGTTTGAATTTGAACCTAGGGTTCAAACCAACTTCATTTAATATGATTGCTAGTTGCATTAGCTCAATCAACAACATATTGCCATGTCACATTCATGCATCATATTGTTGCATTGCATTGATTGTGTTTCCTCTCTGTTGCCGGTAATTGTCCCCCTTCAGTAGATGTTGTTCCGGCGATGAGTTCGATGCCACTGATGAAGAGATATACTATCTTCGGAAGTGCCAGGAAAGCAAAAAACCCTTGTTCATTCTGATACAATCCCACTCTCTCGCTCCTGCTCTCTTTTACTGCATTAGGAAAACAACGATGCATCTGTTACTTACTGCGGTAGTTGAACCCCTTTCCTCTGCATGACCTGTCATTGCCACAGTAAAT
The DNA here is from genome assembly GCF_018294505.1 of Triticum aestivum. NCBI lineage: Eukaryota > Viridiplantae > Streptophyta > Magnoliopsida > Poales > Poaceae > Triticum > Triticum aestivum. The sequence continues at coordinate 638,330,032 of NC_057797.1, read as the reverse complement.
AGATGAAACCCACTAGCATGAGTAGGAGTTGTTTGAGCCCTGATGTGCCTACTCATTCATGCTTGTTTGTCATGCTTGCTATTGCTTAGAGTTGTGTCAGGTCTGATTCCGCGGGGATGAATTGGAAAATTGTGAACATGTCCTACTGTGTGTGAGCTAAGTGTGTGAACACGATTTGGTAAAGGTAGCGGTGAGAGGCCATGTAGGAGTACATGGTGGGTTGTCTCATTGAAACCATCCTTAGAAACCGAGTTCTGTGTTTGTGATCCATGAACAGCTACTACCACGCGTTGGGCCCGAAACTAATGGACCTTCTCGACTTATTAACCGCCTTGATCTCTGTCCAGGAGTTGCAACTAGTTTCTGGTGTTTGTAGGATATGTGTTGGAGGTCGTGCGTAGCAATGACCCTAGGGGTGGGCTATGATGCGGTAGATACACCGTGGCATGGTGTACCGGGCGCTCGTTTGGTGTCTCGGCAACCCTGCACACATCGTTTGGGGCTGTGAGCGAAACCCCGGCCGGATCTCCTCGCGGATGGAAACCGAATAGGCGATGAACCTGGACTAGAGACTTGTGTGGTTAGTCAGGTCGTGGCTAACTCCCTCGCCAGGCTTCCGCTTGAAGTTTGCCGAGATACACGGCGTGTACATGGTGGTAAGTGGCGAGAGCGTGTGTGAAGAAGTACACCCCTGCAGGGTTATAAATGATCTATTCGAATAGCCGCGCTCGCGGTAAAGGACCTCTGGGTTGCCTATACAGTTCATAGACAAGTGAAAGTGGATACTCAAGATAAGCGTGAGTGCTATGGATGGCGTTCTCGTAGGGAGACGGGAGCGGATCCATAGTGGTGTATTGATATGGTGAATATGTGGACTCGTGTGCGCCACCGCAAAAGAGTTACTTGCAGTTGTAGCTCAGGATAGCCACCGAGTCAAAGCTGGCTTGCTGCAATTAAACCCCACCATCCCTTTGTTGATAATGATGCATATGTAGTTAGTTCTGATGTATGTCTTGCTGGGTACATTTGTACTCACGTTTGCTTAATTTATGTTTTTGCAGAGAGACTACAGTCTCGCTAGTAGTTCCGCATGGACTTCGACGTTTAGCTTGTTACCTCAGCTATGATCTTGTGCCCTCGGCGTGATCTTGTAGATAGTCAGGCTTCTCAGCCCTTTTCATTTGTAGTTGTCTGTACTCAGACGAGTTAAGCTTCCGCATGTGCTTTTGACTTGTATGCTCTAAATGTTGGGTCATGCGACCCATGTTTGTAATATCTCGCTCCTCAGAGCCTGTTGAATAAATACTTTGTGTCATAGAGTTATGTTGTGATGCCATGTTTTATTTGCACATATCGAGCATATTGTGTGCATGATTTGAAATGCTTGGTATGTGTGGGATCTGACAACCTAGTTGTTTATCGATCCTTGGTAGCCTCTCTTACCGGGAAATGTCTCCTAGTGCTTCCAGTGAGCCATGGTAGCTTGCTACTGCTCCGGAACACTTAGGCTGGCTGGCATGTGTCCTTCTTCGTTCCTGTGTCTGTCCCTTCAGGGAAATGTCACGCGGTGTCTCCGGAGTCCTGTTAGCCTGCTACAGCCCGGATTCTCCGGAGTCCTGTTAGCCCAGCTGCTACAGCCCGGATTCACTCACTAATGACCGACACGTTCGTTGCTGGGTCATGTATGCCTATCCCTGTAAGTTAGTGCCACTTTGGGTTTACAATTAGTCATGTCGGCCCGGGTTCTTTGTCATATGGATGCTAGCGACACTATCATATATGCGAGCCAAAAGGCGGAAACGATCCCAGGCCAGGTAAGGTGGCACCCGTGGGAATACCGTGCGTGAGGCCGCAAAGTGATATGATGTGTTGCATGCTAGATCGGTGTGACTTAGGATCAGGGTCCTGACAGCTTTGGTATCAGAGCCTGACTGCCTGTAGGATTACCAAGCCAAGCTGGTCGAAGTTGAGTCTAGAAATGCTTTAGTTATATGTAAGGGAATTGATTGTGGGAAGGGACGTAAGGCTCTTTTTACTCCTTTACCTTATGCCCTTCTGATCTGAGTCATCCTCTTCTTTCGTAGGTGGGTTAAGGACTAGGATCTCATCTCTCTAGCAGGTTCATGTGTTACTAACTCGTAGAATCTTAGGATTGTTGGTTTCAAGCCCCAGTTCAGTTTCTACTACTTTTGGTATGTTGTGAGTTGAACCAGAACCTTGATATGATGTTGTTAAGTGACTATGCAATCCTTGTGAATGTCTCAAATCTTTTTCTGAGCATTTACAACCGCTATGCTGTCCAAGTCATCCCAGGTTCTAAATAGTCTGATGCATTTGCAAATCCCTTCCTCCTGTTCCTGATGTCCTTTTGGGCCAGATTAAGCACACTAAACGGTCTGTTGAGATACTCTACTGCCTCAACATATAAGATGGAGCTAGTATTATGACCCTAGGTGAGGGAGTCCTTGATTAGGGGGTCTCCGGATAGCCGGACTATATCTATTGGCCGGACTGTTAGACTATGAAGATACAAGATTGAAGACTTCGTCTTGTGTCCGGATGGGACTCTACTTGGCGTGGAAGGCAAGCTAGGCAATATGGATATGGATATCTCCTCCTTTGTAACCGACCTTGTGTAACCCTAACCCTCTCCAGTGTCTATATAAACTGAAGGGTTTTAGTCCATAGGACAACAATCACAACATACAATCATACCATATGCTAGCTTCTAGGGTTTAGCCTCTCTGATCTCGTGGTAGATCTACTCTTGTACTACCCATATCATCAATATCAATCAAGCAGGACGTAGGGTTTTACCTCCATCAAGAGGGCCCGAACCTGGGTAAAACATCGTGTCCCCTGCCTCCTGTTACCATCCGGCCTAGACGCACAGTTCGGGACCCCCTACCCGAGATCCGCCGGTTTTGACACCGACATTGGTGCTTTCATTGAGAGTTCCGCTGTGCCGCCGCCATCAGGAAGGATGTCTCGTCCCGTATTTAAAGACGACACTGTTGCGGAGGGAGCTTTGGCTATCAGCCAAACTCTCCGGCTAGGTGGTTTTCTTATGACCGCCTGTTCGGCTGCTGCGCCGACGATGACTTTTCGGGTCATCGAAAGCAATCTTCACGTCAACTCGGAACTCGCCGAGCAGTTAGATCCAATGGAGCTCTCTTCCCTGAACGAGCTATTGGATCACATCGCCGCCCTCGGAGTTGCTACAGACTACGATTAGATTGGGCCTAAACCCGATCTGAGAGAGATCAACTCTCCACAGGTCACCCATCACGTTGCAGTGGTGGAGGAACAATGTGGCAACCCTTCATCTATCTTAAGGACTAGCTATGTCCGGATTCCCGATCCCTCCAAGACGGATATCCACGGAGGGGAGGACGTCACTCAAGGCCTGAACCTAGAATCAGGCAGCGGGCTAGATTTATTGGAAAACATCCAAGAATCCAAACTTCCGAGTTCGGAAACTCCTTGGCCCCTGAGTCTCAGATTGGATGTGGATTCGGATTCAATCGTGGATGGCTTTCGACTCACCAAGGTACCCATGGACGGCGGCAGCGGATTAAACCTCATCTATGAGGAAACTCTTCAAAAGATGGAAATAGACTGGAGCCGCATTGAGCAAAGTAGCACAACCTTTAGAGGAATCATCTCTAGTCGAGAAGCACGCTGTGCTGGGAAAATCACACTAGATGTGGTATTCGGCACGCCGGATAATTACAGGTCCGAAGAAATTACATTCCAAGTGGCCCCGTTCAGCAGCGGATACCATGCTCTACTAGGGCGGGAGGCGTTTACAATCTTCCAAGCCATACCCCATTACGGGTACATGAAGCTCAAAATGCCCGGGCCCAATGGAATCATCACTCTTGCTAGTGATCCGGACATAGCACTCCGCGCCGAAAATAAGACAGCCGCACTGGCCCTTGAGGCACTATCCGAAGCCCTAGCGGCTGAGGAACTAATTGCGTTGCGCTCCAGGGTGAACAGGGACGACGTGATACTCGATAAAAGATCCAAGTCCACCTCCTTTAAACCGGCAGACGAAATAGTCAAATTCCAAGTCCATCCAACGGACCCTACAAAAACAGCTTCCATTGGGGCACAATTAAACCCTGATGTCGACGCCGCACTGCGAGAGTTCCTACGCGAGAACTGGGATATTTTTGCCTGGCACCCTTCAGACATGCAAGGAATCCCACGCAGGCTGGCTGAGCACAGCCTAAATATCCTAAAAGGATTCAAGCCAGTCAAGCAGGCTCTTCGACGTTTCTCCGAACCTAAGAGACAAGCCATGGGAGAGGAACTAGCCAAGCTATTGGAGGCCGGATTCATCAGAGACATAAAACATCCGGACTGGCTAGCAAACCTGGTGATGGTACCAAAGAAGGACAAATCCTGGCGCTTGTGCGTCGATTTTAAGGACCTTAACAAGGCCTGCCCAAAGGATCCCTTCCCCCTCCCCCGCATCGATCAAATCATCGATGCTACCGCAGGACACGATTCATTGTGTTTCCTCGACGCATACTCTGGCTACCATCAAATTAAAACGGCAGAGCCAGACCAAGCTGCAACGACATTCATCACACCATACGGCCCATTCTGCTTCAACACAATGCCCTTTGGGCTCAAAAACACCGGCGCAACATATCAGTGCATGATTCAGACATGTCTGGCAAACTAGATCGGCAAAACAGTGGAGGCATACGTAGATGACGTGGTCATTAAAACCAAGCATGTTGAAACTCTAGTAGACGACTTGAGGCTCACATTCGACAACCTCCGAACATATGACATCAAGCTCAATCCGGAAAAATGCGTTTTCGGCGTACCAGCCGGAAAGCTCCTGGGGTTCATTGTCTCCAGTAGAGGTATTGAAGCTAATCTGGCCAAAATCCGAGTGTTGTCATAGTTGGCTACCCCAACAGACCTCAAACAAATACAAAAATTGACTGGATGCATGGCGGCTCTAAGTCGCTTTATCTCCCGCTTGGGAGAAAAGGCATTACCCGTTTATCGCCTCCTCCGGCGCACTGAACACTTCGAGTGGACGGATGCCGCCACGGCCGGACTCAACGAAATAAAAGCCATATTGGCAACAAACCCAGTCCTAGCCACGCCAAACATTGGCGAACCAATGCTACTATACATTGCGGTAACTCATTAAGTAGTAAGCGCAGTGCTCGTCGTCGAGCGAGAAGTGGACGGACACAAATTACCCCTTCAAAAGCCGGTTTACTATGTGTCCATTGTCCTTACTCCATGTAAATCATGGTACCTGCATTATCAAAAGATAGCGTACGCGGTATTTATGGCATCCCGGAAGCTACGACACTACTTTCAAGAGTGTTTGCTAACGGTAGCCTCGGAAGTACCACTTAATGATATTATAAACAACCGCGACGCGACGGGCCGGATTGCCAAATGGGCCATTGAGCTCCTCCCATTCGACATAACTTACAAGCCACATCGAGCTATTAAGTCACAAGTTTTGGCTGACTTCGTCGCTGAGTGGACGGAAGCCGAACTCCCTAAAGAGTACGACACATATTCAAACTGGATCATGCACTTCGACGGCTCCAAAATGTTGGCTGGTCTAGGGGCTGGCGTTGTTTTGACGTCCCCAACAGGATATACCGTTCAATACGTACTACAGATAATGTATACGGACTCCAACAACACAGCCGAATATGAGGCCCTTCTACATGGTCTCCGGAGGGCAGTATCCATGGGCATTCAACGCCTAGAGGTGCGCGGGGATTCGAACCTCGCGATATCCCAAATAAATGGGGACTTTGATGCCAAGGATCCGAAAATGGCACCTTATCGCAATGCCGTCTTAAAAATGTCAGCTAGGTTCGAGGGGCTCGAATTTCACCATGTGGCTCGGGAAAACAATCAGGCGGCGGATATCCTCGCCCGCATCAGCGCAAAACGTGACGCGGTCCCTCCCAACATATTTCTGGAACGGCTCTTCAAGCCATCCGTAGCATGGGAAGGGAACACCGGTAACAACAGTCCGGACCCGGCCAAATATCCGATACTGAACTCTCTGACACAATCGGAGGCTCCGCCACCGAAATAACACATTTAGCCCACGAAATAATGGCCATTATTGCCCCGTGGACAGAACCATTCCTGGCCTACCTAACTAGACAAGAACTTCCAGAGGACCAAAATGAGGCACGCTGCATAGTGCGGCGATCCAAGGCCTACAGGGTCCATGAGGGAGAATTGTACAAAAAAAGCGCTACCGAAGTCCTTCAAAGGTGCATCTCCAAAGAGGAAGAGCGGAACCTTTTGGCAGAAATTCACGCCGGACTCGGCGGTCATCACGCCGCAGCCCGAGCTCTTGTAAGCAAGGCCTTCCATATAGGATTCTATTGGCCAACGGCCTGGGCAGATGCACAGGACTTGGTCCAACGTTGCGTCGGTTGCCAGCTCTTTGCAAATCAAAGCCACATGCCACCCACCGCCCTCCAAACAATCCCCATTACATGGCCCTTTGCGGTCTGGGGGCTTGACATGGTTGGACCCCTTAAAGGGGGAACCCATAAGAAAAAATACTTATTGGTCAGGGTGGATAAATTCACCAAATAGATAGAGGATAAACCGGTTAAAACAGCCGAATCCGGACCGGTGATAGATTTCATATCCGGGGTTGTACACCGTTACGGCGTCACCCACAGCATCATCACTGATAACAACACGAACTTCAGGGCCAACGAGGTAAAACTCTGGTGCAGCAAAATGGGCATCAAGCTCGATTATGCTTCAGTCTATCACCCACAAACCAACGGTCAAGTCGAACAAGCAAATGGTCTTATAATGAGCGGCATTAAACCCAGATTAGTGCGCTCCTTAACGGAGTCTGACACGCACTGGGTAGAGGAGCTCGACTCCGTACTCTGGGGGCTGCGGACCACGCTGAATCATAGTACCGGATATACACTGTTTTTTATGGTGTACGGCACAGAGGCAGTCCTGCCCTGTGACATAATTCATGACTCACCTCGAGTGCACATGTACGAAGAAAGAGAAGCCGAGCTCGATCCGCAGGACAGCCTGGACACCTTGGAGGAAGAGCGCGACGTAGCCAAAGCCTGTTCCGCATTTTACTAGCAACAGGCTCGTAGATACCAAAGCAGAGAAGTACGTGCCAAAACTTATAACGTTGGCGAACTAGTTCTACGACTGCCGGATAAGAAAAAGAACAAGCTCGAGCCCAAATGGGAAGGTCCCTTCATTATTGACCAAGTTCTGACCGGTGGAGCGTACCGATTGCGGGATGCATCAACTAGTCGACTCGAGCCGAACCCATGGAATGCAGCCAGGCTTCGATGATTCTACGCCTAGCACCGGACTCTATGTTAGTCCCCTCCCTTTGTCCATTTTCTGCATATGCATCATCTGTCTTGTTTCCCTTTCTTTCTTTTATTTCTCTAGGCCTTCAAGGGTCACCTTGTGCCTGACTCATACATTACAGATGCGCTAGCCGCACTCTTCATACCTGGGGGCTTCTTTCACAAAAGCTTAAATTATTTACCTGGGCCTCACGCCCAACACATGTGTTATACTTCCGCATGTACCTTTTTTCACCATTATATGCATCGATATGACTTAAGTTTTGGCCAAGCTGGGTTGCCTGGCTCTTGTATTTATGCCCTACGTTCCCGTTAATTCGGCTAGGGCATAAGGGGAGCACCTCTGCGATTGTTACTGCCGGGTCAACCGGACGTGTACCTCAGACTGGGTGAAGCCGAAAGCTAGCATTCTTAAGGGAATATTCGGTCGGTGAACAAAAGATGACTTTTATTTATTATCCATATCTGCCCCCAGATGCTTTTTCTGCGCTTCTTGTCGCAGTCCGGACATGCACTTTAGGGCATGCTTACCCAGGGAAAGGAACCCTTAACGGAACTATTCTCCCTGGAAGATGTTTCTTACTACCCATGTAATATAACATAACTAGTTGGGCACTTGTCTGACAAAGCACTAATGACCCCTACGCCTGGTCTCCACGCATGCCCTGGTTCTTACATAACCGAGAGGGTATTCGGATACAGTCCGGACAGTCGGGTCCCGAGGTCGAAGCGAAAAGGTCCGCCACGACAAACGATCTACAATCCGGCTAGAAGGCATTATACATGTCACTTTAAAATTACATAGTCAATTTGACTGGTTGAATTCCTCTTCAATACCATCCAAAAGGCTGTCTAGTCTACAGTCCTGTTGGGAATACTTTGCAGCCAATTCTACTTGACCATACACTAAGCTCACAGGGATCTCCTTCCCATCGGGCCCCACAGGTCCGACTTCGGCCATGTGGTTCGAGTCAGCCTTCGTGTACCGTGTCTTCACCATTGCCCAGGCTTCCCTGGCGCCTTGACGGCAGGCCGATAGCTTCCATAATCGGAAGCGCCGCTGCGCTCCCTTTAGCTTTTCTGCAAGCTCTCCAAGGCCATCGGGTATGGAGACGGATGGCCACAAGGCCTGGGCGACGCCTTGCATCACCTGCCAAACTCGTTCGTGCAGCTATGAGATCTCGGGAAGAAGGTCACCCATTGAACCGGGCATTTCCTCGGCAGGACGACCTGTTAGCATACCTACAGACATAACTCTGTCAGCCAGCTTCCTCACCGAACTCTTTTTCAAAATTTGTTCAAGCACTTACTAAATATGCCGCGTTGAAGCCGCCGATTTTCCTTAACAGAGTCCGACAGTTGGGCGCGAACATCTTGTAGTTCCACGCCCAGCTTGGTGTTGGCATCTTGGAGATCATTTTTCTCCTGCCTCACCCTCGTAAGCACGGTCTCACCGGCCTTCAGCTAGCGTTGGAGCTGTTGCTTATCCGGATTTACTCCAGTGTCATCTGCAATTTTATCGTCAGATCTGCATACACGTCGCATTCTATATGATACTTATCATTTGAAGGATATGTTACCAGAGGGGGTCTCTTTGGGATCCCCTGCCGCGGCCAGTGCGGCCTGAAGTTGGGCTTTGCACTCTTCCAGCTCCTAGGACAGTTGAGTATTCTTTTCTGTAAGAACCTGCATAACAAATGATCCTTAAATCAGTTATCCTAACTGTTTCAAGTCTCAAGGGCTACTGATATATATAATCACCAAATTTTCTCACCCGTATGTCTTTTACATACTGCTCCGTGGCTCTGGCTAGACCATTTCGAGCGACACGGAGGTGCGCGTCTCCCGAGTTGAAGGCATCCAATGCCTCTTGGGAGAAACAAGCGTCACGAAGAACAGTCCGGCGACGCCTGTGGTTCATGGCACTTTCCACCTCGGAATGGGTGGAGGAAAGTTTGTCCACATCCTTTGTCGGAGGAGCACCCGGAGCACGCCTCGTATTCGTTCCCGCCTCCGAATCCAGCCTTGGAGCCTGGCTTGTAGAGGCGCGATTGGTAGCCTCTCCAGGTATAGTCCAGCGAGTGCTCTTTTTCCTGAAAATAAGGCATGGGCGTTAATATGCCTCTGAGAATAATGTCTTGCAATAAAGACGGCGCTCCGTACCGCTGTGCCGGTGTCTCAATCTAGACCGCGGGTCTTTTCAGCCTGCCTGGCCTCGCGGCCCCTTGTTGGCCAGTCGTCGCAGGCTCGGCCTTCTGCCTTGAAGACCTCCCCTACAAAACACGACTGTTATACGGCGATCAAAAACACGCAAGGACGGATCCCTTTTTGAAGTGTTGGGACTTCGGTCTCAGTCACCTGTGAGGCTGGAACTAGCCCAGGGTAATCGGCCGTAATGGCCACCAAGGCATTATCATTGCTCGATTGGTAAAACACCCCATCGATCAGCTCCACAGATATGCCCGAATCCTCTTGGGAGGCCGGGTCGAGGGACCGTTCGGGGTCCTCGGGTTGTGGAGGGGGGTTGTTTATCTCCCTTACAGCCTGGCGCAGTTCCTGCATAGAAATCGATAAACTGAGTACTTAACTACGGAAATATGAAACGGATGGGCAAGAAAAAGTCTCCGCTTACCCAGCTCGGAGGATTGTACATAGAAAATCCGCCCTGCGGGTTGACACGAAGGAATTCCTCCTCTTCTCCCTTGTACAAAGTGGATAAGATCTTTATTAGATCAGCAACCGATCCCAGCCCTTTACGGCCGTAGCGGGTGGCGTCATCCTCCCCGTTGAAGTCCCACATGGGGTGGCGTCTATACTGAAGCGGCTGCACCCCCCGCATGATACATATGGCCATGACCTCGATCATGGTCAATCCGGATCGAGCTAAAAAACTTATCCGGCTTATCAGGTAAAGAACATTGTCGGATTTCGGGTTCCGGCGGACCCTTGAGGTTCGAACACTGGGGTGCGCGCGGAGATTTCGCCTTCTACCTACCTGCACCCCTCCGCCTCGCTAAGATCTAAGCTATGGAAAGAACAGCACAAGAGACACAGGGTTTATACTGGTTCAGGCCACCGTTGTGGTGTAATACCCTACTCCAGTGTGTGGTGTGGTGGATTGCCTCTTGGGCTGATGATGATGAGCAATACAAGGAAGAACAGCCTCGCGAGGGTCTGTTCTTGGCTGGGGGGGGATGAACTGCTAGGAGGAGTTCAGTCACCCTTTTCTCTCTCTCTCTCTCTCTTTGATTGCGATCCGATCTCGATGCTGGGTTGGCCGATTCTCCATCCTCCTACCCTGTGGGTGGCTAGTCCTATTTATAGGCAAAGGCCCTGGGCCTCTTCCCGAAATATTGAGCGGGAAGGGCACCAAAAATTGGCCATTTTGAAGGGGGACATCTGGTACATTTATCCTGACTAAAGTTGGTCCTCGCCTGCCAAAGGCTCTGGTGGTGACAATGCCTTGGGCTCCACAATGACTTCCTCCCTGCCGTTGGGCTGGTCTTGGTCTCGTTGCACCGAAACAGGTGCCTTTGCTTGATGCTCTCGCCTGCGCTTGCTCCCTTTGCACCAAAGAGGAAAGGAGGACACTGCGCGGGCTGACGCCCGCCTGGCACCCTTGGTCGTCATGGCTTGCGTCACGGGCACATCATGAGGTACCCCGCCTTGATCTCTTCGCCTCCTTGCGAGCCAGCCTGATGAGGCCGTGCCTGAGGAAGCTCTGTGTTGTCCGCCCCGCGAGGCTTGACCCCTCGTGAGGGTCTTAGATCTGTGTTGATGAAGATGGGCCGTGCTGGGCCCCTCCTTGAGCCACGCCGCAGGCCACAGGCAGGCAAGTCTGGGGACCCCCGTTCCCAGAACACCAACAGTAGCCCCCGAGCCCAAGGCGCGCCCGGACTTGGCCGTGCAGGGAGGCGAAAGGGCAAGTGCGATGCGCCGCGGGCCCTAACAGCCTGCGGCCTTGGGCGCCACGTGGCGGTTGATTGGACGTGGGCGTCTCCACTTCCCCACGGCGCCTCGGCAACTGCACGGATTGGACAAGTCCCTACATGCAAAGCGGGTCATGATTACCTGTGATCGTGGGGGCCGACGGTTGGCCCTCGCCGGTTATAAGTACGGATCGGCGCGCGCCCCTCCAGTTCATTCCCCCTTGCTTCTCCTTCTTCATCATGGCCCCGTCGAGGAGGTTCTCGGCCGCAGAGAAGGGGAAGGCTCGCCAGGTTGAGCCTGCCTCTCCCCCGCCCAAGCGCGGCCGAGGGCGCCCTCGCAAACATCCTGTGGCCACCACGGCAGCTCCCCGCGGCCGTGGAGACGATTTCCAGCACGGTGACAGGCAGGCTGCTGCGGCCGGGGGGCGCGCTTCGGTCGCGCGTCCCCCTAGGCCGCGCTTTCGCGCTGCAGAGGTGCTGCCGGAGTTCGTTGTGTGGTCGGCGGAGCCGACTAGCACCCGGCTTCAACTTCCTCACTTCCTCCTCGGCGAGCTCCTGGCCGGCGCCCCGGGTGGCCTCTGGCTTCAGGCAGACGGCTGCTGCAGCCGGGCCTCATGGGCTTCACTGGAGGTCTCTGCAGCCGGGAGCCTGGCCTTGACCCGCGGTTGGCAGACGTTTGCCCGCGCGCGTGGCCTGAGCCGTCGGTGCGCCTTGCACTTCAAGTTTGACGGTGATGCCACCCTCTACGTGAGGGTGTTTGGGGAAGATGGTCGCCACGCAGGGTGCTGCCCTGAGGACGACGACCACGGCCGGGAACCCAGCCCCGGCGATGATGGAGAGGACAGCGCTCGCGTGATTGGCGGCGCTCAGGGTTCCCCAAGCTTCACCAGTTCTTCTTCAGGCGGCGACTCTTCTAGCGATGGCCGCGGTCGGCCTCCACGCCGTCGTACCTGCTTGGGAGGTGGTAGCGTGTCTGCCCGCCGTCGCGCTTCGGTGAAGCGCGAGAGGGAGTCTGCCTGAGCCCCGGAGGCAGCTCGAGCCTTCCCTGCAGGCCGGTGTGAGGCGAGCTGCGCTTGATTTGTTCTTTCTTTTCCTTTTTCCTGCGTAAAAAGACAGTAGCGTGGAGCCCCGCGGGGGCGTGTTTGGGTTATTGTTGTTAATCGTCGCTTTGCTTCCGTTATCGTGCCTTCCGGCTACGTGCCCGCGCGTGGATAGTTCCCGGCCCCAACCGTGGGGGGGCGACCGACCCAGGCCCTGTGTTCGTGTCGCGGTGCCTGCGGGGCACGGACTGGAGGGGTGCTCCTGTAATGGATCCAGGTCGTGAAACCTTTGAACAATTAGGGCAGGAGCACTCGCGAGGGCGCTCGGCTGCCCCCCTCGCGAGGCCTTGCATAAGAGAAATCGAGGCAGGAGAGTGAAAAAGTCGAAGAACCACGAGCCAAAGACGGCAACAACTTCAATAAAACTTCGAATGAGAATGAACAAGCCAACTGCGGAAAGCAAATGAAAAAGCCGCGTCCGGCACCTAATCTAGTCTTCGACGTCTTCTCACCAGCGCAGAGCTAAGTGCTGCCACTGGGCGTGGGAGGGAGCCCCAGGGCCTGAGGCCGGCGCTCCTGAGACTCCAGGGCGTGTACAGCCCCAACTCATTATTACGTGAGAGTGTCACGGGAGGCAAGCTTCACAGGTCTTGGCCTTCTTCACAGGCTCCGGGCCTTTCTTGGGGGAAGCAGGCTTTACGGGCGTTTGCCCTCTTCACAGGCTCCGGGCCCTTTCCAAAATGCGACAGCTTCACAGGCATTCGCCTTCTTCACAGGCTCTGGGCCTTTTCCAAAACGCGACAGCTTCACAGGCATTCGCCTTCTTCACAGGCTCTGGGCCTTTTCCAAAACGCGACAGCTTCACAGGCATTCGCCTTCTTCACAGGCTCTGGGCCTTTTCCAAAACGCGACAGCTTCACAGGCATTCACCTTCTTCACAGGCTCTGGGCCTTTTCCAAAACGCGACAGCTTCACAGGCATTCGCCTTCTTCACAGGCTCTGGGCCTCTTTAGGGGTAGAACCTCCGGAGGTGCTGGATGTTCCATGCGTTCTAGATCGGCACCCCCTCCTGAGTCTCCAAGCGCGCGGAGCCGGGCCTGGAAACATGAACAACCTTGAACGGGCCCTCCCACATGGGAGAGAGCTTGTGCAGTCCCTCCCTGGAGAGAACCCGCCTGAGCACGAGGTCTCCTACCTTGAGAGTTCTGGGGCGGATGTTGCGGCAGTGATATCGTCGCAGTGCTTGTTGGTACCTCGCCGCTCGCAGTGCGGCTTCTCGGCGACGTTCCTCCCCCAGCATGAGGTCCATCCCCCATATGGCGCCCTGCTGCGCCTCATCGAATGCCAGGACCCGTGCGGAGCAACGTCTGACCTCGTGAGGGAGGACCGCTTCGGCTCCATAGACCAGGAAGAATGGGGTATCTCCAGTCGGCTTGGTCGCGGTTGTGCGGAGGGACCACAACACGGACTGAAGCTCGTCGTACCAACCTCTGCCGCAAGCCTCCAGCTTCTTCTTGAACGTCCTGGTCTTGAGGCCCCTCAGGACCTCTGCGTTGGCTCGCTCGGCCTGGTCGTTGCTTCGGGGGTGCGCCACCGAAGCGTAGCATATCTACGTTCCAAGGTTAGCACAGTATGTTTTGAAGAGGTTACTGGGGAACTGCGAACCGTTGTCTGTGATGATGCGGTTCGGCACCCCGAACCGGCTCACGATGCCCCTGATGAACTTGACCATGGAACCCACGGGGATGGTGCGGACGGCCTCTACTTTAGCCCACTTGGTGAACTTGTCCACGGCGATGTAGAGGTAGCGGTAGCCCCCTGGCGCCCAAGGAAACGGGCCCAGGATGTCCAGCCCCCAGACTGCGAATGGCCATGAAAGGGGTATAGGCTGCAGGCCTCCTGCCGGCTGATGGATCTGCTTGGCGTGGAACTGGCAGGCCTCACAAGCTTTCGCCAGTTCGACGGCGTCATTGAGTGCGGCAGGCCAATAAAACCCACTGCGGAACACCTTGCCGACGAGGGTCTGTGATGATGAATGATATCCACAGTCTCTGTCATGTATATCTTCCAGCAGTTCCTTTCCTTGCTCCCTGGAGATGCAGCGCAGGGATACATCGTTTGGTCGCTTCCGGTAGAGCTCTCCATCCTTGATGCAGTATGCCGTGGCCTGCTGTGCCACACGCTCCGCTTCCTCCTCCTTCTCCGGCAGGGTCCCTTGTGTTAAGTAACTCCGGAGCTCCATGATCCAGCACCCCTCCTGAGGTTCCATCATCAGGAGCAGGCGTGCTCCTGAGGCCAGGCCACAGGCCGGGGCTCCTAAGGCAGGTGGCTGGGGGAGATCCTCACGAGGCTGAGCCATGTTTGACAATGACGGCAGGGCTGAGGGCTTGAAGAGCCGCTCCTCGAAGACGCCAGGCTCCTGAGGTAACCGCCTGGACGCCCGTTTGGCGATGTCGTCGGCCTCCTGATTGGTGCCACGGGGCACATGCTGCAACTCCAACCCCCAGAACTGCTTCTCCATCCCGCGGACCTCCGTAAGGTAGGCTTCCATGTGCTCATCTTTCGGCTCGTACACCTTGTTGGAGAAATTGACAAGGAGCTGCGAATCGCCCTTGATGGTGAGGCGTTTCACCCCCAGGGCAGCTGCGGCCTTCAAGCCCGCTATTAAACCTTCATACTCCGCTATGTTGTTGGAGACCTTTTCACCTTGCTGGAAATAGAGCTGTACAGCGTAGTAGAGCTTGTCCTGAGTGGGCGATATAAGTACCGCCCCAGCCCCAGCGCCATGCCTGGAGAACGCCCCATCGAAGTACATGACCCAGCCTTCTGGCACCTCGCTTCCCGGGGAGAGGGACCGATCCTTGTCGGGCTTGAGGCCTGGTGCCTCTATCCATTCTGCCACAAAATCCGCTAATGCTGCTCCCTTGATGACTCTGGTCGTGTTGAATTCGAGCTGAAACGCTTGCAGTTCTATGTTCCACTCAGTGACCCTTCCAGCTGAGTTAGGGCTCCTGAGCACTCTCTCCAGGGGGTATGACGAGACGACCTTGATGGGGTGACCCTGAAAATAGTGCCGCAGCTTGCGCGAGGCCACCAATAGCGCGAGGAGGAGCTTCTGAGGCATGTGGTACCGTGCCCTCGCGTCCCGCAACACCGTGCTGGCGAAGTACACTGGGTGCTCAACGAGGTTGGGTGCATCAGTGCTGGTGGCGCCCTCCGGAGACCATGGCGTCTCCTGAGGCGATGAGGCCTCCTGAGGCTGGCCATCTGGGAGAGGGGCCTCTTCCGCCTTCGGTGCACTCCTCTGCGGCGGCCGATCCTCCTCAGCTGTGGTGGCGGTTTCTGTGGGCCTTCCTTGTTCCTGTTTTGCCTTGTCCCGGGATGCTGCTGTGGTTTTGATTCGACGCTCCTCCCTAACCGCCACCAGGGCTGCGCTGGCGGAGTAGGGAGTGGCAGCGAGGTAAAGCACTAGGGGCTCTTGAGGGCGCGGAGCCACCATGACCGGAGGGCTGGTCAGGTATCTCTTGAGATCCTGGAACACCTTGTCGGCCTCTTCAGTCCATTCAAAGGGCCCCTTTTTCTTCATTAGCTGGAAGAAGGGCAGCGCTCGCTCCCCCAACTTGGAGATGAAGCGCCCTAGTGCGGTCAAGCGCCCAGTGAGTTTCTGCATTTCTCTAAGGGTCTTTGGCGGGCTCATGTCCTCGACCGCCTTGACCTTTTCCGGGTTAGCCTCGATGCCTCGGTGGGACACGAGGAAACCCAAGAGCTTGCCCGAGGGGACTCCGAACACACACTTCTCTAGGTTGAGCCGCAGGTTCACTGCGTTGAGGCTCGCGAAGGTTTCCTCCAGGTCTTGTATCAGGGTCCTGGCCTCCCGAGACTTCACCACAATGTCATCGACGTAAGCCTCAACATTCTTCCCGAGCTGCGGGCCCAAGGTGATGTGCATCAGCCGCTGAAAGGTCGCCCCTGCGTTACGCAGCCCGAATGGCATGCATGTGTAGCAGTACACCCCACACGGGGTTAGGAAGGCTGTCTTTTCGACGTCTTCTACCGCCATCTTGATCTGGTGATACCCAGAGAAGGCATCCAAGAAGCATAGCAGGTCGCATTCTGTGGTGGAACCGACGATCTGGTCGATGCGGGGGAGTGGGAACGGATCTTGCGGGCATGCCTTGTTGAGGTTGGTGAAGTCGACACACATGCACTCCTTCCCTCCCTTCTTTGGCACAATGACAGGGTTGGCCAACCAATCCGGGTATCAGACCTCGCGAATGACCCCAGCGGCTTCTAGTTTGCGGGTCTCTTGGACGATGAAGGCCTACTTTTTTGTGGACTACTGCCTTGCCTTCTGCTTCACAGGGCACACGTTGGGGCACATGTTGAGGTGATGCTCGATTACGCTCCTTGGGATCCCCGCTAACTGGTCAGGCTCCCAAGCGAATACCTTCTTGTTTGCGCGCAGGAACCTGACCAGGGCCTCCTCCTGCTCAGGCTCGAGGTTGGCGCCTATGGTGAAAGTGGCATGGGTGGACCCGTCCTCATCGACGGGTATATGCTTGGTTTCTGCCTTGTCTTGGGTGAACAACTGTTCCTTCTTGGTGGATGCAGCCCCCTTGGGCTTGGGGGTCTCCGAGTCGGCGGGCTGTGCCGACGCCTCCGTCTTGAAGGCAAGCTTGAGTACTCGCAGCGCGTCTCCGGTGTCCCTGTGCACGGTGAGGACACCGTTGCTGCCGGGCATCTTCATGAGGTTGTACGCCGGGTGCGTCGCGGCCATGAACTGGGCCAGCGCTGGGTAGCCGAGGATGGCGTTGTAGGGGAGGCCGATGGGGGCGATGTCGAAGTCGACCAGCTCCGTGCGGAAGTTGTTGTATGTGCCGAAGGTTGCTGGGAGCCAGATCTGTCCCAAGGAGCTGGATGATCCACCCCCAATGCCTGAGAAGGGCCGGCTGGGTTGCAGCCGTTCCAGGGGTATGCAGAGGAGGTTGAAGGCCTCAACCGAGAGCACGCTGAGGCCCGCACCGCCATCAATGAGAGCTCTGGTGATGTCCACTTGGCAGATGGTGGGGGTGCACAACATGGGGAGCGCACCCGAGCAGGCCGAGTTGGAGGGGTGGTCCTCCGAGCTGAAGGTCAGGCCGGCCTTGGGCGCCGCCTGGTCCGGGAGAGCCCCCTGCCGCGTGGAAGCGGCGCTGACCCGGCGGATGAACGGCTTGACGTGGTGACTTGTAGGCGGCGCCTACGAGCCGCCCAGGAGGGGCGCGACGACTGGGGGTGTTGGTGTAGCGTGGTGGGCGGGGAAGAGGCTGCCGAGCTCTTCCCAAGAGGCCACAGAGGCTGCCGGCAGGTGGAGCAGCCATGCGCGTGGAGCGCCGGTGAGGGCCATGGGGAGCCAGTTGGCCATGACCCTATTGTCACCTCCAGCTTCAAGGATGGCCTCCTCGTACGCCATCAGGAAGGCCAGCAGATCAGTCGCGCCGCCGTAGCGTGGCGGCGTCGTTGGCTTGAACTTGTCCGGCCACCGTACCCGTTGTAGGGCTGGGGCCAGGGCTCGGAGCCCCCTGGCCCCCGTGCTGGCACTGGCGGCCGGAGCGGGCGACGCGCTACTCATCGCGAGGCAGGCCGTGGCGGTGGCGGAAGGGAAAACTCCGGTGCACCCCTACCTGGTGCGCCAAATGTTGGATTTCGGGTTCCGGCAGACCCTTGAGGTTCGAACACTGGGGTGCGCGCGGAGATTTCGCCTTCTACCTACCTGTACCCCTCCGCCTCGCTAAGATCTAAGCTATGGAAAGAACAACACAAGAGACACAGGGTTTATACTGGTTCGGGCCACCGGTGTGGTGTAATACCCTACTCCAGTGTGTGGTGTGGTGGATTGCCTCTTGGGCTGATGATGATGAGCAATACAAGGAAGAACAACCTCGCGAGGGTTTGTTCTTGGCTGGGGGGATGAACTGCTAGGAGGAGTTCAGTCACCCTTCTCTCTCTCTCTCTCTCTCTCTCTCTCTCTCTTCGATTGCGATCCGATCTCGATGCTGGGTTGGCCGATTCTCCATCCTCCTACCCTGTGGGTGGCTAGTCCTATTTATAGGCACAAGCCTTGGGCCTCTTCCTCAAATACTGAGCGGGAAGGGCACCAACAATTGGTCGCCTGCCAAAGGCTCTGGTGGTGACGATGGCTTGGGCTCCACAATGACTTCCTCCCTGCCGTTGGGCTGGTCTTGGTCTCGTTGCACCGAAACGGGTGCCTTTGCTTGATGCTCTCGCCTGCGCTTGCTCCCTTTGCACCAAAGAGGAAAGGAGGACAATGCGCGGGCTGACGCCCGCCTGACACCCTTGGTCGTCATGGCTTGCGTCATGGGCACATCGTGAGGTACCCCGCCTTGATCTCTTCGCCTCCTTGCGAGCCAGCCTGATGAGGCCGTGCCTGAGAAAGCTTTGTGTCGTCCGCCCCACGAGGCTTGACCCCTCGCGAGGGTCTTGGGTCTGTGTTGATGAAGATGGGCCGTGCTGGGCCCCTCCTCGAGCCACCCCGCAGGCCATAGGCAGGCAAGTCTGGGGACCCCCATTCCCAGAACGCCGACAAACGTCCCTGTCGTCTTCCTCCAGGGAGCTCCGTGGACACCAGCTCCGATGCTTCTTCAAAGGGGCGTTGTCGAACTCAGGAAGGCCGATCCGAATAGGACCCGGGAGGGGGACGTCTTCTATATAAAACCATTCTGAAGGCCAGTCTTCGGACATCTTCTTTGGGGTCCCGGACAGGTATCCGGTCCCGGCAACACGCCACACTTCGGCTCCGCCCACTTGATATATTGACCCCTTCTGAGAACGGGGCACAAGGCAGAACAACTTCTTCCACAGAGCGAAATGAGCCTCACAGCCCAAAAACAACTTGCAAAGGTCTACGAATCCCGCGATATGCAGCATGGAGGCAGGCGTAAGGTTGTGCAACTGGAGGCCATAGAACTCCAAGAGCCCCCGGAGAAATGGATGAATTGGGAATTCGAGCCCTCTTACCAAATAAGGGACAAGGCATACCCGCTCTCCCTTGGAGGGATTGGGAAGGCTCTCCGCTTGTTCTCCGCCATTATAGGTGGCGAGCCCGGCTCGAACCGGGACCAAGTACGCTGGGGGAAGAAATCCCTTGGTCTGAAGCATCACTAATTTGCTGTGCGGGACGGAACATCTCTCCCAATCTCCAGGCTTGGAGCTAGGGGAGCGAGAGGAGGAGCTGCGTCGACCGGCCATGATGGAATGGATCTCTATCGGGCGCGCTCCGATGAAGGCTCGCCAAGGGAGGATGGTGTGATTTGGATCTGAATCCTCGTCTTTTTAAACAGGCGGCTCATTCAAACAGCTAGGGGGTAAATGTGAAAACACCCTGGCTCTTCACATTCGCTCGACACATGGAAAGTGACCATTATTGGGCGTGGAAGCCAAGGAGTGCAACATTCACAAGAAATCGGACATTGTTTCGACAGGTACACAGAATGTGGAGAGGAACCCGCCTTGTAATGCCGAAGATAATACTGCGCGCCGGACTCATCATCATTGAAGCCTGGTTCGTGGGCTACTGAGGGAGTCCTGGATTAGGGGGTCTCCGGATAGCCGGACTAGATCCATTGGCCGGACTGTTAGACTATGAAGATACAAGATTGAAGACTTCGTCTCGTGTCCGGATGGGACTCTACTTGGCGTGGAAGGCAAGGTAGGCAATATGGATATGGATATCTTTTCCTTTGTAACCGACCTTGTGTAACCCTAACCCTCTCCGGTGTCTATATAAACCGAAGGGTTTTAGTCCGTAGGACAACAATCACAACATACAATCATACCATAGGCTAGCTTCTAGGGTTTAGCCTCTCTGGTCTCGTGGTAGATCTACTCTTGTACTACCCATATCATCAATATCAATCAAGCAGGACGTAGGGTTTTACCTCCATCAAGAGGGCCCAAACCTGGGTAAAACATCGTGTCCCCTGCCTCCTGTTACCATCCAGCCTAGACGCACAGTTCGAGACCCCCTACCCGAGATCCGCCGGTTTTGACACCAACACTAGGCATCCTGGAAAATCACCTAGTAATCTAGCCATGTTTTGTGTTCCCAGTGTGATGATTCTGGCCATTATTCTCGAAAGCATCCCGTGATGCCATTTGGTTAGTAGGCATTCTATTCCTGGGTTCTTGAACCCGAGTTTCACCCTACTTACTTCGTGTTGATAGTGTTTGCTCATTCCTTTTGGTTATTAGTAACCTTTGCGATAGTCCTCAAGGTTCGTGGTATTTCCTTCCTCTAATACCATGAACTGCTTATGGCAGAAGTTCCTCGTTGAACCAAAAAATCACAACCAGAGCGCTCCTAATGAGTTCTCCATTCTACATTGTGAATCTGCGAGTCCTTCCTTTTCTGCATGGGTTATCTGGAAGAAACATGTTGAACTTGGTTTGACATACTAGTCTATGCATCCACAACTCGGAAAGTTATATGTTCCTTTGAGTTGTCCCTCTTTAGTTGTTATCCGACCCTCATCTATCAATTGATAGTCAGGTGTAGTTGTGCACTCGCTTTCATCGATGCCTTTTTACTCCTGTGGTCCGTCAAGCAATTCTATTCCAGAATGACTAGGAGAAACAAACTCCAGAATCCCATTCATATCCAGGATTGGGTCAAAGTAGTTGTAATCCGCAAATCATAATGCCAACCCAGCTTTTGATTCTGTTCTACCCTGGAGTATTACCCCCTTTATGTCAGGATTTTCATGAGAATTGCACCAGCTCTTGTGAATTCTTGATGCAGTGATACTTCTCGCCATCATTATTCATTTCTCGGTTCCCGTGTTGTTGCAACCGGAATGCCGACAGGTGAACTATGATGTGTGAAATCAATACTCCTAGCAACTATGTTGCCTAGTGATTAATGTACGATAATCTCATTCTTAGTGTGTTGGTTATGGGATCATCATTCTAAGATTGATCGTGCTACCTAGTCCATTCTCCTAGTGCAGTCCTCGATCGATGAGGTAGGATTATTCCAAATCCTCGCTCTATTGATCATATTGTCTTGCCTGAAAAGCAAGATTGTTCTCGAGCATAGTAACATGTTGGTGGTTCGTGATTTTCCGAATATCTTCTCGGAAGTATCACCAGGTCGTCACCTGACCGCTATGTTGAGTTGGTGGTCAAGTTGGTTTTCTAGTAAACCACTCTTTTCTCCAAGAATCAGTGTTGGATACCCTGAACTAATTGGTTAAGCTAAAACAACAACTTGCAGAGTTGGAAGATAAAAGCTTATTTGACTTAGTTCATCCCTAAGGGATATCTTTTGTGTGTGTGTGTGTTGAAGAAAGATGATATCTTCATCGATTGGTCCTTGTGATTAGTTGTGGATCTATTGTCTTGTCAAAACTTTGATTTGAGTGTGGGCTGTCATCAAATCAAATCAGAACCAACGATGTTCGTAATGTTGTCTTACGCGTGGTTGTTTCCTCGAGCATACACCGTTATATCTCTTGGTCTGACCAATGCTATCACCTTGTTCACATAATTGTAGGATTCCGCTTGTATGGAAACCTGGATGAATTGTTGTTGAGCCCATCAGCAACATTTTCATCATCTCCGTGATTCGTGTTGAACATCTAGCTAGTGTTGGAAACTTTGTGAACAATGCCTTCGTGTTCCGTTCATGAGGTATGTGTTTGGATGAAAGAAGTGACTTCCGCTAACTCACGTGCATTTGGTGCAAGTTTCCGCCGTGAATTTGAGAAAGCTTGTTTTACTTCCCTTGGAATCATCCCAAGTCAGTCATGCATATGTGCGAAGTATTTTGTGGTCTGGAGACTTGCAACCTTAATTCTATATGTATTCCTAGCACACCAAGCCACTGATTGACTTGTTCAAGTAAAATAAGTCTATGCTTGGGATCTAATCCATGGACTTGCGTAAAGAATTTGATATCCACGATGATGGTTCCCCACCTGAACTCGGTAGTGTTTCGTTGTAAGACTACTGTGTGGTCATGCTTGTCTGGGACAGCGTGTTCACATGTATGTAGCAGAACCAGCTCATGTTTTGGGGCTTGCTATCATAGTTCATTTCCCGATAATCTCGCAACGTCATCTTGTCGGTTTGTGTTGCAAACTTTCTTTTCCAGACATGTTGTCTAAAATATTCTGTTACCAACCAGATCTGAATCTCAGGCAGATATGATGGTTGGAACTTTTCCAAGATCTGTGATGTAGGTCCCAACAAGGTTGATGTTCTGACCGACACACCTAGCCGGAAGATCTATCATTGTAGTATCTTGATTGAGCAAGTTGACCATCTTCTCCATGAGGATTTTGAGTGACTTATTATAGAACTTGTTCCTTATGGATCCTTTGTATTCTGAAGTCCAACATTTACTTGATGGCCATGTCGATGCTTTTAAGCATGATCGTGGTACCTAGAACGTCAAGAAGAACATTAGAAGCGGAGGGCTAAATGTCTCTCGGTCGATCCTCCAGATTCTGTTTCCTTGGCCTCGTTAAGGTGAAATCTGAGAAGGTATTAGATTCCTCTGCATCTGCATCGTCCATCACCATTCATCATGGTAGTATGTTGTGTTGCCAGGATCCTTGACACGGATATTGGTAAAACCTTGATGAATATGGAAATGCTCAAGTTCTTGAGAGCACGCACAAGCACTAGGTTTTTTTCGTTGGCATTAATTGGGATTTGCTCCCAGTTTCCTCGGTTATGTTATAACCTTTTCCAACAGTGGACTCACTCTCTACTGTTGGGTTTCTCCCCAGTTACTAGAATCATTCCTAGCATTTGCATTTTATTCCCATCTTGCACCACCGTTGTGCCATCCTACCACGGGTTCCCTCCATTTCCGATGATAAGTAGAGATCATCCATTACGTTGTCTTCAACAAGGTAGTCCACATCATCCATTCTAGTCAGGGTATGTCATTCTTTCGAACTCCTTCTAACGATTGCTCGAGATTTTCCCTAGGCTGGTATAGAGAATTTTATTGATCTCTGAATGAAAAGTAATTCTTTTTGCCACTTAAGGGATGATTCTACAAGCCACCTTCCCTGAGGTGCCCCATTATGGAATCATGGCAATTTTTCCTCGCTACTTTGAAACCCTCGTCAACTTGTTTCTTCCGTCCTTTCTAAGGTGTGTTTTGCCTCTCAGGTCAAGAGATGTTTCTATGTCTCATTCTGTGAGTTGATCGTGTGATCGTTAAGATGATCCATCACTATAGAGTTGTCTCTGTCCTCATGTTTGATTAAGAACTCGAAAGCAGAGTTGTCAAGACCAAGATCATGCAAGGAATCGAGGTTCCTATGAAGTGCAAGTTGGATCACGAAGACTGTGTTAGTTTCGTGTCCCCCCTTCCCTCTTAACTCACGTCTTGAATCTCGGGATGAGATTCTTGTTTAGTGGGGGTGAGTTGTCACAACCCTAGAATTTGTTTGCAGATAGTTGCATAAGAATCCATGCCTCATGTCTAAATTTATTTGAAAATTGAAATGGGGATTGACCAAACCCTAGCACCAAATGAAACTCAAATAGGTTCAAGTAAAATATTTTTCAATGGACCTGAAATGCCCTTCTAAAATGTTCATCATCTTTGCCTTGGTCTAGGACCTCTGACAAAAATGATGCACAATTTTCTAGGACAGCATAAGGTCACTGGATTAAATCATACTCTATTTGCATTTGGGCATTTAAATACAATAAAATATTTTAAATGTCCAAATAATCATAAACTAAAATGTTTACTATTGGAAATATTCCAAATAGTGGGCATGAGAAGTTTCATGATTTTTTAGTTAGTTTTAGTATATTTAGTAAAGCTCTAAAGTTGCAGAAAAATAGAAAAACAGAAAATAAAAGAGAGAGAGACTCACCAGTCTTACCTCACAGCCCACTGGCTGGCCCATCACTGTGCTGGCCCAGTGCCAGTCCTCTTCTTATTTTGCCAGAAGGACGACGGCGTGGCGCACGCACAGGAGGCAAAGCCACCCCCTACTCCTTTCCCCGTCCTCGACCGAGCGCCTGGAGACGCCCATGCTCCCCTGGTTCCTCCCCACCTCTCCGCGCTCACTTTCCCCCTCCTCTGCTCTCCCCTCGCATGCAACCGAGCGGCCGGTGCTCAACGATGCTGCGCCCTGAGCCACCGCCTAGCCTCCCCGATGTATCCCTCGTCTTCATCGCGTCGTCCTGAAGCTCCACGCCCACTCACACAAGCCAGGGAGCCCCGCAACATCTCCGGAATCATCGTGTTCATCATCGGACGCCGGAGATCATCATCGCCGATTCGTCATCCACAACGCATCCCCGAGCTCTCTGGTGATGCCTTAGGATCCGCTGTGAGCCACTACATTGATCCCCCTCTCCCCTAGCTCGTTTCCTTCCTCTAACACTGATGCCCGTCGGAGCCGAGAGCTCTTCGCCTTCGTTCATGTCGCCACCGTGGCCATTGTCACCTAGGGCCGCGACCGAGCACACCACCGTGCTCAGTGCAACGCTAGGACCCCAAAACTGTCACCCGTTGCTCCTGTCGTGCACCGCAGCATCGAAACCGCCAACCCCCGAACTTAGGCCTCCGCCCCGAGCTCATTTCTGATGATCTCTGGCCGCCCTAGCTATTGTTGCCTGCTGCGCTGGATGCGGGCGAGCTCCAGCTCCCCGCGGGTGCCCTCCGCCGCTCGTTTGGGCGCCAGGAGAGCGAACCCGAGCCCTCTGCCGCGCTTGTTGCCACTGGCGACGAGCCGCCGGTGTGTTAGTCCCTGTTGACCAGGGTTTGACCTCCCCTGGGTCGCTGACAAGTGGGCCCTGGCCCTAGCTAATCCTAGTTTAGTTTTTAATTAAGTTTAATTAACTCCACTGACATTTTTAGTTAGTAGTAGTGTCGTTGTCAAAACCGGCGGATCTCGGGTAGGGGGTCCCGAACTGTGCGTCTAAGGCAGATGGTAACAGGAGGCAGGGGACACGATGTTTACCCAGGTCCGGGCCCTATTGATGGAGGTAATACCCTACGTCCTGCTTTATTGTTCTTGATGATATGAGTATTACAAGAGTTGATCTACCACGAGATCGTAGAGGCTAAACCCTAGAAGGTAGCCTATGGTATGATTGTTGTTGCCCTACGGACTAAACCCTCTGGTTTATATAGACACCGGAGGGGGCTAGGGTTACACAGAGTCGGTTACAATGGAGGAGATCTACATATCCGTATTGCCAAGCTTGCCTTCCATGCCAAGGAAAGTCCCATCCGTACACGGGACGAAGTCTTCAATCTTGTATCTTCATAGCCCAACAGTCCGGCCAAAGGATATAGTCCGGCTGTCCGAAGACCCCCTAATCCAGGACTCCCTTAGTAGCCCCTGAACCAGCCTCCAATGACGATGAGTCCAGCGTGCAATTTCGTCTTTAGCATTGCAAGGCGGGTTCCTCCTTTGAATACTCCATAGAAGATTTTGAACACAAGGATAGTGTCCGGCTCTGCAAAACAAGTTCCACATACCACCGTAGAGAGAATAATATTTCCACAAATCTAATCTGCTGACACGTTTTGACAGCATGACATCATGTCATGGCCCGGTCATTATTCGAACCATTTTTCTCAACCAGCACTGCACATATCGCGAGGCGGTTTTCCTGACACGTCTTGTCAAAGCAGAGATCTTGTCCCCCTTATTACGGGATTCTCATCAATATGGACGTGGGTAACCCAACCACGCCATCAATTACGGTGCTTGGGGAATAAGCGATTTTACCAGGCAAGTGGAGAGGCGCATCGCCTCCTCCACCCTTATAAAGGGACAAGGATTTACCCTTTTTACCCACGCCTTCTTCCTCCTTGCTAATACGTCTTCATGGTATCTACTTTTCCAAACACTTTTGCCCTTGTTTTGGACTCTAACTTGCATGATTTGAATGGAACTAACCCGGACTAACGCTGTTTTCAGTAGAATTGCTATGGTGTTATTTATGTGCAGAAACGAAAGTTCTCGGAATGACCTGAAACTTCATGGAACACCTTTTCGGAAAATATAAAAAATCCTTGCAAAAGATGAAGGCCAGGGGGCCCACCACCTGTCCACGAGGGTGGGGGCGCGCTTGCACCCCTAGGGCGCGCCCCCCTACCTTGTGGGCCCCCTGGAGCTCCTCCGACCTCAAGACCAACTCTATATATTTGCTTTCGGGGAGAAAAAAATCAGAGAGAAGGATTCATCGCGTTTTACAATACGGAGCCGCCGCCAAGCCCTAAAACCTCTCGGAAGGCTGATCTGGAGTCCGTTCGGGGCTCCGGAGAGGGGAATCCGTCGCCATCGTCATCATCAACCATCCTCCATCACCAATTTCATGATGCTCACCGCCGTGCGTGAGTAATTCCTTCGTAGGCTTGCTGGACGGTGATGGGTTGGATGGGATCTATCATGTAACCGAGTTAGTTTTGTCAGGGTTTGATCCCTAGTATCCACTGTGTTCTGAGATTGATGTTGCTATGACTTTGCTATGCTTAATGCTTGTCACTAGGCCCCGAGTGCCATGATCTAGATTTGAACCTATTATGTTTTCGTCAATATATGAGAGTTCTTGATCCTATCTTGCAAGTCTATAGTCACCTATTATGTGTTATGATCCGTTAACCCCGAAGTGACAATAATCGGGATACTTACCGGTGATGACCATAGTTTGAGGAGTTCATGTATTCACTATGTGTTAATGCTTTGTTCTGGTACTCTATTAAAAGGAGGCCTTAATATCCCTTAGTTTCCGTAAGGACCCCGCTGCCACGGGAGGGTAGGACAAAAGATGTCATACAAGTTCTTTTCCATAAGCACGTATGACTATATTCGGAATACATGCCTACATTACATTGATGAACTGGAGCTAGTTCTGTGTCACCCTAGGTTATGATTGTTACATGGTGAACCGCATCCGGCATAATTCTCCATCACTGATCCATTGCCTACGAGCTTTCCACATATTGTTCTTTGCTTATTTACTTTTCCATTTCTATTGCTATCATCACTACAAAACACCAAAAACATTACTTTTGCTACTGTTACCTTTTGCTACCGTTACCACTACTATCATATTACGTTGCTACAAAACACTTTGCTGCAGATATTAAGTTTCCAGGTGTGGTTGAATTGACAACTCAGCTGCTAATACTTGAGAATATTCTTTGGCTCCCCTTGTGTCGAATCAATAAATTTGGGTTGAATACTCTACCCTCGAAAACTGTTGCGATCCCCTATACTTGTGGGTTATCAAGACTATTTTCTGGCGCCATTGCCGGGGAGCATAGCTCTATTCTTTGAGTCACTTGGGATTTATATCTGCTTATCATTATGAAGAACGCGAGAGATCCTAAAACCAAGATCTATCTGAGGGAGTCCTGGATTAGGGGGTCTTCGGACAGCCGGATTATATCCTTTGGCCGGTCTGTTGGACTATGAAGATACGAGATTGAAGACTTCGTCCCGTGTCCGGATGGGACTCTACTTGGCGTGGAAGGCAAGCTAGGCAATACGGATATGGATATCTCCTCCTTTGTAACCGACCTTGTGTAACCCTAGCCTCCTCCGGTGTCTATATAAGCTGGAGGGTTTTAGTCCGTAGGACAACAGACAATCATACCATAGGCTAGCTTCTAGGGTTTAGCCTCTCTGATCTTGTGGTAGATCTACTCTTGTACTACTTACATTATCAAGAATAATCAAGCAGGACGTAGGGTTTTACCTCCATCAAGAGGGCCTGAACCTGGGTAAAACATCGTGTCCCCTGCCTCCTGTTACCATCCGCCTGAGACGCACAGTTCGGGACCCCCTACCTGAGATCCGCCGGTTTTGACACCAACATTGGTGCTTTCATTGAGAGTTCCTCTGTGTCGTCATCATTAGGCTTGATGGATCCTTCGATCATCGATAGCGATGCAGTCCAGGGTGAGACTTTTCCCCCTCGACAGATCTTTGTATTCGGCGGCTCCGCACTGTGGGCCAACTCGCTTGGCCATCTAGAGTAGATCGAGAGCTACGCCCTTGGCTATCAGGTCAGATTTGGAAATTTGAACTACACAGCCGACATCCATGGAGACTTGATCTTCAACAGATTCGGTCCCTTGCCGAGTGTGCCACACGGTCACGATGAGCACGACTTAGCTCTACCATCGGACAGTGTTCGGGAGATTGCACCGGCGACCGCTCCGACCCTCAAGTCGGAGCCAATTGCGCCATCGAGTGACGGGTGGATAGACCCTGCCACGGAGGCCGCACTCTCATCGGTGATCGAGCCGAGTATCGACCTTACCCTTCACGAGAGCCGTGATGCAAAACTGCCGGATTCTTCCCCGGTCATGGACTCTGAACCGCCTGCGCCCGTGCCTATCGAATCCAACTTGGCGCCGATCATGGAGTTCACCTCTGCGGATATCTTTCAGCACCCGCCCTTTGGCGACATACTGAACTCATTAAGGTCTCTCTCTCTATCAGGAGAGCCCTGGCCGAACCATGTCCAGCAGAATTGGGATGCGGATGACGAAGAAATTCGCCGCCCACCCACCACCCACTTAGTAGTCACTGTCGACGATTTTACCGACATGCTCGACTTCGACTCCGAAGGCACCGATGGTATGGACGAAGATGTAGGAGACGAATAGGAACCGTTGCCCATAGGGCACTGGATGCCCACTTCATCACATGATGTATACATGGTGGACACACCCAAAGAAAACGACAACGAAGAACGGAAGGACGCAGCGAAGGGTTGTTCCCTCAAGAAGCAGTCAAAGTGGCGGCGTAAGCGCCGCTCCAAATCCCGCCTCGGTAGAAGCAGCGATCATATAAACCCAGCGATAGAGCAAGGCGAGCCAGCGGACGACAAACATGGCATTGAACCATCGTCCGACCACGGCAACACGGAGAATCAAACTGAACAACCTGACTCCGTCGAAGATAACAGTCTGGACAGGCACCCGGAGCAACAGAATACCCATAATAGGCTTGTTGCCACTGCGAGGAGTCTGAAAAAGCAGAAGCAAAGGCTCAAGGCTGCACAAGACACACTCAGAATCAGATGGAGTGAAGTACTCAACACTGAAGCATAGTACGGCGGTAATCGCCACACCAAGAGCTACCCGAAGCAAAAGTTGCTACCTGAATTCGATGAGGAGGCCTTAGATCCCCCGCAATCAAAAAACAAAATGGCCATCCGGTCGGATAGACGACCTTGTGGCTAACATAGAGCGGCAAACGACACCGCACATAAGCCAATATGCGATCCGCGTGAGGGCTTGCATCAAAAGGACGGCGCAACCAGATCCATCTACGGGCCACGCAAGCGCGCTCCAGCATGCAATGCAACACAACAAACATCCCAACACCACGGTACACCCAAATACAGGGGTGCCGCACACCCCCCGTGTTTCACCGATGAGGTGCTGGACCACGAATTTCTAGAGGGATTCAAACATGTAAACATAGAGGCGTACGACGGAACGACAGACCCTGGGGTTTGGATTGAGGACTACATCCTCCATATCCATATGGCTCGAGGAGACGATCTCCACACCATCAACTACTTACCCCTCAAGCTCAAAGGGCCAGCTCGGCACTGGCTTAAAAGCCTCCCTGAAAACTCCATTGGAAGCTGGGAAGAGCTCGAAGACGCTTTTCGGGCAAATTTTCAAGGGACCTATGTCCGACCACCGGATGCAGACGATTTGAGTCATATAACTCAACAGCCCGGAGAGTCAGCCCGAAAGCTTTGGAACAGGTTCCTCACTAAAAAGATCCAAATAGTCAACTGCCCGGACGCCGAAGCCTTAGCAGCTTTTAAGCACAGCGTTCGAGATGAATGGCTTGCCAGACACCTCGGCCAAGAAAAGCCGAGAACAATGGTAGCATTAACAAGCCTCATGACCCGCTTTTGCGCGGGCGAGGATAGCTGGTTAGCCCGATGCAGCACCAGCGACCCAAGTACATCCGAAGTCAGGGACGAAAACGGGAAACCACGACGCAGCAAAAACAAGCGCCGGAATAAAGAAGACAGCCCAAAGAGCACGGCGGTAAACGCCGGATTTAGAAGGTCTCCGCCAGGTCAACAAAAGATTCCCTCCAAAGGCAACAGAGATGAACTGTCCAGCCTAAACAAGATTCTGGAAAAAATATGTCAGATCCATAGCACCCCCGATAAGCTTGCAAATCATACCCATAGAGAATGTTGGGTTTTCAAGCAGTCCGGCAAGCTCAACGCCGAACATAAGGGGCAGGATACACCAAGAGAAGACGAGGACGAGCCTCGCAAGAAAAGCACTGGGGAACAGAAGAAATTCCTACCAGAAGTCAAAACAGTAAACGTGTTACACGTAACAAAGGGGAGAAACAAAGCGGCACTCCTAGTGACACATGCCCCATGACCTATCACCGCGGAGTTCTGCCACTGGTCATCCCAACCGATCACCTTTGACCATCGGGATTACTCGGCAAGTATCCGCCATGCAGGATGGGCTGCCTTGGTATTAGACCCAATAATTGACGGATACCACTTCACACGAGTCCTAATGGACGGCGGCAGCAGTTTAAACCTGATATATCAGGACACAGTCCGCAAAATGGGTATAGACCCAAAAAAATTTAGCCACAGCAATACTACCTTTAAAGGAGTAACGCCAGGCCTAGAGGCCCATTGCATGGGCTCCCTGCTACTAGAGGTTATATTCGGCTTTCCCGATAACTTCCGCAGCGAAAATTTAACGTCCCACATCGCTCCGTTCCAAAGTGGCTATCAAGCACTACTCGGACGCGAAGCTTTCACTCGCTTTAACGCAATGCCGCATTACACTTCTCTCATACTTAAGATGCCCGGTCCACGTGGCATCATTACAGTAAATGGAAATATTGAGCGCTCCTTGCGCGCGGAAGACCGTGCGGCTGCCTTGGCAGCCGCAGACTAAACGGCCTCACCAGCTAAAGCATCTGATAGGTCGTTAAGACCACGGACGCGGTTGGACGAGTCCGGCGCAGCTATACATAATTGATACATGTTTGATGGCTATACCCCTATTACAATACAAGGGGCTCAACGCGCATAAACAAGTGACAATTAGGCTCAACTTTACTCATTTTGAACTGTACATGGTTTATTTAGTATAACCTACCTTTTGCATGCCAACTTTTCTATTAAGTTCCTTTCTTTTTCAGATGACCATCGTGCTACACCCGTCCAGAATACGGCACAACGAGACACAGGCGCAGACGTGCAGTAGGGACCCGTTCCAAGGATTCTTTTTAGATTAAGACCCTGCATAAACCTTTTTTACTGTCTCTTGTTGATACACATCCCTCGGATTCTCAGTACAATTGAGAAGGATGCTGACGTATTGGCATGTGGCCACGTCAGAATATTGCACGTACCTGGACACCAGGGGCTTATTACAAAGGGCACTGTTTAGGCCCGGTTTACAACATAAAGACCGAATACCTTAGGGAGTGTTCGGCGTTGCGAGTTTGGCCTTATATGCATCAGCTCCGAATCATGTCTTTGGTCAAATGTTGGGTTTGCCCGGCTCCTGTGTTTTGCTGCCTTACGTTCCGCTCTATCGGCTAAGGCGGCACCAGGAGAACTACTGCGATTGTGCCCTGGTTCATCCGGACGAGCACCTCAGTAGAGAAAGCCGAAAACTGACTGTCATGATATAGCGTGAGACTGGTCAACCACTCGATGACCTAGCGGAATCTTCGGGATTCCTCCGCCTTAACGAAGGGCCGTTTCCCGGCCAGGCATGTACGCGCCCCGAATCCGGATGAGCGCGGAGCCACCAGGGGCTATATAGTAGCCCCACTGTCAAACTCCTCTGGCTAAGTGAAAGTGTTAAAGCATTATAGTCCGGTTGCCTAGTTCGCTGCGCTATCACCTCCTTAATGGACCAAGACGTTGGATCAAGTGTGAACATGCGTCTTCTGCGAACACCCCCGCATTATATGCGTGGGGGCTGAAGCCGACGACTGCCATCTTTCAGGTTATATACATATATACATAAACGGCCGCACAGGAGGCATCATAGCACTTTCGGGCAAAAGTATAAATACAGCCTTGATAAATTCAGTAAAACATTGTTTGTACAATGGGACTACATGTCACTGGAAAATAA
Organism: Triticum aestivum; assembly: GCF_018294505.1. NCBI lineage: Eukaryota > Viridiplantae > Streptophyta > Magnoliopsida > Poales > Poaceae > Triticum > Triticum aestivum. The sequence goes on along the minus strand of NC_057797.1, from coordinate 638,297,532 downwards.
TATTCTTCGAGCACTGAGCCTCTATCGAACGAGCGCCTTCAAGGACTTCTTCAAAGTAGTGCTCGGCAGCCACTCGGCCTATGGCCGTACCCTGTGCCACAACAGTGGTGGCCTCCATCTCCGCCCAGTATGTTTTGACACGGGCAAGGGCCATCCGCGCACCTTCTATGCATGCTGATCTCTTTACAACATCGATGCGTCGCACAACTTCAAGGAATTGTTGCACTAAGCTAAAGTAGCTACTCAGCCTTGCCCTCCCGGCCACAGGTGATCCACAACGGACCTCATGGCAAGTCCGGACAACCTATGGAGCTCGGCCCAACCGGTCAATCACTCATTCAGCAGTAGCGGACGGACTAGAGCGTGAAACTGTGACCAGAACAGCTTTTCCACTTCGGGACCTTTTTGATCCTTGAAGTACTCGGCTGCATCAGCAGCACTTGCAGCCAAATCCATGTACGCGTCCGCAGAACTCCATAGCCGGTCCAGAGGAGCATACTTCGGATCTCCGAACTTAGTCCGCAACAAGAAGGGCTTCCCAGACACGATATCTGCAGCTTGATTCAACTCCTCCTTCGTCGCTCTAATTTTGGAGCGGGCTTCCTTGGCAGCCACCCGGGCCTTCTCCAGGTCCGTCGCCTTCGCCCGGTTTTCCTCTTCAAGAAGCCGGTAACGGTCAGCAGCATCTTTTAACTCCACGGCCATCTTGGCAATTTTTTCTTTGCTCTCGCAATGTGCGGCCTGTTCGGCCCTTAACTCTTCGGCCGCCTGTAAAGCGGCCGCATTGCTACTCCTTGCTTGCTCCTTGGCTCGGGCAAGCTCCGCCCGAAGGGTCTCCACGGTGGCCGCTCCATCTGCAGTCACAACATATTAAAGATACTGGCATCATGCTGCTCTTATTATGTGACGATCACCAGAAAAATCACTCACCCTGTGCCTCGTCAAGCCGCTTGTTGACAAGCACGATGTCGGCATCTGCCGCATCCAGTTGCCGCTTTAGTTTGGCAAACCCATCAGTCCGGCTAGCCACCGGAGCTTCAACCACCTGCACATAAAGGCGGTCTGGTTATTACCTGGGACTATGATCCTCTGTTTGCCGCCGTTCTCGACGACAACCAGAGTCTCAGGGGCTACTATCTGCATGGGCATACCTAACGTATGCGGTACTATTAAAGGCATACATTATTTTACGTACCTCGAAGCCTTTCAGCAGACTCATAAAAGCTTCGTGCAAACCGCTTTTAGCGGATGAAATCCTTTCAATTACCGTACCCATTAGCGTATGATGCGCTTCCGAGATGACAGCTTTCCCCAGAAGATCCTTCAGCGCGTCCGACCGCACACAGTACGGACCCTTGCTGTCGCTCTCCTCAGGAGCCGGATACTGGGGATGCCGGGCAGCCAAAGGGTTATCCTCTGGCGATATTGGACCCGAAGATACCCTTCGTGACGACACTTCAAGGTCGCCCGCTTCTTGAGTTGGGGAGTCCAGGGGAGGCATTTCCTCTCCATCATCTCCGGAAGAAGATCCCCCGAAGATGAACTCTGTCGAGAAGGGCTGTGATCCGGACTACAATTTACAAGCATCGGTTATTGTCTTTGGAAGTAAGGTAGGATATCTTCACTATTAAGTACTTTTTGATTACTTACAGCTTGGTAGAGGGTTGATCCCCGCGCAGACATTGTGCGGCAAGAATACCCTCCGAGGCAGGACCCTCTGGCGGAGATTTCTTCTCCTGTTTGGAAACCTTAGTTTCCGGATCTTCAGAGGTAGTCCTCTTCCTTCCCCGGGGAGAGAGAATGTCAGATTCTTCCCCTTGGTTATCCTCCCTCGCGGAGGCGCTCATTCCCTCGATTGGAATAGGTAGCGATGGAGGCCCGCTTTCGCCCTCTTTATTCCCCCCTTCATCTTCCTTTGAGGGCACTAGACAAGGTGCTGGCTCGAGCATCTTTTCCAGCACCGGATTGTCCAAGCCTTCAGGAAGGGGGGCCGAACACCGGATCATCTTCGCCTTTGTTATCCAGTCCTGGTCAAAGAGCGATTCTTCAGAATGATGTCATGATAAATAAAAGGACAGTGTGTTCGGCCATGGGATTACTTACTTGGGCAGCGGGGCGGTTGCAGCTCAGGCCCACGTCCTCGGTAGTGTCCGGACACTCTATTTGGGGTCCGAAGAACGATTTGTACATCTCCTCGTGCGTCATGCCGAGGAAATTCTGAATAGTGCGCGGTCCTTCCGGGTTGAATTCCCACATGCGGAGGGGCCGGCGTTTGCAAGGCTGGACTCGACGAACCAGCATAACTTGCATTACCATAACCAGACTGAAATCTCCCTCGAAGAGATCTCGGATACGGCTCTGCAGTATTGGCACGTCCTTGGCTGGACCCCAGCTCAGCCCCCTGCTGATCCATGACATCAGTTGTGGTGGAGGGCCCGAGCGAAAGGTGGGGGCAGCTACCCACTTGGCACTTCGGGGAGCTGTGACGTAAAACCACTCCCGTTGCCACAATCCGGACACCTCTGGAAAGGAACCCTTTGGCCATGGAGCGTCAGCAATTTTGCTTATTAGAGCACCTCCGCACGCTGCGTACTGCCCCTCGACCATCTTCGGCTTCACATCGAAGGTCTTGAGCCACAGGCCGAAGTGAGGGGTAATGCGGAGGAAGGCCTCACAAACGACAATAAATGACGAGATGTGAAGAAGGGAATCCGGGGCCAGATCGTGAAAATCCAGCCCGTAATAGAACATAAGACCCCTAACAAAGGGATCCAGAGCGAGGCCTAGTCCTCGGAGGAAGTGGGAGACGAACACAACGCTCTCGTTGGGTTCGGGAGTAGGGACGACCTGCCCTCGGGCGGGCAGCCTATGCGAAATTTCGGCGGTCAGATATCTGGCCTCCCTCAACTTCTTGATGTCCTCCTCCGTGACGGAGGAAGGCATCCACCGGCCTTGAAGGCTGGATCCGGACATGATTGAAGGTCCGAAGCACCTGACCTGGGCTTTGGGTGTTAGAACTCGAGGCGGGGGAAGGATTCGATTGAGCACGGGAGGGAAAAAAGAAAAAGCCTTGTCCCTTTATAAAGGGGATGAATATCAGGCGTCCTCCTCGTGGCCGTTCGAGACTTACCTAAGATCTAGGAGTCATACCAACAGGCACGGTTGGGTTACCCACGTTTGTATTGATGAGAATCCCGTGATAAGGGGAACACGATCTCTGCTTTGACAAGACGTGTCAAGAAACCGCCTCGCGTTATGTGCGGGGCTGGTTAAAGAAAAACGGTTCAAATAATTACCGGGCCGTGGCGTGATGTCATGCTGCCAAAACGTGTCAGCAGATTAGATTTGTGGAAATATTATTCTCTCTACAGTGGTATGTAGAACTTATTTTGCAGGGGCGGACACTTACCTTGTATTCAAACTCTTCCGTGGTGTATTCGGAGGAGGAACCCGCCTTGCAATGCCAAAGACAACACTACATGCCGGACTCATCGTCATTGAAGCCTGGTTCAGGGGCTACTGAGGGAGTCCTGGATTAGGGGGTCTCCGGACAGCCGGACTATATCCTTTGGCCGGACTGTTGGACTATGAAGATACGATATTGAAGACTTCGTCCTGTGTTCGGATGGGACTCTACTTGGTGTGGAAGGCAAGCTAGGCAATACTGATATGGATATCTCCTTCTTTGTAACCGACCTTGTGTAACCCTAGCCTCGTCCGGTGTCTATATAAACCAGAGCGTTTTAGTCCGTAGGACAACAGACAATCATACCATAGGCTAGCATCTAGGGTTTAGCCTCTCTGATCTCGTGGTAGATCTACTCTTATACTACTCATATTATCAAGAATAATCAAGCAGGACGTAGGGTTTTACCTCCATCAAGAGGGCCCGAACCTGGGTAAAACATCTTGTCCCCTGCCTCCTATTACCATCCGCCTGAGACGCACAGTTCGGGACCCCCTACCCGAGATCCACCGGTTTTGACACCGACACTATCCCTCAACTACGAGGGGAGGTAAGGAACTGCCATCTAGCTCTGCACTTGATTCACCTTCTCTTTTGAGTAAGCTTGTGACACCTAAACCTGCTTCTGCTATTCGTTCTGATAAGTCGCATGTTATTGATGATGCCACTTCTGCTATGCATGATACTTATGATGAAACTACTTCTATGCTTGATACTACTGTGCCACTTAGTGAATTTCTTGATGAACAACTTGCTAGGGTTAGAGAGAGTGAAAATATTGAATCTGATAATACTGATGAAAGTGATGATGAAGACTTGCCTGTTATTCCTAAGGGTTATGTTTTTGATAAAAAAAGCTTCTTTAGCTATTTTAGCTTGCAAAGATAGATACGAACTCAAGAGGTTATTAGCTAAATGGAATCAGCAATCTCTAAATCCTAGAATGAAACCTGACCCTGCTTTTGGTACTTCACCTATCTGTGTTACTGATAAGGATTATGAATTCTCTGTTGATCCTGATATAATTACTTTGGTTGAATCCAATCCTTTTCATGGCTATGAATCTGAAACTGTTGTGGCACATTTTACTAAATTAAATGATATAGCTACCCTGTTCACTAATGATGAGAGAACTCGTTACTTTTATATCCTTAAAATATTTCCGTTCTCATTAAAGGGTGATGCTAAGATATGGTTTAATTCTCTTGATCCTGGTTGTGTGCGTAGTCCCCAGGATATGATTTATTACTTCTCTGCTAAATATTTCCCTGCTCATAAGAAACAAGCTGCTTTAAGGGATATATATAATTTTGTGCAAATTGAAGAAGAGAGTCTCCCACAAGCTTGGGGGAGGCTTCTAAAATTGCTTAATGCTTTGCCTGATCATCCTCTTAAGAAAAATGAAATACTTGATATCTTTTATAATGGACTAACCGATGCCTCCAGAGATTACCTCGATAGTTGTGCTGGTTCTGTTTTCAGGGAAAGAACACCAGATGAAGCTAAAATTCTATTGAATAATATGTTGACAAATTAAAATAATTGGACACTTCCTGAACCAGTTCCCGAGCCAGCTCCTGGGCCTATTCCTAAACCAACTCCGAAGAAAAGGGGTATTCTATTTCTCAGTCCTGAAGATATGCAAGAGGCAAAGAAATCTATGAAAGAAAAAGGTATTAAAGCTGAAGATGTTAAGAATTTACCTCCTATTGAATAAATACATGGTCTTAATTTACCACCTGTTGAAGAAACATATGATCTTAATCCATTACCTATTAAAGAAACTCATGGTCTTGATAACCCGACACAGGTAGTAAAGGTAAATTCTCTCTATAGATATGATAAAGCTGAAATCCCATTTACTAAATTTGCTAGCCTATGCTTAGATGAGTTTGATAAATTTATGGCTAAGCAAGAAGATTTTAATGCTTATTTTGGTAGAAAATTGAAATGCAATTCAAATATGCTTGACACTTGGGTGATTATATGGCTAATGTCAAAGGTGAACTTAAACTTATTAGCAAACATGCTTCTATGGTTACCACTCAAGTAGAACAAGTACTTAAAGCTCAAAATGATTTGATCAATGAATTGAATAGTAAGAATAATGATAATGCTGTTAGAGTGGCTACTAGAAATGGTAGAATTACTCAGGAACCTTTGTATCCTTAAGGCCACCCAAAGAGAATTAAGCAAGATTCTCAGAGAAATAATGTAGATGCACCTAGTCCTTCTAATAGGAAGAAAAAGAAAAATGATAGGACTTTGCATGCTTCTAGTAAACCTATTGCTCAACCCCCTGAGAATCCAAATGATATTTCTATTTCTGATGCTGAAACAAAATCTGGTAATGAACCTGAAACTAGTGATAATGTTAACGATAATGTTCATGATGATGCTCAACCTAGTAATGATAATGATATAGAAATTGAACCTGTTGTTGATCTTGATAACCCACAATCAAAGAATCAATGTTATGATAAGAAAGACTTTGTTGCTAGGAAACATGGTAAAGAAAGAGAACCATGGGTTCAGAAACCCATGCCTTTTCCTCCCAAACCATCCAAGAAAAAGGATGATGAGGATTTTGAGCGCCTTGCTGAAATGATTAGACCTATATTTTTGCGTATGCGATTAACTGATATGCTCAAAACGAATCCTTATGCTAAGTATATGAAAGATATTGTTACAAATAAAAGGAAGATACTGGAAGCTGAAATTTCCACCATGCTTGCTAATTATACTTTTGAGGGTGGAATACCTAAGAAACTAGGAGATCCCGCTGTACCAACTATACCATGCCCCATTAAAAGAAACTATGTCAAAACTGCTTTATGTGATCTTGGAGCACGTGTTAGTGTTATGCCTCTCTCTTTATATCGTAGACTTGATTTGAATAAGTTGACACCTACTGAAATATCTTTGCAAATGGCTAATAAATTGATACGTCTCCAACGTATATATAATTTTTGATTGCTCCATGCTATATTATCTACTGTTTTGGACATTATTGGGCTTTATTATCCACTTTTATATTATTTTTGGGACTAACCTATTAACCGGAGGCCCAGCCCAGAATTGCTGTTTTTTGCCTGTTTTAGGGTTTCGAAGAAAAGGAATATCAAACGGAGTCCAAACGGAATGAAAACTTCGGGAACGTGATTTTCTCAACGAACAAGACCCAGGAGACTTGGACCCTACATCAAGAAAGGAAATAGGAGGCCACGAGGTAGGGGGGCGTGCCCTCCCCCACCAGGCGCGCCCTCCACCCTCGTGGGACCCCTATCGCTCCACCGACGTACTCCTTCCTCCTATATATATATATATCCCCGTACCCCCAAACGATCAGAACAGGAGCCAAAACCCTAATTCCACCGCAGTAACTTTCTATATCCACGAGATCCCATCTTGGGGCCTGTTCCGGAGCTCCGCCGGAGGGGCATCGATCACGGATGGCTTCTACATCAACACCATAGCCTCTCCGATGAAGTGTGAGTAGTTTACCTCAGACCTACGGGTCCATAGTTAGTAGCTAGATGGCTTCTTCTCTCTTTTTGGATCTCAATACAATGTTCTCCCCCTCTCTTGTGGAGATCTATTCGATGGAATCTTCTTTTTGTGGTGTGTTTGTTGAGACCGATGAATTATGGGTTTATGATCAAGTCTATCTATGAATAATATTTGAATCTTCTCTGAATTTTTTATGTATGATTGGTTATCTTTGCAAGTCTCTTCGAATTATCAGTTTGGTTTGGCCTATTAGATTGATCTTTCTTGCAATGTGAGAAGTGCTTAGCTTTGGGTTCAATCTTGCGGTGTCCTTTCCCGGTGACAGTAAGGGAAGCAAGGCACGTATCGTATTGTTGCCATCGAGGATAACAAGATGGGGTCTTCTTCATATTGCATGAGTATATCCCTCTACATCATGTCGTCTTGCTTAAGGCGTTACTCTGTTTTTAACTTAATACTCTAGATGCATGCTGGATAGCAGTCGATGAGTGGAGTAATAGTAGTAGATGCAGGCAGGAGTCGGTCTACTTGTCTCGGACGTGATGCCTATATACATGATCATACCTAGATATTCTCATAACTATGCTCATTTCTATCAATTGCTCAACAATAATTTGTTCACCCACCGTAGAATACTTATGCTCTCGAGAGAAGCCACTAGTGAAACCTATGGCCCCCGGGTCTATCTTTATCATATTGATCTCCTACTACTTAGTTATTTCCTTTGCTATTTACTTTTCCTTTATTTTACTTTGCATCTTTTATCATAAAAATACCAAAAATATTATCTTATCATATCTATCAGATCTCACTCTCGTAAGTGGCCTTATAGGGATTGACAACCCCTATTTGCGTTGGTTGCGAGGATTTATTTGTTTTGTGCAGGTACGAGGGACTCACGCATAGCCTCCTACTGGATTGATACATTTGTTCTCAAAAACTGAGGGAAATACTTACGCTACTTTGCTGCATCACCCCTTCCTCTTCAGGGAAAACCAACACAGTGCTCAAGAGGTAGCATAAATCAATTGCTATACATGTCGGTATTTGTGAGGATGTGCCTGTTGTGGTTGCAAACGTTACTATTTTAACGGACTTTGTTGTTCTTGATATTCCCGAGGACGATAGTATGTCTATTATTCTTGGAAGACCCTTTTTGAATACTGCAGGCGCTGTTATTGATTGCACCAAAGGCAATGTCACTTTTCATGTTAATGGTAGTGAGCATACAGTACACTTTCCGAGGAAACAACCTCAAGTTCATAGTATCAACTCTATTGGAAAAATTCCATCGATTGTATTTGGAGGTTTTGAATTTCCTCTTCCGACTATCAAGAAGAAATATGATATTCCTATTATTGGGGATGTGCATATCCCCATTGAGGTAAACCTAGTGTTATTCGAAAATTTCTCTGGTTCCATGTTATTCGGAATGAGTTGTTAACAAGACCTGATCAACCTTGTTATTGGATTCCTTTTGATGAGCATGAGATGGATGAAACTAGAAAGGCACAACCTCTGTATCCCACTTTTACTTTCTGTTATTTATTATAAATAAAGCAAAAATAGTATATTTTTGTCTGTTATCTGAATGATCCATGCAATATAAAAATACCCCGAAAATAAAAGTTCTCCAAATGCCCTGAAAATTTAAATATGATTTTTCTAGAATATTTGAGAATATCTGGCACTGAGAACACAGCAGGGGGAGCAAGCACCTGGCCACGAGGGTGGAGGATGTGCCCTACCCCCTGGGCGCGCCCCCTGCCTCGTGGGCCCACGGTGGCTCTCCTCCACTTATTCCAGCTACCACACACTCCTTCTTCCTCCCACAAAAATAACCAACCAGCTCAAACTCGAGTCTAAGCTCATTTTGCTGCCATTTTCGATCTCCTTGCTCAAAGCTCCATTCAAAAAACTGCTTTGGGGGATTGTTCTTTGGTATGTGACTCCTCCAATGGTCCAATTAGTTTTGTTCTAGTGCTTTATTCATTGCAAATTTTACTGCTTAGGTGACCCTGTTCTTGAGCTTGCATGTCAAATTTATGTGGTCAAAAGTAGTTTTGATGCATGATATTGTCTCCAGGCACTTGTAGGAGTAGTTGCTATCAATTTTGTTGAGTTTGATTTCACTTTTATTTTGAAGTTACTAAAATTTCAGAATTTTTTAGAAATGATGAAGAGATTTTTGAGGGGCTCATCGAGCCGAAGCTCAACGGAAAAGCAAAATGAAGAGGCACAGAAGCCCAAATATAATTTGCCTTACACCGCGGAGGTCAGGCCGTGTGAATGGCCCTCCGATGATTTCATGAGAGCCACCGGGATTTATGAGGATTTTTATGAACTGGCTAATAATGCAGGCCTCACCGACTTCCTCCATGACAAACGCGAACAGTATCTCTTACTCACCAATACTTTTGTGCAAAACTTCTACTATTATCCTAGGGATTCACCTCCTTCAGTAGAGTTTCATTTATATGATGTGGTGAAGAAGATGTCACTTTATGATTTTTGTCGGGTTTGTTTGATCCCTTTCGAGGGCAAAATAGAGGAACCACATCGTGACGATGTGGATGGGTTTATTGATACCATCACCGTAGGGGAAACGAGGAAGGTTTCCGATGCACGAATCACTAGCATACATTTTCCTGATTTACGCTACTTTGCAATATTTGCTAGTCGTTGCTTAAGTGGTCGCGGAAACTGTGGAAACCTTAGTGTTCCTGATGTTATTATTTTGTTCCATGGCTTATTCTGTGATAACTCTGTGAGTATGGGTGGTATTATTGCTAAACGGTTAAGTCTAAACCATACAAAGGGCCCCATCTTTGGGGGTATCTATGCTTCACGCCTAGCTGCACATTTTAACATACCTATTAGGCATTATGAGAAGGAAGAAAAATTGTTGCCTCGTGTTTATTTAGATTATAAGAGTATGGTAGCACATGATTTCATTACAAAGAACACGGAAGGGGAGCTTAAATACAAATTGTTCTTTGATAAACATCATCCTGAGACTATTACCTTGCCTGCTCCTTCCTTGTTTGATTTATCTGCAGGCCAGTACCTTGTCTCGCCGGAGGACAGTCACGCCTACCAGAACCCTGCACCAGCCATAGAGCCAGAGTCGGAACCACAAGTTGATCCTCCACGACAGTCTAATTACCATTGGGATGAGGCAATAGCTGCTGCATCTCAGTACGACCCCAACTACAACTTTGGATACCCGCCAGGCCAGCCGTGGCCATAGACCAACTTAGGCCAAAAGCCTAAGCTTGGGGGAGTACGTATTTCTCACCGACATTACATTAATGTTCACACACTCATGCTAGTTGTCGGTGCTCATACTTTTTCATTGCATCATCCATGCTAGTTTATTTTCCTTTTATGCTTTTTCTTGTGTGTTTAATAAACCTTAATAGAAACAAAAAAAATAGTTGTAGCTTTTAGTTAGTTTACTTTTCATGCTGTAGTAGTAATAATTAAAAACAAAACCCAAAAAGATTTCTCGTTCTTCTTTTGCTTGTTGGGAGCTTTCCCGTGTAAATAGTTTTATTTCTTTTCTTGTTCTCTGGGGGTCGAGAGGAGAAGACCGTAATTAGAATGTTAAAGTGGCTCTTATATGCATTACTGTTGATCTAACAAAGAGCCATATTACCTTGTCTTCTCTCTTGAATTGAATGCTTGCAGATTCCAGCTTAGTCCAATGCACGTGCACTATTATTATTATCCACATTATTCGGTCGTGCAAGTGAAAGGCAATAATGATGATTGTATGATGAACTTATTGAGATGAGAAAAGCTGATATAAACTCGACCTCTCTTGTTTTTGTAAATATGATTAGTTCATTGTTCCTGATTCAACCTATTATGAATAAACATGTTTGCAATGACAATTAGAGATTATAGTTGCTTATGCCATGCTTAATTAGCTAGGAGCTTATAATGGTTTACCTTGTGTGCCAACATGCTATTAAAATGGTTGTGATGTGGTATGATAGGGTGGTATCCTCATTTGCATGATTCGAGTGGCTTGACTTGCACATGTTCACGCATGTAGTTGAAACAAAATCAACATAGCCTCTACAATATTTATGTTCATGGTGCATTATATCCTACTCATGCTTGCATTTGGTGTTGATTAATTTTAATGCATGTTCATGACTGTTGTTGCTCTCTAGCTGGTCGCTTCCCAGTCTTTTGCTAGCCTTCACCTGTACTAAGCGGGAATACTGCTTGTGCATCCAACTCCATAAACCCCAAAGTTATTCCATATGATTCCACCATACCTACCTATATACGGTATCTACCTGCCGTTCCAAGTAAATTTGTATGTGCCAAACTCTAAACCTTCAAATAAATATCATGTTTTGTATGCTCGAATAGCTCATGTATCAACTAGGGATGTCCGTATCTTCCATGTTAGGCGGGTTATTCTCAAGAGGAGTGGACTCCGCTCCTCACTCACGAGAAAAATGGCTGGTCACCGGGATGCCCAGTCCCATGCTTTATGCAAACTAAATCAAAATAATTGCAAACAAAACTCCCCTTGGGAATCTTGTTAGTTGGAGGCACTCGTTGTTTCGAGCAAGCCATGGATTGATGCTTGTTGGTGGAAGGGGGAGTATAAACTTTACCATTCTGTTTGGGAACTGCCTATAATGTGTGTAGCATGGAAGATATCACCATCTCCTGGTTGTTATGTTGACAATGAAAGTATACCGCTCAAAATATTATTCCTATCTATTTCAAAACCGAGCTCTGGCACCTCTACAAATCCCTGGTTCCCTCTACGAAGGACCTATCTATTTACTTTTATGTTGAGTCATCATCCTCTTATTAAAAAGCACCAGTTGGGGAGCATACAAACCCTAGGGTTGTCCGTATTCATTACTGTTGTATGCTCGAATAGCTGTCATTTGCATTCATTACTGTTAGTTTACATTGAGTATGACTTGACTGGATCTCTTTTACCATGAATTAAAATGTCTAGTCAGTCCTTGATCTTTAAAGGTGCTCTGCATTTATGTTTTGCGGTCTCAGAAAGGGCTAGCGAGATACTATCTTGTTATATCATATCATGATTGTTTTGAGAAAGTGTTGTCATCTGAGATTTATTATTATTGCTCGCTAGTTGACTATGCCATTGATATGAGTAAACATGAGACCTAAGTGTTATTGTGAATATGGTTAGTTCATAATCTTTGTTGAAAACTTGAATGCTGGCTTTACATATTTACAACAACAAGAGCAAACAGAGTTTGTAAAAGTTTTTCTTTATCACTTTCAGTCTGTCAACTGAATTGCTTGAGGACAAGCAAAGGTTTAAGCTTGGGGGAGTTGATACGTCTCCGTCGTATCTACTTTGCCAAACACTTTTGCCCTTGTTTTGGACTCTAACTTGCATGATTTGAATGGAACTAACCCGGACTGACGCTGTTTTCAGCAGAATTGCTATGGTGTTTTTTATGTGCAGAAACAAAAGTTCTCGGAATGACCTGAAACTTCACGGAACACCTTTTCGGAAAATATAAAATATCCTTGCAAAAGATGAAGGCCAGGGGGCCCACCACCTGTCCACGAGGGTGGGGGCGCGCCTTGGGCCCACCACCTGTCCACGAGGGTGGGGGCGCGCCTGCACCCCTAGGGCACGCCCCCTACCTTGTGGGCCCCCTGGAGCTCCTCCGACCTCAAGACCAACTCTATATATTTGCTTTCAGGGAGAAAAAAATCAGAGAGAAGGATTCATCGCGTTTTACAATATGGACCCGTCGCCAAGCCCTAAAACCTGTTGGAGGGCTGATCTGGAGTCCGTTTGGGGCTCCGGAGAGGGGAATCCGTCGCCATCATCATCATCAACCATCCTCCATCACCAATTTCATGATGCTCACCGCCGTGCGTGAGTAATTCCTTCGTAGGCTTGCTGGACGGTGATGGGTTGGATGGGATCTATCATGTAGCCGAGTTAGTTTTGTTAGGGTTTGATCCCTAGTATCCACTATGTTCTGAGATTGATGTTGCTATGACTTTGCTATGCTTAATGCTTGTCACTAGGCCCCGAGTGCCATGATTTAGATTTGAACCTATTATGTTTTCATCAATATATTAGAGTTCTTGATCCTATCGTGCAAGTCTATAGTCACCTATTATGTGTTATGATCCATTAATCCCGAAGTGACAATAATCGGGATACTTACCGGTGATGACCATAGTTTGAGGAGTTCATGTATTCACTATGTGTTAATGCTTTGTTCCGGTACTCTATTAAAAGGAGGCCTTAATATCCCTTAGTTTCTGTAAGGACCCCGCTGCCACGGGAGGGTAGGACAAAAGATGTCATGTAAGTTCTTTTCCATAAGCACGTACGACTATATTCGGAATACATGCCTACATTACATTGGTGAACTGGAGCTAGTTCTGTGTCACCCTAGGTTATGATTGTTACATGATGAACCGCATCCGGCATAATTCTCCAACACTGATCCATTGCCTACGAGCTTTCCACATATTGTTCTTCGCTTATTTACTTTTCCGTTGCTATTGCTATCATCACTACAAAATAAAAAACATTAATTTTGCTACTGTTACCTTTTGCTACCGTTACCACTACTATCATATTACTTTGCTACTAAACACTTTGCTATAGATATAAAGTTTCCAGGTGTGGTTGAATTGACAACTCAGTTGATAATACTTGAGAATATTCTTTGGCTCCCCTTGTGTCGAATCAATAAATTTGGGTTGAATACTCTACCCTCGAAAACTGTTACGATCCCCTATATACTTGTGGGTTATCACTTGCTTATCCATTGTTGCACACTCGAGCTCCAGCGCCCAAGTTCGCGTCTTTCTTCTTAAACCACTCCAAGCATGTCCGGAGCGGGATGCAAGTGGATGATCTCCTCCATCACGGAGGAGAACATCACAAAGTTATGGGAAGCCGGATATCTGGCCGCGGATACTGTGCACTGACTGCCAGATGCGGGGCAGATTATCCCTACGCCCGAACCCCATGAGAGGGTAGTTTTTCTTACCCACTTCGTCCGCGGACTAGGATTTCCCCTCCACCCGTTTGTCCGCGGGCTCATATTCTACTATGGGCTGGATTTTCATGATCTGCCCCCAATTTCATCCTCAACATCTCGGCGTTCATCGTCGTGTGCGAGGCCTTCCTCCGCATCAGGCCCCACTTCGGCCTGTGGCTGAAGACTTTCAATCTTAAGCCGAAGGTGGTGGTCGGCCAGCAAGAAGAGTGCGGAGGCGCCATGGTGGGAAAATGCCTAACGTCACCTAGCTCGAAGGCTCCTATGTGGAGAACAGAAAGGGGTGGCAATCGGGGTGGTTCTACATCACCGAGCCGCGCCACACCAACTGGGTGGTGGCCCCAAAATTTCGATCCGGAATCCCCACGCGGCTCGCCTCTTGGAAAGAGAAGGGCCTGTCCTGGAATTCTCCCGTAGAGCTGATCAGACTCCATACCTGCATCAGGAACATGATGAGCAAGAAAATCAAGCTCGTCAACGTGGTCCAGGTCATGCTCTTCCGCTGGATTCTCCCGTGTCAACGACGGGCATTCAATTTGTGGGAGTTCGACCCGACCAAGCACCAGACGCTGCGAGAGCTCTTCGACATGACGCACAAGGACGTCTAGAAGGTGCTTTTCAAAGGCCCCGAGGTACCTCCTTCCCTCATCGAGGACCGTGGACTCAGCGCAAAGCGCCATGCCAATCCGGTAAGTTTTTATATCTCACGGGGTATTTATTTGCCCAGTTACATGATGTGCGGGATCTAAGCTCCCATGCCATTAACAGGACTGGGTAAAGTCAGCGGAGTAGCTCGATTGCCCAGCCCCCCTGCCTGAAGATCCTGCAGATGCTCTCCTAACGGAGATGCTGGCTCCGACGCCTTACAAGGCGCCGTTAAAGAAGGCCCAGAAGAAGGCCACAGGGACCCGAAAGGGTCTCTGGCACAAGGTTATGTCGGACTCATTGTCCGACAACTCTGAAGCGCACTCCTCCCACGAAAACGAGGAGGAGGAAGAGAAAAGTTCTCCCCCCAGCCGGGGAAGACAAGAAAAGGAAGGCCGACCCAACCGGGGAGGCCGAAGGGTTCAAGAAGGGAAGGACTCTCCTTCCGGACTGCTCCACGACGGCCGCCTATAGCGGCGACGAGTGGCTACCCAGGGTTAAGCCCCTGGCGAAGTCATAAGTATCTGGATACCATGGTAATTCATGGTATGTTTTATTGCACTGCTTCTCCTCATGCCGAACATGATTATGTAGTCCGTCCCGAGCTCATCTCGACGTGTCTTCGTCGGGCGGCTCTTTGGACTCGTCGGATATGAATAGCGGTTCTCTTCCGACCGCCTCCACCCCTTGCCCTACGGACAACGTGAGGTGTTGTCTAGAAAGGCACCGAGCCGAGGGGAGGTGGTCCTGGGGGCGCCTCGAGGCGACCTTCCGGACCCTGGGCGCAAAGGGAGCAAGACTCCCCCGGGCTCCGAGTTCGGCCCCCAGCCGAACACTGCCCGGAATCTTCGATGGTTCCGGACTTCGGCAGTCGATCCCCCGTTAAGGGGGCAAGCCGCCCGTGCCGGTGTCCTTTGTCCATCCAGAGGCACCGGGCAACTTGCTGGAAGCGCTTTGCGGTGCTTCCATCGACGAAGAGCACCGCACTATCATTTGTGCGGTGATCGAAAAAGTTTAGTCTGCCAAAAATGTACTAAACGAAGCTTGCGCCAGCCTCCTAACATGCTTTGAGGTAAGCAATCAAAATATAAGAAAATATTACCGTATAGACGGTAGCCCCTGATGCTCTGTTCGGCGTTCGAGAAGAAAGGCCGAATAGAGGATCAAATGATAACTCAGGAGTCTAATCAGAATATGTCTATGTGTATGTGCAGGCTTCACTGTTGGCCGCTTTCGCACATACTGCGGAGGTCTCTACACTGAAGCAGGACCCGGAGTGGTCCGAAAACGAGCTCGGCCTTACCAAGAGGCAGCTCGAGGAGAGCAAAGTAAGCAATACCTTGTCTACGCTTTAAAAAGAAGTTCGGTTGTGAAGTAATAGGATCATCATGAATTTTCCAGGGGCCACGACCGAGGTGGTGACCCTGAAGAAGGCGCTGTCCGAGGCCAAAGACAAAGCGGCCAAGGAGCGCCTTGTGCGGGAAAAGCAAGAAGCCCGAGTAGGCGAGGTGCAGCAAGAGCTCGAGGCTCTCACCAAGAAACACGAGTCCTTGGAGCTTGACTCTAAAACGCGAGAGTCCGAGCTTGCGAAGGCGCTCGAAAGCGCCCGGAGCGCCAAGGCTGAAGCCCACAAGGCCCTCCAGGAGATTGATGCGGTGAAAAAGATAGCAGCGGGTAAGGCATTTATTATGCAAAGCAAGCATGTGAAGGAAACTTTCCTTTTACTTACCCGAATTCGGAGCTCTCCAGGAGCGTTCGCAGATCTTCCCCGCAGTGTACTGGATGCCATGGAGTTTTACCGAGCTGAGGAGGGGAGCTCGACGAAAAAGTTGTTCTAGTCTCAGTATACTGGGACCGAACACCCAATAACCTTGAGCGACCAGCTGAAGCAATTGGTCGAGCTTCACAAGGCGGCTGAACAGGCCATGAAGGGTCTTATAGTCTGGATGTGGCCTAGCGAGCCCCTGCCCGGCAGCTACTTCGGTCTGGTGAGGCGGCTTGTGGATGCCTGCACATAGCTTGAAGTCATAAAGTGGTCCGTCTGCATCGAGGGTGCGCGCAGGGCTTTTGCCCGGGCGAAGGTGCACTGGGCGAAACTGGACGCCGTGAAGCTGGTGAAGGAGGGGCCGCCGGAGGGCAAGGAGCATCGCTGCCCCGAAATGTATTATGAAAGTGTCCTGAAGGGTTCCCGCATTGTGGCGGAGGAATGTGCCAGAGATGTAATTTTTGAATGAACATGCTCATGTGATCCTGTAATATGAAACGAGTTCATTTGTGCTATGCAACACTTTTGTGAATTTAAAATATTACCTTCTATGCGGCCGTTTACAAAATCTGAGAGTTGGCCAATCGTCGGCTTCTGCACCCGTGTAACTAGTACTGGGGTGTTCGGGATACACCTGAGCACTCTTTATCCCAATTTTGGGTCCTTTGAGGGAGGTGTTCAGCACAACGAACCAGACAATCGGACTATAAGGCTTTATCACTCTCACTTAGCCATAGAAGTCTACAATTTTAAATTTTGGCGAAGCCCCTAGTATTCGGAAGGCCGAATTTGGGGCGCTATATACGCCTAAGTCGGGCAAGGCCGACTCCTCGCCCTAAGCGGAAAAAGTCTTTAAGGACTTGAGACCTCTCGAACAACGACCAGCTCTCGCCTTATCATGATAGTCAGTTTTCGGCTTTCTCTATCGAGGTGCTCGTCCGGAAGAACTGGGACACAATCGCAGTAGTTCTCCCAGCGCTACCTTAGCCGATATAGCGGAACGTAAGGTAGGAAAGCATGGGAGCCGGGCAAACCCAACTATTGACCCAAGACATGATTCGGAGTTGATGCATATAATGCTATAAGTTCAGGGTGCCGCACTGTCGAAAGTGTTCGGACTTCTCACGCCGTATTATGGGGTAAACGAAAGCCCCTGGCGTACTGGCCGTACCAGAATGTACGGGTGCAAGTTGTCGTAAATGAACATATAAGAAAAAAGGGATGGGTAATGCAATAATAGACTAATGCTATGCATTGTTATTTAAATAATACGTCAAAGCGTACTGATACAAGTAGTGCAATAAGCAGAAAATAGGACTATTTGACATGTCCTATCCAAGGGCAAGCTGCGTATGGATAGTAGAAAGCGGGTATATTGATTATTATTAGAGACCACCTGGGGGTTCCCGTGTACGTCTTAGCTTCTTACCTCCTTGGTTGTTCCTTCCCGTAATGTGTTCGGCAATCGTACTGCCGGAAAGGGCTTCCAGAGAGTTAGGTCCTGAAAGAGAAAAAATGATAAAGGTATACAGCCCCTAGGGCGGTTAAGCCGCATTGCGGGACGTGCCTTGATCGTGCCTCCGCCTATGCCCATGGTATTTTCAGTGCGTAATTATGTACGTGCAGCACGTATTTCATCGCTTGAATGGGAGTAGGACGGGGGCCGAGTTGCTAGGCGAGCTCTGAACATGCCAGGTGATCCTGTTGCAGGTTACTCCGGACTCGCTTGACGGTATCCGGGGGCTGTACCGTCGAATTGGCGGTTTGCCTTAAAAGGCTACTTTGTGCTTCTGCTGCGAGGGCCGCAGTGTGCTCTTCCGTGCGGAGCGAGCGTTCTGTATTTCCATTGACTGTTATGACCCCCCTAGGTCCTGGCATCTTGAGCTTGAGGTATGCGTAATGCGGTACCGCATTGAATTTTGCAAATGCGGTTCGCCCGAGCAGTGCGTGATAGCCACTGCAGAACGGGACGATATCAAAGATTAACTCCTCGCTTCGGAAGTTGTCTGGAGATCCGAAGACCACTTCCAGTATGATTGAGCCCGTGCAACAGGCCTCTACACCTGGGATGATGCCCTTAAAGGTGGTTTTGGTGGGTTTGATCCTCGAGGGATCTATACCCATTTTGCGCACTATATCCTAATAGAGCAGGTTTAGGCTGCTGCCGCCGTCCATAAGGACTCGAGTGAGGTGAAATTCGTCGATGATGGGGTCTAGGACCAATGCGGCGAGTCCGCCATGACAGATACTAGTGGGGTGGTCCCTGCGATCGAAAGTGATTGGACAAGAGGACCATGGGTTGAACTTTGGGGCGATGGGCTCTATCGCATAGGCGTCCCTTACTGCACGCTTCCGTTCCCTCTTAGGAATGTGGGTTGCGTATATCATGTTCACCGTCTTCGCTTGTGGGGGGAACCTCTTCTGTCCTCCAGTGTTCAGCGGCCGGGGCTCCTCCTTGTCATCACTATACAGCCCCTTGTCCTTGTTTTCGGCATTCAACTTGCCGGCCTGCTTGAACACCCAGCATTCTCTGTTGGTGTGATTGGCTGGCTTATCGGGGGTGCCGTGGATTTGACATGAGCGATCGAGTATGCGGTCTAAACTGGACATGCCCGGAGTACTTCTTTTGAATGCCTTTTTCCGCTGACCGGATCTTGAGCCTCTGAATCCGGCATTGACTGCTGTATCATCGGTGTTATCGCCGTTGTTGTGGCGTTTTTGTCTATTACGACGTGGTCTGCCGTTGGCATCTTTGGTATCCGAAGTGCCCGGATTCCTTGATGTGTTGTTGCTGCGAGCCAGCCAGCTATCCTCGCCCGCACAAAAGCGGGTCATGAGTGTCATGAGGGATGCCATAGATTTCGGCTTCTCCTGGCCGAGGTGCCGGGCGAGCCATTCGTCACGGATGTTATGCTTGAATGTTGCTAAGGCCTCTGCATCCGGACAGTGAACAATTTGGTTTTTCTTAGTTAGGAACCATGTCCAGAATTGCTTGGCCGATTCCCCTGGTTGCTGAGTTATATGGCTCAAGTCATCAGCATCCGGTGGTCGCACATAAGTGCCCTGGAAGTTGTCAAGGAATGCGTCTTCCAAATCCTCCCAACTGCCGACGGAGTCTGCTGGCAAGCTATTCAGCCAATGCCGAGCTGGTCCTTTGAGTTACAGTGGGAGGTACTTGATGGCATGAAGATCATCACCGCGAGCCATGTGGATGTGAAGGAGAAAATCCTCAATCCATATAGCGGGATCTGTTGTACCATCATATGATTCGATATTTACGGGCTTAAAGCCCTCCGGAAATTCGTGATCCGTAACTTCATCAGTGAAGCATAGGGGGTGTGCGTCGCCTCTGTGCCGGGCTATATCACGACGCAGTTCATATGAGTCTTGTCGGCCCGGCCGGATTTATTTTAGTGTGTCCGGCGTGACGGTCATCGTCCCGCGTTGGTGCGCGCCCCCGTGACCCGTATATTGACCTTGCATGTTTTGCCCTGCTGTCCAACATGTCTCGCAGGTCCCATGTGTTGCCCCGGGCCTTGGTATTTTTGATTGAGTGGCGGCGGGGTGCAGGCTGAAACGCCTCTCTGGCTTGGCAACGCGGTGGCCGGTCAGCCGCATCGTATACTGGTGATGGAGGTTTCAATGCTTCCTCCTCGAGGTGGGGTAGCAACCCGCGCTTTGGGTAACTCTTGGAGGGGCGCTCGAGTTCATATTCCTCGGCCGCAAGGACTTTGGTCCATCTGTCTGCTAGCAAGTCTTGATCAGCTTGAGGCTGTTGTTGCTTTTTCTTCAAGCTTTTTGCTGTGGCCATAAGCCTGCGCTTGAAGCGTTCCTGCTTGACGGGATCCTCACGCACGATAAATTCTTCATCACCGAGGCTCACCTCGTCTTCGGAGAGAGGCATGTAATTTTCCTCCTCCGATTCTCCATCTGCTGCCTGCTCTAGAGGGCTAGCTTGTTCGCTCTCCCGCTCTAAATTGAGCTGGAGGGGATTGTGGTTGTCTTCGGCACTATCCGGAGTGTTATTGTCTCTTGTGCCGGTATCACTACTTTTGTTGTGGCGGGACTTAGAGCGGCGCCGCTGACATAGGCGCTTGGGTTGCTTCTTGGAGGGGTCATCCTCCGCTGTCTTGTCGCCATTGCCTTCTTTGGGGGTGTCCACCATGTATATATCGTATGATGAGGTAGCGGTCCAGCGCCCTGTGGGCGGTGGTTCCTGTTCGTCTGTTGTATCGTCGTCCATACCATCGATGTCTTCGGAGTCGAAGTCGAGCATGTCGGTTAAATTGTCGATAGTGGCTACTAAGTGGGTGGTGGGTGGGAAGCGAATTTCTTCGTCGTCCGCATCCCATTCTAGCCGGACATAGTTCGGCCAAGGTTCTCCTGACAAGGAGAGAGACCTTAATGAATTTAGCACATCGCCGAAAGGCGAGTGCTGAAAGATATTCGTGGAGGTGAACTCCATGATCGGTGCCCAGTCGGATTCGATAGGCACGGATGCAGGCAGCTCGGAGTTCGTGGCTGGAGACGAATCCAGTGGTTCGGCGACACGGCTCTCGTAAGGGGTGAAGTCAGTATCCGGCTCCATCGCCAAGGAGAGTGCGGCCTCCATGGAGGGGTCTATCCCTTCGTCCTCGGATGGTGCAATTTGCTCTGGATTGAAGGCCGGAGTAGTTGCAGATGCGATCTCCCGAACACTGTCCGACGGCAGAGTTACGTCGTGCTCGTCGTGATTGTGCGGCGCACCTGGCATGGGCTCGAATCTGTCGAAGATCAAGTCTCCGCCGATGTCGGCAGTGTAGTTTAAGTTTCCGAACCTGACCCAATGGCCAGGGGCATAGCTCTCGATCTGCTCCAGATGGCCAAGCGAATTGGCCCGCAGTGCGAAGCAGCCGAATACGTAGATCTGTCCGGGGAGGAAAACCTCACCCTGGACCGCATCGTTACCGATGATCAAAGGGGCCATCGAGCCTTATGGTGATGGTACAGTGGAACTCTAAATGAAAGCACCAATGTCGGTGTCAAAACTGGCAGATCTCGGGTAGGGGGTCCCGAACTATGCGTCTAAGGCGGATGGTAATAGGAGGTAGGGGACACGATGTTTACCCAGGTTCGGGCCCTCTTGATGGAGGTAATACCCTACGTCCTGCTTGATTGTTCTTGATGATATGAGTATTATAAGAGTTGATCTACCACGAGATGGTAGAGGCTAAACCCTAGAAGCTAGCCTATGGTTGTCCTACGGACTAAACCCTTCGGTTTATATAGACACCGGAGAGGGCTAGGGTTACACAGAGTCGGTTACAAGGGAGGAGATCTACATATCCGTATTGCCAAGCTTGCCTTCCACACCAAGGAAAGTCCCATCCGGACATGGGACGAAGTCTTCAATCTTGTATCTTCATAGCCCAACAGTCCGGCCAAAGGATATAGTCCGGCTGTCCGGAGACCCCCTAATCCAGGACTCCCTCAAGTAGTTTAACACTAATTAACTTAGATTAGTTAGTTAGTCACCGACCAGTGGGCCCCACTGGTCAGGTTTGACCTAGACCGGCCTGTTGATCCTGCTGACGTTACACAGACGCAATGTTGATGCAGTAATTGATTTTCTAGATTTAAAATAATCCAGGAAATTCAGAAAATGACTTAAACTTCAAAAAATCATAGAAATTCAACCGTAGCTCAGAATGAAATATTTTATATATGGAAAATGATCAGAAAAATATGAAGAATCTGTTTAGGCCATATTCATGCATATTTGAGAAAGTTAACATCACTGTTTAGGACAAACTAAGTGAATGGCATTTGAATATTAACTTATGGAGTTTGAATTTGAACCTAGGGTTCAAACCAACTTCATTTAATATGGTTGCTAGTTGCATTAGCTCAATCAACATCATATTGCCATGTCACATTCATGCATCATATTGTTGCATTGCATTGATTGCGTTTCCTCCCTGTTGCTGGTAATTGTCCCCCTTAAGTAGATGTTATTCCTGCGATGAGTTTGATGACACTGATGAAGAGATATACTATCTTCGGAAGTTCCAGGCAAGAAAAAACCCCTTGTTCATCCGATACAATCCCACTCTCTCGCTCCTGCTCTCTTTTACTGCATTAGGACAACAACGATGCATTCTGTTACTTGCTGCGGTAGTTGAACCCCTTTCCTCTGCATGACCTGTCATTGCCACAGTAAATAGATGAAACCCACTAGCATGAGTAGGAGTTGTTTGAGCCCTGATGTGCCTACTCATTCATGCTTGTTTGTCATGCCTGCTATTGCTTAGAGTCGTGTCAGGTCTGATTCATTGGGGATGAATTCAAAAGTTATGAACATGTCCTACTGTGTGAGCTAAGTGTGTGAACATGATTTGGTAAAGGTAGCGGTGAGAGGCCATGTAGGAGTACATGGTGGGTTGTCTCATTGAAACCGTCCTTAGGAACTGAGTTCTGTGTTTGTGATCCATGAACAACTACTACCACGCGTTGGGCCCGAAACCAATGGACCCTCTCAACTTATTAACCGCCTAGATATCTGTCTACGAGTTGCAACTAGTTTCTGGTGTTTGTAGGATATGTGTTGGAGGCCGTGCATAGCGCTGACCCTAGGGGTGGGCTATGATGCGGTAGATACACCGTGGCACGGTGTACCGGGCACCCGTTTGGTGTCTCGGGAACCCTGCACACATCGTTTGGGGTTGTGAGTGAAACCCCGGCCGGATCTCCTCGCGGATGGAACCCGAATAGGCGATAAACCTGGACTAGAGACTTCTGTGGTTAGTCAGGTCATGGCCGACTCCCTCGCCAGGCTTCCGCTTGAAGGTTGCCGAGATACACAACGTGTACATGGTGGTAAGTGGCAAGAGCGTGTGGGAAGAAGTACACCCATGCAGGGTTATAAATGATCTATTCGAATAGCCGTGTCCGCGGTAAAGGACCTCTGGGTTGCATGTGCAGTTCATAGACAAGTGAAAGTGGATACTCTAAAATGCACAAGATAAGCATGAGTGCTATGGATGGCGTTCTCGTAGGGAGACGGGAGCGGATCCATAGTGGTGTATTGATATGGTGAATAGGTGGACTCGTGTGCACCACCGCAAAAGAGTTACTTGAAGTCGTAGCTCAGGATAGCCACCGAGTCAAAGTTGGCTTGCTGCAGTTAAACCCCACCATCCCTTTGTTAATAATGATGCATATGTAGTTAGTTCTGATGTAAGTCTTGCTGGGTACATTTGTACGCACGTTTGCTTAATTTATGTTTTTGCAGAGAGACTACAGTCTCGCTAGTAGTTCCGCATGGACTTCGATGTTTAGCTTGTTACCTCAGCTGCGATCTTGTGCCCTCGGCAGGATCTTGCAGATAGTCAGGCTTCTTAGCCTTTTTCATTTGTAGTTGTCTGTACTCAGACAAGTTAAGCGTCCGCATGTGCTTTTGACTTGTAAGCTCTGAATGTTGGGTCATGAGACCCATGTTTGTAATATCTTGCTCCTCGGAGCCTATTAAATAAATACTTTGAGTCATAGAGTTATGTTGTGATGCCATGTTGTATTTGCACATATCGAGCATATTGTGTGCATGATTTGAAATGCTTGGTATGTGTGGGATCCGACAACCTAGTTGTTTATCCTTGGTAGCCTCTCTTACCGGGAAATGCCTCTTAGTGCTTCCAGTGAGCCATGGTAGCTTGCTACTGCTCCAGAACACTTAGGCTGGCCGGCATGTGTCCTTGTTCGTTCCTGTGTCTGTCCCTTCAGGGAAATGTCACGCGGTGTCTCTAGAGTCCTGTTAGCCTACTACAGCCTGAATTCTTCGGAGTCTAGTTAGCCCCGCTACTATAGCCCAGATTCAATCGCTGATGACCGACACATTCGTTGTTGGGTCATATATGCATGTCCCTGCAAGTTAGTGCCACTTTAGGTTTACGATTAGTCATGTTGGCCCGGTTTCTTTGTCATATGGATGCTAGCGACACTACCATATACATGAGCCAAAAGGCGCAAACGGTCCCGGGCCAGGTAAGGTGGCACCCGTGGGAATACCGTGTGTGAGGCCGCAAAGTGATATGATGTGTTACATGCTAGATCGGTGTGACTTAGGATCGGGGTCCTGACAATGCTAGAATTGTATTAACTGGAAACTTTGTACATGTGTGAATACATAGACAAACAGGTGGTCCCTAGTATGCCTCTACTAGACTAGCTCGTTAACCAAATATGGTTAAGTTTCCAAACCATGGACATGTGTTGTCATTTGATGAATGGGATCACATAATTAGAGAAGGATGTGATGGACAAGACCCATCCGTTAGCTTAGCATAATGATCGTTTAGTTTTACTGCTATTGCTTTCATCATGACTTGTACATGTTCCTCTGACTATGAGATTATGCAACTCCCGAATACCAGAGGAACACCTTGTGTGCTATCAAACGTCACAACGTAACTGGGTGATTATAAAGATGCTCTACAGGTGTCTCCGATGGTGTTTGTTGAGTTGGCATAGATCGAGATTAGGATTTGTCACTCCCTGTATTGGAGAGGTATCTCTAGGCCCTCTCGGTAATGCACATCTATAAGCCTTGCAAGTAATGTGACTAATAAGTTAGTTATGGGATGATGCATTACAGAACGAATAAAGAGACTTGCCGGTAACGAGATTGAACTAGGTATGATGATACCGACGATAGAATATCGGGCAAGTAACATACTGATGACAAAGGGAATAATGTATGTTCTTATGCGGTTTGACCGATGAAGATCTTTGTAGAATATGTAGGAACCAATATGAGCATCCAGGTTCCGCTATTGGTTATGGATCGGAGATGTGTCTCGGTCATGTCTACATAGTTCTCAAACCCGTAGGGTCCGCACGCTTAACGTTTGATGATGATTTATATTATGAGTTATATGATTTGATGACCGAAGATTGTTTGGAGTCTCAGATGAGATCACGGACATGACAAGGAGTCTCGAAATGGTCGAGAGGGAAAGATTCATATATTGGAAGGTTGCATTCGGACACCGGAATGGTTTCGGGAAGTTTCGGAGTATCGGGGGTTATCGGAACCCCCCCTTAGGAAGTTAATGGGCCAACATGGGCCTTAGTGGAGAAGAGAGAGGGACGACCAGGAGGTGGCACGCGCCCCCTTGCCAATCCTAATAGGACAAGGGGTGGGGGCGGTGCCCCCCTTTCCCTCTCCCACTCCTTCTCTCTTTCCCCCTTTGCTACTCCGGAAAAGGAAAAAGAAGAGGGAATCCTACTAGGACTAGGGAGTCCTAGTAGGACTCCCGACACATGGCGCGCCTCCTCCCTGGCCGCCGGCCTTCCCCCTTCGTTATATACGTGGGAGGCGGGCACCCCAAAGACACACCAAGTCTTCTCTTAGCCGTGTGCGGTGCCCCCCTCCAAAGTTACACACCTCGGTCATGTCATCGTAGTGCTTAGGCGAAGCCCTGCGCCGGTAACTTCATCATCACCGTCAACACGCCATCATGCTGATTGAACTCTCCCTCATCCTCAACTGGATCAAGAGATCGAGGGATGTCAGTGTGCTGAACGTGTGCTGAACACGGAGGTGCCGTACGTTCGGTGCTAGGATTGGTTGAAGCGCGAAGATGTTTGACTACATCAACCGCGTTACTAAACGATTCCGCTTTCAGACTATAAGGGTACGTGGACACACTCTCCCGTCTCATTGCTATGCATCTCCTAGATAGATCTTGCGTGATCATAGGTAATTTTTTTGAAATACTGCGTTCACCAACACTATCCAGCATGCATCTAGTGTATTAAGTTCATGGGGAAACAGAGTAATGCAATAAGAATGATAACATGATGTAGACAAGATCTATCTATGTAGAGATAGACCCCATCGTTTTATCCTTAGTAGTAACGATACATACGTGTCGGTTCCCCTTCTGTCACTGGGATCAAGCACCATAAGATTGAACCCACTACAAAGAACCTCTTCCCATTGCAAGATAAATAGATCAAGTTGGCCATAGACAACCCAAATATTGGAGAAGAAATACGAGGCTATAAGCAATCATGCATATAAGAGATCAAAGAAACTCAAATAACTTTCATGGATATAAAAAGATAGATATGATCATAAACCCAAAGTTCATCTGATCCCAACAAACACATCGCAAAAAAGAGTTAAATCATATGGATCTCCATGAGACCATTGTATTGAGAATCAAACGAGAGAGAAGAGGAAGCCATCTAGCTACTAACTACGGACCCGAAGGTCTACAAAGAAGTACTCACGCATCATCGGAGAGGCACCAATGGAAGTGGTGAACCCCTCCATGATGGTGTCTAGATTGGATCTAGTGGTTTTGGACTCTACAGCAGCTGGACTTGATTTTCGTCGACTCCCCTAGGATTTCTGGAATATTGGGGTATTTATAGAGCAAAGAGGCAGTCCGAGGGGCACCCGAGGTGGGCACAACCCACCAGGGCGCGCCTGGGCCTCCTGGCGCGCCCTGGTGGGTTGTGCTCCCCTCGGAGCACCCCCAGGCATTGCCTTAGCCCATTGGGTGTCTTTTGGTCCATAAAAATTCTCCGTAAAGTTTCGTTGCATTTGGACTATGTTTGGTATTGATTTCCCGCGATGTAAAAAACATGCATAAAACAACAACTGGTACTTGGCACTATGCCAATAGGTTAGTGCCAAAAAATGATATAAAATGACTATAAAATGATTATAAAACATCCAAGATTGATAATACAACAACATGGAACAATAAAAAATTATAGATATGTTGGAGATGTATCAGCATCCCCAAGCTTAACTCCTGCTCGTCCTTGAGTAGGTAAGTGATAAAAACAGAATTTTTGATGTGGAATGTTGCCTAACATGTCATATCATATTCTTTTCTTTATAGCATGGACATTTGGACTTTTATATTGTTCAAAGCAATAGTCTAGTTTTGACATGATAACTTAAATAATCAAGCATATCAACAAGCAACCATGTCTTTCAAAATATCAATGCTAAAATAAGCTATCCCTAGCCCATCATTCTCAATCATTGACCCATTCATGAAACACACTCGCATATTAACTACACCCAATACTCAAGTATGATCATAGTGCCACCTAGTTGGTGCTTTATAAGATAATATGGAGACTCAAATTCAAAATAAAAATTTAGAGGTAAGTTGGGATTTGTAGAGGTGCCGGAGCTCAAAGCGAAAAACTTAGAGGTAAAAAAAATTTGGGAGGTGTGGCTTTCCCACCAACGAAAACGACTTAGAGTTCCCAACACTTTCCATGCTAGATATATCATAGGCGGTTACCAAACAGAAATTAAAGTTTATTCCTTTTCACCCATACTTTCACTTTCCATGTGTAACATCCCAAATTTTCAATTTGGAATGTTATAAATAGGTCATTCATGCATATCATATTTTATTGCATTTTGTTTTGCGATCCTAGAAAATCCTAAGCAACTCAAGGACCCACGGAGAGAGTTGGGGATTCCACGATTTTCATATTTGAATTTTTTTCTCAAATATCAAAACAAGGATCATTTTGATTTTAATTATTTTTTCCTTCGAAAATATTTCATATTAAATTATATGAGAGGAGATAATATGACTTCTACAAAATAAAAGAAATATTGGAGGAAAAATGTTAAAATCAAATAAATAATTTTATTTGGATTCTATTGCTATTTTATTTTGAATTAGGAAAAATATGCATTTTTCAAAATTGCATTAGAGGCCCAAATAAATATTCACTTTGTCCGCAATATTATTAGAGGATCGTGAAAAAATATTTCAAGATTTTTGGACTCCATTTTATATTTCTTTTGTTAGTTTTTCCGCATGAGGATTTTTTTTAAAAAGTCAACCGACCTATCGGGCCGTGCCCGAGCCGGACTCGTCCGAGCTCAGGCTTTATAAGCCCAAGCCCGAGGAGCCCTGAGGCCCAGCTGCCGTCGCCCCAAACCCTAACCCTAGCACCGCTGCCGCCCGCCGCCTCGTCGGAGTTCGCGCCGCTGGTTTTCTTCACCGGTTTTCGTCGGTTTTGTTTTCGGTAAAAACCCCAGATTGGTTTTATTTTTAGATCGGTTTTGTTTGGTTTTCTTCGGTTTAGTTAAATAGCGGACGTTCGTCCGGAGTTCGTTTTAACGAAGGATGTTCGTCAGTTAGCCGCAGACAGCGAACGTTCGTTCGTTAGCCTGTTCGTATCGTTTTATTTTTCCAGGGTTTTTCCGTGATTATTTTTTATCGCAATTTCTGCCCTGATATTCGTTTTAGTTTATCTTTTCGCTCATTTATCCAAATCAGGTGAAACAAGCGCCTAGATCTTCGTCTCGAAGCCCTCTTTCTGTTTAACCAACTTGAACAAGATTTTTGTACTGTAAAATTTGACTTTTGTCTAGATTAGTAAACGGATCTTGTTTCTTTCGTAGTTTGAGTTTCGTTGCTCCGTTTGATTTGAGTATTTTTGCAAACCGGAGTTCTTTAGTTGAACTTTCTGGTTATATCTTCTTATTTGAGTTTTACCTGTGCATATTTGCTTGAGTGCTTATGTATCCTATTGTTTGTTTGTGATAGAATTCCCGAAGTGCGAAGCGTGCTACTACGAGTCACTAGGTTTTGCGGATCGTCAGCAAGGCAAGTAACACATTGATCATACTCTTTTCATACCCAGTTTTTATGCATTAATTACAATCCTCAAGCACTGCATGATTAGGATGTGTTTAACTTGTGGGTATTGGGAAGTAGATGATGAGGTAGAACCTATTACCTGTTTTATTATCAAACCTTGGGAGTTACTTCTACGTTATGCTCACATTGCTATGCTATGCTCGTAGACGTGTATAGGGTTTGAGTGTATCCATGACAGATGTGAGATTGTTTATTTAATGGTACAACTTATGGTGGCAAATTTAATACACATCTGGGTGGATTGTTGGTTTGGGCACCTGGGGTTATACCAGTGTTGTCCTAGGAGATCCCGGGGTTATATCGTGTGATCCTCCTATGGTCCGCCACCCAGGTTCAAAGGGATCATAAGACTATTCATGCTAGAAACTTCCGTGTGCAACCACAAGCTATTATGGACTCTAGCATAGTTGAGTATGTTGCATGAACTCTTCCAGTGGTAGGCTAGTAGATGTAGGGGATGTAGGATGGTACAGTCTACCCGGGGTTAGAGTTAATGCTACTGAAAGACTGTGTTTCGGTCATCCATTTCTCAAACACCATGTAGTGCAAGAAATCCAACGGAGAAGATCGAGTCTTGTGGGGAAAAGTGCGCAAACCTCTGCAGAGTGTACAAACTAATCATGGTTAGCCGTGTCCCCGGTCATTGACAACTGGAGTATCTGGTACTTGAATTATTGGTTTGATCTCATCACTCTAAATTAATTTGTTGGGTTGCTAATGTACACTTTTT
Organism: Triticum aestivum; assembly: GCF_018294505.1. Taxonomy (NCBI): domain Eukaryota; kingdom Viridiplantae; phylum Streptophyta; class Magnoliopsida; order Poales; family Poaceae; genus Triticum; species Triticum aestivum. The sequence goes on along the minus strand of NC_057797.1, from coordinate 638,267,687 downwards.
AATTGGGATTGAGATGGGGGTACCATTCTCAATGTTTGCACCACAATGATAGTTAAATAAAATATATTACTTTGTTGTAGGAAAAATTGGCTTTTCGCAAAAACATTATAACCATAGAGCCTCCACCAGCCATATATGCATATAATGATAGAATTTATCTGTTCATTGCTCTACTGTGTTATATTGCCAGCATATTCCATGTGCTGACCCATTTTTGGGCTGCAACATATCATGTTGCAGACTTTTCAGACAAGGAGTAATGTGCGCTAGGTCATTTGTCATGCACTCAGCTATGCCATTGGAGTTGATGGACTCACTTTATCTTCCAAGCCTTCCGCTGTTATCTTATCTAGATGGCCTTAAGCCATACTTATTGTAATAAGTTCTCTTTTGAGACATTCGATGTAATAAGTGTGTGATTGCTACTCTGTTATAAATCCTTCGAGTATTGTGTGTGTCAGCACTACCGATCCAGGGATGACACTGAACACAAAGATTTGACCGTCTGAGGTCGGATAACTATAAGATGGTATTAGAGCACATGCTGAATGTAGGACACGACCACTAAGATGAGCCATAGTAGGTTACTCTTCTCTACCCATTTTTGACTCCTCTCCATTTTCTACCATTTAGGATGGCATACTCAAGGACAAGTTTGCACAACCGGATGAAGACACACCTTTTGGACGACACTTGAAGGAAGCCACTAGGTACCTGAACATCAGAATACCAAGCTTCACCGGGACCTACACCGCCACTTTACCAGAAGAGGAGCATTGGATGATTCGAGTTCAAGTTTCAGTAAGGACATTCATGCCAGTCAATGAGCCCATAGAGTTTTCCTTTGATGCACCCACCTAGAGTCTGGGCAAGAGCATGGCAGCCCACACTGCTATGGCACGAATTGGAGAAGTCTAGAAACTAGAGCTGAAGGACACTATCTCCCAGATATGTGGGCACCGAGATGAGCAATGGGAGATGATCGGCACCAGGAAGGACAAGTCCATTGCAGCTTTCATCCAGGAGTTAAACCAGCACATCCGTCGACAGGAGAACTAGATGTGCGCAAGCATGATAGATTTGAAGAAGGCGATGACCAGGAACATGGAGCTTGAAGAGGAACTCAAGTCTACACGCAACGGATATGAGGAGGAAATCACAATACTAGTGGAGATGAATGATGACTTGACAAGGAAGCTCGGAGTATTCATGGGAGACCCCGTCCCAGGAGGAGAAGACGACGAACCCAAGGAAATTCGTTCTGAAGACTACATCATCATCGACGACACCTGTCAGGACCCCGATTCCAAGTCACATCGATCTAGCCGGTAACACCTCATATCACTTTGCGGCCTCACGCACGGTATTCCCACGGGTGTCGCCTTACCATGGCCCGGGACCGTTTGCACCTTTTGGCTCACGTATATGATATTGTCGCTAGCATCCATATGACAGAGAACCCGGGCCGACATGACTAGTCGTGAACCCAAAGAGGCACAAACCTATGGGGACAAGCATACATGAATCAACCTCGAGCATGTCGGTCAGCAGCGTGTGAATCCGGGCTGTAGCACTGGGCTAGCAGGACTCCAGTGAACCGGGCTGTAGCAGGCTAGGCAGGACTCCGGATGTCACTGCATGACATTTGCCCAAAGGGACAGACACAGGAACGAAGTGACTCACATGCCGGCCAGTCAAGTGTTTCGGAGCAGTAGTGCTGGGCTAGCAGGACTCCGGTGAACTTGGGCTGTAGAGGACTATTATGGCTCATGGAAGCACAAGACTACATTTCCCCATAAGAGATGCTACCAAGGATAAACAACTAGGTTGTCGGATCCCGCACATACCAAGCATTTCAATCATACACACAATATGCTCAATATGTGCAATACAACATGGCATCACAACAAGACTCTACGACTCATAGTATTCATTAGGCTCCGAGGAGCGAGATATTACAAGCATGGGTCTCATGACCCAACATACAGAGCATACAAGAAACAAGCACATGTGGAAGCTTAACATGTCTGAGTACAGACATCTACAACTAAAAGAGGCTGAGAAGCCTGGCTATCTACAAGACCCTCCCAAGGTACAAGATCGTAGCTAAGGTAACAAGCTAAACATCGAAGTCCACGTGGAACTACTAGCGAGACTGAAGTCTCTCTGCAAAACATAAATTAAGAAAACATGAGTACAAATGTACCCAACAAGACTTACATCAGAACTAACTACATATGCATCATTATCAACTAAGGGATGGTGGAGTTTAACTGCAGCAAGCCAGCTTTGACTCGGTGGCTATCCTGAACTACGACTGCAAGTAACTCTTTTGAGGTGGCGCAAACGAGTCCACAAATTCACCATACCAATACACCACTATGGATCCGCTCCCGTCTCCCTGCGAGAACGCCATCCATAGCACTCACGCTTATCTTGCGAGTTTTAGAGTATCCACTTTCACTTGTCTATGAACTATGCAAGGGGTCCAAGTTTCCATATCCGAGGAATCCGGCTATTCGAATAGATAATGATAACCCTACAGGGGTGTACTTCTTCACACACACTCTCGCCACTTGTTGCCCTGTACATGTCATGTACCTCAGCAACCTTCAAGCGGAAGCCGGGCGAGGGAGTCGGCCATGACCTGACTAACCAACAAGTCTCTAGTCTAGGTTTATCGCCCATTCGGGTTCCATCCGCAAGGAGATCCGGTCGGGGTGTCGCTCACGGCCCCAAACGATGTGTGCAGAGTTCCCAAGCCCACCATCCGGGTGCCACTTGGTACACCGTGCCACTGTGCCTAGTCTGTCCCAAGCCCACCTGTACCGGGTGCCACTTGGTACACCGTGCCACTGTGCCTAGTCTGTCCCAAGCCCACCTGTACCGGGTGCCACTTGGTATACTACTAACACTACCTACAAACACCAGAAACTAGTGGCAACTCCTGGACAGAGATCGAGTTGATTAATAAGCCGAGAGGGGCCGAGTTACCGGAACCCAATGTGTGGTAGTAACTGTTCATGGATCACAAACACAAAACTCAGTTCTTGAGGACGGCTGCAATGAGACAACCCACCATGTACTCCTACATGGCCTCTCACCGCTACCTTTACCAAATCGTGTTCACACACTTAGCTCACACACGGTAGGACATGTTCATCACCATTCCAATTCATCCACGATGAATCATACCTGACTCAACTCTAAGCAGTAGCAGGCATGACAACAAGCATGAATGAGTAGGCACATCAGGGCTCAAACAACTCCTACTCATGCTAGTGGGTTTCATCTATTTACTGTGGCAATGACAGGTCATGCAGAGGAAAGGGGTTAAACTACCACAGCATGTAACAGTTGAATCGTTGTTGTCCTAATGCAGTAAAAGAGAGCAAGAGCGGGAGAGTGGGATTGTATCGGAATGAACAAGGGGGTTTTGCTTGCCTGGCACTTCTGAAGATAGTATAACTCTTCATTGGTGTCATCGATCATATCGCCGAAACACGTCTACTGAGAGGGGACAAATATCGGCAAGGGAACATAAGCAACATTCAATTAATGCAATGCACAAGCGAATGAATGATATTACATATTAAGGTACGGAATTGACCTAATGCAATATCTAGACGATTTAATTGAAGTGGAACTCAAACAAGATCAAATTCCAACTCCAAATGTTATTTCATAAATTGCCCTAATCATAATTTGTCCTATTCAGTGAGGTTAACTTGTTCAAACATGCATGATCATGGCATAAACAGATTCTTCATATTTTTTCTGATCATTTTTCATATATAATTTATTTCATTATGAGCTACGGTTGAATTTCTATGATTTTTAGAAGTTTTAGATATTTTCTGAAATAAATAAATCATTTAAGATTTATTTAAATTCCAGAAAAGGATTACTGCATCAGCCTAACATCATCATGACGTCAGCAGGTCAACGGGGCACGGTCCAGGTCAAACCTGACCAGTGGGACCCACTGGTCAGTGACAAAGTGTCAACTACAGAGGCTGACATGTGGGTCCGGTCAATGCTGACTGGGCAGGTCAAACCTGACACGTGGGGTCCGCAAAATTAGTACTAACTAAATAGGAATTAAACTAACATAAACAGGCACAGGGGCCCACATGTAAGTGAGTAGTGTGGGGGGTGATTAGCGGGGTCATTAGTGCTAATGATGGCCACGTCGACATCGCCGGAGTTCGGCTGGCGGCGACCAAAACAACGGCGGCGCGACTCGGGTTTGAGAAACGGGCGGCCACACAACACGCGGAAGGGCTCTATGGGTTCCTGGCGTTGCGACGCTTCTAGTGCTGGTGGCGGGTGGTGCTAGGGTGGCCGGAAAGTGGCCGATGACGAGCTTTAGCGGCGGCTGGAGCTCGGGCGAGCTCAGGTTCGAAGCTGCAGTGGGCGTGGCGATGCGGGCGTAGCACCTACGACCTCTGCGTGGTGCGGTGAGCACGTGGGTGTGCTCGGTTGGGGGCTGCGGTGACTGTGGCCACGGCGGTGAGGGGCTCAGGCAGCGGCGCGATTCAGTCATCGGCGAAGCAGCGACTATGTCGAGGAAAAGAGCACGGGAGAGAGGGGAAAGAGGCAGGGGCTCACGGCGGTTCGTATGAAGGAGACGGTGAGCTCGGGGGCGGCCTGATGACGACGTACGGGCGACGGCGATCTCGGTCAACCCGAGGTAGAAGACAATGGCGTGGAGGTGATGCAGGGCGTCCGGGCTCGATTCCTTCGGCTTGGGGAGGCGGAGCTCAATGGCGGTGCTGGTGGACATGATAGAGGGGTGAGGAGATGGCTATGGCCGCGGCAAACGGCGTCGGCGGGGACGAGCTCGCTTGGTTGCGCTCGGGAGGGGGAGCAGAGGAAGGGGAAGAGCTCGAGGGGGAGTGTGAGAGACCCAGGGGGTCGCGTGGCGTCGGCAGAGGTGAGGGGGGGGGGTAGGAGACGGCAAGCAGGAGCTGGCGTAGCTCGGCTGTGCGCTCTCCACGCAGCTGCCTCGCGTTCTGGCAGAAGGTTGAAGAAGGCGCTGCGCTGGCTGGGCTGCATAGTGTTGGGCCGGCTGGGCGCCAGGGAAGTTGACCTAGGTAAGTGCTCTGCCTTTTCTATTTTCTGTTTGTTTCTGTTTTCTATTTTTTTGAAGTTTGTTTTGAGTTTGGTTTTCAAACAAACCAATTTTTCTGCTTCTGAAAATTATTATGTGGACTTAGGAAACTAGTTCAGAGCCACATGCAAGTTTTCAAAATTATTGGGCTTATATCTATTTTATAGTAAATATAAACCCGAATCAAATAGCTAGTGATTTAATTCAAAGGCCCAAGAATAATTATTTCTGTGATTCCAAAAATATTGGTTTGAGTTATAGCTCTTGCCAATATTTTCAGGGGTTAGCAGGAACATTTTGTTGGGCTCATTTGAAATATTTTAATGTTGATCATTTTTAAAAGATTTCTGAGGCTTGAGAATTCCCTCAATTCAATTTCCTTGAATTTAAGACGATGCATAGATGCATATGCAATGACAAGCAAAGGCCAAAGCTAGGGCTGTGACAACTCACCCCCACTAACAAGATTCTCGTCCCGAGATTCAAGACGTGAGGTAAGAAGACAGAGGGGACACAAAGCCAACATGATCTTCATGATCCAATTGCCCTTCTCGGATATGGTGATTCATTGCTCCAATTGATCTTGACGTCTTTGCTATCGAGATCTTCATCCAACATGATGATGAAGGAAAAAGCCTCTCTACCGAAATCGATCTTCTCGAAGATCAGACAATTCGTGATCAACTCATGGAGTGAGACATTGAAACATCTCTTGGGCTGAGACACAAAACACACATTGAGAGAGATGGGAGGTAATAGATGACAAAGGTTCAAATTGGTAGGCAACAATTCCACACTTAAGAGGGTGGTGAACGGTTGTCAACGTAGCGAGGAGTTGAGTTGTCATGATGCCACATCGAGACATCTTAAGGAAGGTGACTCGCAGAAATATTCCCTTAAGTGGCAAAAAGAATTACTTTTGATACAGAGATCATTGGAACTCTCTATACCAGCCTAAGGCAATTTATGAGCGATCGTTTGATGGAGTTCGGGAGAGCGACACACTTGGGCTAGAATGGATGATGTGAACTACCTTGTTGAAGACAACGCAAGGGATGATTTTTTGCTTGCGCGTGCTCTCAAGAACTTGAGCATTTCCATATTCATCAAGGTTCTACCAACATGCGAGTCGAGGATCCTGGCAACACATCTTACTACCTTGACGAATAGTGATGGACAATGCAGATGCATAGAAAGACAACCCTTTCTCAGATTTCACCTTAGCGAGGCCAAGGGAATGAAATCTGGATGATCGACCGAGAGACATTTATCACTTCGCTTCTAATGTTCTCCTTGATGTACTAGTTACCACGGTCATGCTTTAAAGCATCAACATAGCCATCAAGTAGTGGTCAGACTTCGGAATACAATAGATTCATAAGGAACAACTTCTGGAGTAAATCCTACAAAATCCTTATGGGGCGGTGGCCAACTTCCTCAATCAAGATACTACAATAATAGGTCTTCCGGCTGGGTGTGTTGGCCACGACATCCACTTTACCGGTTATAGGGAGACCAATATTATAGTTCTTGGAGTGTGTTCCAACCATCATATCTGCCTGAGATTCAGATCTGGTTGGTGTCAGGATATTCCAGACTCATCAAGTCTAGAAAGAAAAATGAAAAGTTTGCAACACAAATCTACGAGATGATGTTGCGAGACTCTTGGGGGAATGAACTACGGTAGGAAGCTCCGAAACATGAGCCAGTTCTGCTACAAGCATGTGAACATGCTGTCCTAGACAAGCATGGTCACCTGGTAGTCTTACAATGAAACACTACCGAGTTCAGGGGGAACCATCAACGAGGATATCGAAGTCCTTGCATAAGTCTAGCTCTTAAGAAGAAACTTCTTCTCCTTGATCAAATCAATCAGTGGCTTGGTGTGCTAGGGATACGTATAGAATGTAGATGATCAGTCTATTAGACCATAAAATACTTCGCACATGCATGACTGACTTGGGATGATTCCAGAGGAAGCAAAAACAAACTTTCTCGAATTCACAGCGGCAACTTACATCAGATGCACATGAATTAGAGGAAGTCACATCTTTCAACCAGACATATGCTTCATGATCGGGACATGAGGGCAATGCTTATAAAGTTTCCAACACTAGTGTAATGTTCAACGTGAATCATGGGGGAGACAAAATGCTGCTGATGGGCTCAACAGCAACTCATCGGAATCTCCATATCACTGGACTTCCACCATAATGTGAACACGGTGATAGCATTGGTCAGACCAAAAGATGTAATGGTGTATGCTCGAGGGATCAACCAAGAGTAAGAGAACATTACGAACATCGTTGGTTCTGATTTGATTTGACGATAGCCCACACTCAAATCAAGGATTGATAAGACAATAGCGCCGACAATTGATCACGTGGATCAATCGATGAAGATATTATCTTTCTTCAACACGGATACAAGATATCCCTTAGAGATGAGCGTGGTAGGACAAGCTTTTATCTTCCAACTCTCCAAGTTGTTGTTAAGCTTAACCAACTAGCTCAGGGGTATCCAACACAGATTCTTGGAGAAGAGGGTGGCTACAAGAAACCAACTTGATTGCGAACTCAACATAGTGATCAGGTGACAACCTGGTGATACCTCCGAGAAGATATTCTGAAAATCATGAACCACCGATATGTCACTAAGCTCGAGAACAATCTTGCTTTTCAGGGCAAGACGATATGATCAAATAAGCAAGGAATTCAATCCTAACTCCAAGATCGAATAGTGCACCAGAAATAAGGACAAGGTAGCACGATCAATCCTAGAATAGTGATTTGATAACCAACACGCTAAGAATGATAATAATGTCCATAAATACCAAGCAACACAGTTGCTAGGAGTATTGATTTCACACATCATGGTTCACTTGTCGGCATTCCGGTTACAACAACATGGAACCGAGGAATGAATAATGATGGAGAGAAGTATCACTGCGTCAAGAGTTCATAAGAGGCGATGCAATTCTCATGGCAATCCTGACATAAAGGGGCTAATACTCCGAGGTAGAGCAGAACAAAAGCTGGATTGGCATTTGATCTACGGAATACCCCTACTTTGACCAATCCGAGAAATGGATGAGGTGCTGGAGTTTGTATCTCCTAGTCATTCCAGAATAGAATGGCTTGACGGACCACAAGAATAATAGGCATCGATGAACACAAATGCACAACTATTCCTGACTATCAAGTGATAGACTAGGGTCAGAATATAGCTGAGGAGGATCAACTCAAGGAACATATATCTTTCTGAGTTGTGGGTGCACAAATTAGTATGTTGAACAAAGCTCAACATATTTCTTCCGGATAACCCATGCAGAAAGGTAGAACTGGCAGAGTCACAACATAGAATTGAGACCTCATCAAGAGCACTCTGGTTGTGATCTTTCGGATCAACGAGGAACTTCTGCCATGAATGGTTCATGGTATTTGGAAGAAAGAAATACCACAGACCTCGAGGACAATTGCAAAGGTTACTAATATCCTAAAGGAACTAGCAACACTATCAACATGAAGCAAGTAGGGTGAATCTTGGGCTTAAGAACCCAGAAGTAGAATATCTACTACTAAATGGCATCATGGGATGCTTTCGAGAATGGTGGCCAGAATCATCACATTGGGAACACAAACATTGTTAGATTACTGAGTGGTTCTCGAAGACACCTAGGGTCATAATACTAACTCCAACATACCGTCAAGGCAACGGAGTACCTCAACACACCGATTAGTGTGCTTAATCTGGCCCAAAGGACATCGGAAACGGAATGAAGACATTTGCAAATGCATCAGACTATTTAGAAACCTGGGATGACTCGGACAGCATAACGGATGTAAATGCTCAAAAAGATTTGACACATCCTGCAAAATGGTGGCATAACCACTCAACATCACAATATCAAGATTCTGAGGCCACTGTCATCACATATGGAGGTAGTAGGAACTGAACTGGGGCTTGAACTCAACAATCCTAGGCAACTACGGTTTAGTAACACGTCATCCTGAGAGATAGAAGAGAAGCCTAGTTCGTAACACCGTAGAAATATAAGATGACCCAGATCAGAAGGTCATGAGGATAAAGCAGTAAAAAGAGCCTTACGTTCCCTTCCACAATCAATTCCCTTATATAACTAAAGCATTTCTAGACTCAACTTCGACCAGTTTGGCTTGGTAATCCTACAGGCAGTCAGGCTCTGATACCAAAGCTGTCAGGACCCCGATTCCAAGTCACATCGATCTAGCCAGTAACACCTCATATCACTTTGCGGCCTCACGCACGGTATTCCCACGGGTGTCGCCTTACCATGGCCCGGGACCGTTTGCGCCTTTTGGCTCACGTATATGATAGTGTCGCTAGCATCCATATGACAGAGAACCCGGGCCGACATGACTAGTCGTGAACCCAAAGTGGCACTAACTTACGGGGACAGGCATACATGAATCAACATCGAGCATGTCGGTCAGCAGCGTGTGAATCCGGGCTGTAGCACTGGGCTAACAGGACTCCGGTGAACCGGGCTGTAGCAGGCTAGGCAGGACTCCGGATGTCACCGCGTGACATTTCCCCGAAGGGACAGACACAGGAACGAAGTGAATCACATGCCGGCCAGTCAAGTGTTCGGAGCAGTAGTGCTGGGCTAGCAGGACTCCGGTGAACCGGGCTGTAGCGGACTACTATGGCTCATGGAAGCACAAGACTACATTTCCCCATAAGAGAGGCTACCAAGGATAAACAACTAGGTTGTCGGATCCCACACATACCAAGCATTTCAATCATACACACAATATGCTCAATATGTGCAATACAACATGGCATCACAACAAGACTCTACGACTCAAGTATTTATTCATTAGGCTCCGAGGAGCGAGATATTACAAACATGGGTCTCATGACCCAACATACAGAGCATACAAGCAAAGCACATGCGGAAGCTTAACATGTCTGAGTACAGACATCTACAAATGAAAAAGGCTGAGAAGCCTGACTATCTACAAGACCCTCCCAAGGGTACAAGATCGTAGCTGAGGTAACAAGCTAAACGTCGAAGTCCACGCGGAACTACTAGCGAGACTGAAGTCTCTCTGCAAAACATAAATAAGCAAACGTGAGTACAAATGTACCCAGCAAGACTTACATCAGAACTAACTACATATGCATCGGTATCAACAAAGGGGTGGTGGAGTTTAACTGCAGCAAGCCAGCTTTGACTCGGTGGCTAACCTGAACTACGACTGCAAGTAACTCTTTTGAGGTGGCGCACACGAGTCCACAAATTCACCATACCAATACACCACTATGGATCCGCTCCCGTCTCCCTGCGAGAACGCCATCCATAGCACTCACGCTTATCTTGCGCATTTTAGAGTATCCACTTTCACTTGTCTATGAACTATGCAAGGGGTCCAAGTTTCCATATCCGAGGAATCCGGCTATTCGAATAGATAATGATAACCCTGCAGGGGTGTACTTCTTCACACACGCTCTCGCCACTTATCGCCCATGTACACGTCATGTACCTCGGCAACCTTCAAGCGGAAGCCGGGCGAGGGAGTCGGCCACGACCTGACTAACCAACAAGTCTCTAGTCCAGGTTTATCGCCTATTCGGGTTCCATCCGCAAGGAGATCCGGCCGGGGTGTCGCTCACGGCCCCAAACGATGTGTGCAGGGTTCCCAAGCCCACCATCCGGGTGCCACTTGGTACACCGTGCCACTGTGCCTAGTCTGTCCCAAGCCCACCTGTACCGGGTGCCACTTGGTAGACTACTAACACTACCTACAAACACCAGAAACTAGTTGCAACTCCTGGACAGAGATCGAGTTGATTAATAAGTCGAGAGGGGCCGAGTTACCGGAACCCAATGTGTGGTAGTAACTGTTCATGGATCACAAACACAGAACTCAGTTCCTGAGGACGGCTGCAATGAGACAACCCACCATGTACTCCTACATGGCCTCTCACCGCTACCTTTACCAAATCGTGTTCACACACTTAGCTCACAACAGTAGGACATGTTCATCACCATTCCAATTCATCCCCGATGAATCAGACCTGACTCAACTCTAAGCAGTAGCAAGCATGACAACAAGCATGAATGAGTAGGCACATCAGGGCTCAAACAACTCCTACTCATGCTAGTGGGTTTCATCTATTTACTATGGCAATGACAGGTCATGCAGAGGAAAGGGGTTCAACTACCGCAGCATGTAACAGTTGAATCGTTGTTGTCCTAATGCAGTAAAAGAGAGCAGGAGCGAGAGAGTGGGATTGTATCGGAATGAACAAGGGGTTTTTGCTTGCCTGGCACTTCTGAAGATAGTATAACTCTTCATCGGTGTCATCGATCATATCACCGAAACACATCTACTGAGAGGGGACAAATATCGGCAAGGGAACATAAACAACATTGAATTAATGCAATGCACAAGCGAATGAATGATATTACATATTAAGGTACGGAATTGACCTAATGCAATATCTAGCCAATTAATTGAAGTGAACTCAACAAGATCAAATTCCAACTCCAAATGTTATTTCATAAATTCCCTAATCATAATTTGTCCTATTCAGTGAGGTTAACTTGTTCAAACATGCATGATCATGGCATAAACAGATTCTTCATATTTTTCTGATCATTTTTCATATATAATTTATTTCATTATGAGCTACGGTTGAATTTCTATGATTTTTAGAAGTTTTGGATATTTTCTGAAATAAAGAAATCATTTAAGATTTATTTAAATTCCAGAAAAGGATTATTGCGTCAGCCTGACATCATCATGACGTCAGCAGGTCAACGGGGCACGGTCCAGGTCAAACCTGACCAGTGGGACCCACTGGTCAGTGACAAAGTGTCAACTATAGAGGCTGACGTGTGGGTCCGGTCAATGCTGACTGGGCAGGTCAAACCTGGCATGTGGGGTCCGCAAAATTAGTACTAACTAAACAGGAATTAAACTAACCTAAACAGGCACAGGGGCCCACATGTAAGTGAGTAGTGTGGGGGGTGATTAGCGGGGTCATTAGTGCTAATGATGGACACGTCGACATCGCTGGAGTTCGGCCGACGGCGACCAAAACGACGGCGGCGCAACTCGGATTTGAGCTACGGGCGGCCACACAACGCGCGGAAGGGCTCTACGGGTTCCTAGCGTTGCGACGCTTCTAGTGGTGGTGGCGGGTGGTGCTGGGGTGGCCGGAAAGTGGCCGGCGACGAGCTTTAGCGGCGGCCGGAGCTCGGGCGAGCTCGGGTTCGAAGCTGTAGTGGGCGTGGCGATGCGGGCGTAGCACCTACGGCCTCTGTGTGGTGCGGTGAGCACGTGGGTGTGCTCGGTTGGGGGCTACGGTGACTGTGGCCATGGCGGCGAGGGGCTCAGGCGGCAGCGCGATTTGGTCGTCGGTGAAGCGGCGGCTATGTCGAGGAAAAGAGCACGGGAGAGAGGGGAAAGAGGCAGGGGCTCACGGTGGTTCGTATGAAGGAGACGGTGAGCTCGGGGGCGGCCTGATGACGACGTACGGGCGACGGCGATCTCGGTCAACCCGAGGTTAAAGATGATGGCATGGAGGCGATGCAGGGCGTCCGGGCTCGATTCCTTCGGCTTGGGGAGGCGGAGCTCAACGGTGGTGCTGGTGGACACGACAGAGGGGTGAGGAGATGGCTGTGGCCGCGGCAAACGGCGTCGGCGGCGAAGAGCTCACTCGGTTGCACTCGGGAGGGGGGAGCAGAGGAAGGGGAAGAGCTCGAGGGGGAGTGTGAGAGACCCAGGGGGTCGCGTGGCGTCGGCAGAGGCGAGGGGGCGGGGGGGGGGGGGGGGCAGGAGACGGCAAGCAGGAGCTGGCGCAGCTCGGCTGTGCGCTCTCCATGCAGCTGCCTCGCCTTCTGGCAGAAGGTTGAAGAAGGCGCTGCGCTGGCTGGGCTGCACAGTGTTGGGCCGGCTGGGCGCCAGGTAAGTTGAACCAGGTAAGAGCTCTGCCTTTTCTATTTTCTGTTTGTTTCTGTTTTCTATTTTTTTGAAGTTTGTTTTGAGTTTGGTTTTCAAACAAACCAATTTTTATGCTTCTGAAAATTATTATGTGGACTTAGGAAACTAGTTTAGAGCCACATGCAAATTTTCAAAATTATTGGGCTTATATCTATTTTATAGTAAATATAAACCCAAATCAAATAGCTAGTGATTTAATTCAAAGGCCCAAGAATAATTATTTATGTGATTCCAAAAATATTGGTTTGAGTTATAGCTCTTGCCAATATTTTCAGGGGTTAGCAGGAACATTTTGTTGGGCTCATTTGAAATATTTTAATGTTGATCATTTTTAAAAGATTTCTGAGGCTTGAGAATTCCCTCAATTCAATTTCCTTAAATTTAAGATGATGCATGGATGCATATGTAATGACAAGCAAAGGCCAAAGCTAGGGCTGTGAAAACACCGACTCCGACCCCGACGATAGTGATGATGATTATGAAGACGAAGCTGGAGCGGATATCATGGAGTTTTCCACCGATCAAAATTTATAGATGACCACCATAAGATTAGTAGTATTCCCCCATGTATATAGTAGTAGTCCAAGCACTTTTGTAACGATAGTTCTAGACCGATTGTATGACCTTGCTTGAATTGATTTGGTGTGATATGATTGTGTTTGACTCATGTGCATATGGGTAGTGTTTCCTCACTAGACCTCATTCTATTGTAATCTCTCCCCTCTAAAGCCATCATATGCCTCCGAGACATGACCCCGGATTTTCCTTCCCACCGGAGCTCACCCAGTTGATCCAGCAGCAGAATGCCTTGATGCAGCTATTAGTCCAGAACCAAGGCAACAACAACAACAATAACCCGCCACCACCACCTCCAGTTGACAACTTAGCCCATTTTCTGAGGTTGTAGCCGCCGGTGTTTTCCAGTAGCGCCGAGCCAATAGTTGCGGATGACTGGCTACGCAGGATTGGAAGGGAGTTGACCACCGCAGGTTGCACAGATGCAGAGAAGGTGCGTTTTGCCGCACATTGTTGAATGGACCAGCAGCCTCATGGTGGGAGAATTACACAACCACTTTCCCTATAGCCAATATCACTTGGGATCAGTTTCAGCAAGCATTCCGCACTGCTCATGTCTCAACTGGAGCTATGAACATGAAGAGGAGTGAGTTTTGCAACTTACGCCAGGGAAACCGTACTTTGGCTCAGTATGTAGATGAGTTTAGTAAGTTAGCTCGCTATGCCCCTGATGATGTGGCCATAGATGCCGCGAAGCAAGAGAAGTTTATGGAAGGGTTGAATGATGAGATGAGCATGCAGTTGATGGTAGCAACACTCCCTAACTACCAGGAGTTGGTAGACAGGGCTCTTATGATTGAAGGGAAGCAACAGCATATTGAGAGCCACAAAAGGAAGTATGGACAAGGGAAGTACAATTCAGGAGCCCAGTAGAAGCCTCGATTTACCCCGAACTTGGGAGGATATACCCATAACCATGGAGGCCACACTCACAATGGAGGAAGTACGCATAACCACCGTGGCCCCAAGAACGGAAACGAGAATGGAGTAGGCAGCAATCAGAACAGCTCTAACCCAGCCACACCCGCCAAGAAGGATCAAAGTCACATTACCTGTTTCAAGTGCGGGAAGACTGGGCACTACGCCAATGATTGTCCAGAGTTGAAGAACGGAAATGGCAGTGGAAGCGCTGGGAAGAAGCCCAACCCTTTCAACAGGGGACAAGTGAACCACGTGAACGTGGAGGAGGTTGAAGAGCAGCCCGATGTAGTTATCGGTAAGTTTTTGGTTATGTCATTTACCGCTCTTGTTCTATTTGATACTGGTGCATCACATTCATACATTTCAAGGGGATTTGTGGACAAGTTTAAGTTACCCACCGTAGCCCTTAGGACACCCTTGTTAGTAAGCTCACCAGGTGTAGAGTATATAGCCAGCCGATGGTGTGATCGGATACCCTTAACCATTGGTAGCCATGTTTTCCCCTCAGACCTAATAATTTTGGAGTCACAAGGATTGGATGTGATACTGGGAATGGATTGGTTATCGAAGTATGGAGGATATATTGACTGTGCTAGTAGGTCAATTCTACTCACCACTTCGGAGGGAAAAAGGATCAAATATGTATCCAGGCATGCACCGAGGAGAACCCAAGTAAATTCTCTCTCAGGAGTTGTTCAGGAGGAAGTGCCTGTAGTGAAGGATTACCCAGACGTATTTCCACAGGAGTTACCAGGCATGCCGCCAGATCAAGACATTGAGTTTTTGATACAGTTATTGCCAGGCACCGGACCAATATCAAAGAGACCATACCGGATGCCCGCAAATGATCTCGAGGAGATTAAGAAGCAGATTAAGGAGTTATTGGAGAAAGGTTACATTCGACCAAGCTTGTCACCATGGGGAGCCGCAGTGCTCTTGGTTGAGAATATGGATGGATCATTAAGAATGGTTGTTGATTATCATGCGTTGAATGAAGTGATGATCAAGAACAAGTACCCATTGCCGATGATCAATGATCTGTTTGACCAGCAGCAAGGAGCTAAAGTATTCTCCAAGATATACCTAAGACCGCAAGGAGCTAAAGTATTCTCATAGATATACCTAAGACCGCAAGGAGCTAAAGTATTCTCAGGATACCACCAGTTGAAGATTCGAGAACACGATATACCTAAGACCGCCTTCACTACAAGGTACGGGCTATATGAGTATACGATTATGTCATTTGGATTGACTAACGCCCCTGCCTATTTTGTGAGCATGATGAACAAGGTATTCATGGAGTTCTGGGATAAGTTTTTTGTGGTTTTCATTGATGATATTTTGGTATACTCAAAGAATGAAGAGGAATACAAGGAGCATTTGCGTTTAGTTCTCGAGAAGCTCAGGGAACATCAATTATATGCCAAATTCAGCAAGTGTGAGTTTTGATTGAAGGAAGTTGGATTTCTTGGACACGTTATATCAGGAGAAGGTATAGCAGTGGATCCCACCAAGGTTCAGTTAGTCACTGAGTGGTTGGCACCCACCTTAGTTGGAGAGATCGCAGTTTTCTTGGACTCGCGGGATACTATCGAAGATTCATTGAGAATTTTTCCAAGATTGCAAAGGCTATGACGGCGTTGTTGAAGAAAGATACTAAGTTCAAATGGGCAGAAGAATGTGAAGCAAGTTTCCAGGAGTTGAAGAAACGTTTGGTTACAGCCCCAGTGCTGATTTTGCCAGATATATGCAAGGATTTCCAAGTGTATTGCGACGCATCTCCCTTAGGACTTGGAGGAGTACTTAAGCAAGACGGAAGAGTTGTTTCATATGCCTCACGACAGCTTCGACCACATGAGTTGAATTATGCCACGCATGATTTGGAGTTAGCAGCCGTAGTGCATGCGCTCAAGACCCGAAGACATTTTCTTATTGGAAACCGTTGTGATGTGTACATGGATCATAAGAGTTTGAAGTACATTTTCACACAGAAGGAGTTGAACCTCAGGCAAAGGAGATGGTTGGAGCTCATAAAGGATTATGATATGAAGTTGCACTATCATCCAGGTAAGGCCAATGTCGTAGCAGACGCCTTGAGCCGGAAGAGTTACGCCAATACCCTCGTAAGCGGAGGATTGCCAAAGGAGTTAGTCGGGGATCTTAGGGAGCTTCGTTTGGAGATAGTCCCTAGAGGTTTTGTTGCAGCAATGGAGGTTCAGTGAACATTATTGGGAAAGATTTGAGAAGCTCAAAAGGATGACAAAGAAATTGTCGAGATAAGGGAGAGAATGAGCAAACGAAAAGCCAAAGGTTTTTGGGAGGATGAGCACGACACCTTGTGGTTTGAGGACCATGTTTATGTGCCCAATAATTGAGAGATCAGGAAGCTCATGACTCGCCCTACTAAATACACCCCGGGAACACCAAGATGCATTTGGATTTGAAGGAGCATTTTTGGTGGACTGGAATGAAGAAAGATATTGCCGAGTATGTGGCCGTATGTGATGTATGTCAGAAAGTGAAGGCAGAACATCAGAAGCCAGCAGGATTACTGCAACCTATGCCGATACCCGAATGGAAGTGGGACAAGCTTGGCATGGATTTCATCACCGGATTTCCCATGACCCGATCGGGATATGATTCTATTTGGGTAGTAGTGGATCGTTTGACCAAAGTTGCTCACTTTATCCCAGTGAAGACCACCTATACAAGTGCAAAGTTAGCCAAGATATATATGACCAGGATCGTATGTCTGCACGGAGTTTCGAGGACCATCGTATCAGATAGAGGAACACAGTTTACTTCAAAATTTTGGCACCAGCTGCACCAGACTTTGGGTACCAGGCTAGAGTTCAGTACAGCTTTTCACCCACGGACTGATGGACAGACCGAGAGAGTCAATCAGATTCTGGAGGACATGTTGAGAGCTTGTGCACTAGATTATGGATCTAGTTAGGACGAAAATTTACCCTACGCAGAGTTCTCATACAATAATAGCTACCAGGCCAGTTTGAAGATGGAATCTTTTGAAGCTTTGTATGGAAGGAGGTGCAGGACACCGTTGATGTGGGATGAAGTTGGAGACCGTCAGTTGTTTGGACCGGATTTGATTAAAGAGTCAGAAGAGAAGGTTAAGCTGATTCGAGATAGACTGAAGGTAGCTCAGTCCAGGCAAAAGAGTTATGCAAACTCAAAACGCAAGGAGGTAATCTATGAAATCGGAGACAGAGCATATCTTCGTGTGTCACCACTGCGAGGAGTCAAACGCTTTGGAGTAAAGGGAAAGTCAGCCCCGAGATTAGTAGGACCATACCGAGTTTTGGAACGTATGGGAGAGGTGGCCTACAAGTTGGAGTTACCCGAAGGACTGTCAGGAGTTCATGATGTGTTTCACATTTCCCAGTTAAAGAAGTGCCATGCTGAAATGGCCGATACCCCTCTGAGAGATACAGTGCCCTGGAAGCAATTCAGTTGGATAGTGATCTCACCTATGAGGAGAAACCCGTCAAGATTCTCGAGTTTGCCAGCCGAGTTACACGTAGCAAGGTTATCATGTTTTACAAAGTTCAGTGGAGCCACCATACCGAGGACGAAGCCACCTGGGAATGAGAAGATGATCTACGGAAAGACCACCCACACCTATTTTCTAGCCAACCCGAATCTCGAGGGCGAGATTCATCTTAAGGGGGTAGGTTTGTAACATCCCAAATTTTCAATTTGGAATGTTATAAATAGGTCATTCATGCATATCATATTTTATTGCATTTTGTTTTGCGATCCTAGAAAATCCTAAGCAACTCAAGGACCCACGGAGAGAGTTGGGGATTCCACGATTTTCATATTTGAATTTTTTTTCAAATATCGAAAAAGGATCATTTTGGTTTTAATTATTTTTCCCTTCAAAAATATTTCATATTAAAATAGATGGGAGGAGATAATATGACTTATCCAAAATAAAAGAAATATTGGAGGAAAAATGTTAAAATCAAATAAATAATTTTATTTGGATTTTATTGCTATTTTATTTTGAATTAGGAAAATATGTGTTTTTCAAAATTGCATTAGAGGCCCAAATAAATGTTCACTTTGTCCGCAATATTATTAGAGGACCGTGATCATTTATTTCAAGATTTTTGGACCCCATTTAGTATTTATTTTGTTAGTTTTTCTGCATCATGATCATTTATAAAAAGTCAACGAGCCTATGGGGTCGTGCCCAAGCCCGAGGCGCCCCGAGGCCCAACCGCCGCCGCCCCAAACCCTAACCCTAGCGCCTCCGCCGCCATGCACGCTGCTCGCCGCCGCCGCCAGTCGCCTCGCCGCCGCCTGCCGCCTCGCCGGAGTTCGAGCCGCCGATTTTCTTCGTCGGTTTTGTTTTTAGTAAAAACCCTAGATAGGTTTTATTTTTAGATCAGTTTTTGTTCGGTTTTCTTTGGTTTAGTTAAATAGCAGACGTTCATCCAAACGTTCATTTTAACTAATGTTGTTCTTCAGTTAGCCACAGATAGCGAATGTTCATTCGTTAGCCTGTTCGTATCGTTTTATTTTTCCAGGGTTTTTCCGCGATTATTTTCGATCGCGATTTCTGCCCTGATATTCGTTTTAGTTTCTCTTTTCATTCGTTTATCCAAATTAGGTGAAACAAGCGCCTAGATCTTCGTCTCAAAGCCCTCTTTCTATTTAACCAACTTGAACAAGATTTTGGTACTGTAAATTTGACTTTAGTCCAGATTAGTAAACAGATCTTGTTTTTTCGTAGTTTGAGTTTCGTTGCTCCGTTTGATTTGAGTCTTTTTGCAAACCGGAGTTCTTCAGTTGAACTTTCTTGTTATATCTTCTTATTTGAGTTTTACCCGTGCATCTTTGCTTGAGTGCTTATGTATCCTATTGTTTGTTTGCGATAGAATTCCCGGAGTGCGAAGCGTGCTACTACGAGTCACTAGGTTTTGCGAATCATCAGCAAGGCAAGTAACACAATGATCATACTCTTTTCATACTCAGTTTTTATGCATTAGTTACAATCCTCAAACACTGCATGATTAGGATGTGTTTAACTTGTGGAAATTGGGAAGTAGATGATGAGGTAGAACCTATTACCTGTTTTATTATCAAACCTTGGGAGTTACTTCTATGTTATGCTCATATTGCTATGCTATGCTCGTAGACGTGGATTGGGTTTGAGTGTATCCATGTCAGATCTGAGATTGTTTATTTAATGGTACAACTTAAGGTGGCAACTTTAATACACATCTGGGTGGATTGTTGGTTTGGGCACCTAGGGTTATACCAGTGTTGTCCTAGGAGATCCCGGGGTTATACCATGTGATCCTCCTATGGTCTGCCACCCCGGCTCAAAGGGATCATAAAATTATTCATGCTAGAAACTTCCGTGTGCAGCCACAACCTATTATGGGCTCTAGCATAGTTGAGTATGTTGCATGAACTCTTCCAGTGGTAGGCTAGCAGATGTAGATGATGTAGGATGGTACTGTCTACCCAGGGTTAGAGTTAATGCTTTTGAAAGACCGTGTCTTGATCATCCGTTTCTCAAACACCATGTAGTGCGAGAAATCCAACGGAGGAGATCGAGTCTTATGGGGAAAAGTGCGCAAACCTCTGCAGAGTGTACAACTTGAGTATCCTCGGTCATCGACAACTTGAGTATCTGGTTTGATCTCATCACTCTAAATTAATTTGTTGGGTTGCTAATGTACACTTTTTAATTGGGATTGATATGGGGGTACCATTCTCAATGTTTCAACCACAATGATAGTTAAATAAAATATATTCCTTTGTTGTAGGGAAAAATTGGCTTTTCACAAAAACATTATAACCATAGAGCCTCCACCTGCTATATATGCATGTAGTGATAGCATTTATCTGTTCATTGCTCTACTGTGTTATATTGCCAGCATATTCCATGTGCTGACCCATTTTCGGGCTGCAACATATCATGTTGTAGACTTTTCAGACGAGAAGTAAGGTGCGCTAGGTCGTTTGTCATGCACTCAGCTATGCCGTTGGAGTTGATGGAATCACTTTATCTTCCAAGCCTTCCGTTGTTATCTTATGTAGATGGCCTTAAACCATATTTATTGTAATAAGTTCTCTTTTGAGAAATTCGATGTAATAAGTGTGTGATTGCTACTCTGTTATAAATCCTTCGAGTACTGTGTGTGTCAGCATTACTGATCCAAGGATGACACTGAACACAGAGATTTGGCCGTCTGTGGTCGGATCGCTACACATGGCTAACTGTATCCACGGGTGCCTTCCGTACCAACACTTTCCAAGGAATTTATTATTTGACAACATAAAGTAAATTCATTTTTCATTTCGGGACTGGGCATCCCTAATACCTTTGCCGTACTCTTGTGCAATGACAAGTGAATAAACACTCATCGTGAGAATAACACATCTAGCATGCAAAATATTAGCCACCCCTCACCGCCTTGTTAGCGGTACGAGAACACAAAAGAGAAATTTATTTTGAATACTAGAGATGGCACATACAAATTTTCTTAGAGCAGCAAAATAATACCGCATATAGGTAGGTATAGTGGACTCATGTCACAAAACTGGTTTAAAGGTTTTTGGATGCACAAGTAGTGATCATACTTAGTGCAAAATGAAGGCTAGCAAAAATTGAGAAGCGACCAACCAAGAAACGAATAATCTCATAAGCGAGCATTAAGCCTAATTAACACCGAATAATGCACCACAAGTAGGATATAATTTCATTGCATATTTATTTACTTTCGTGCTTGCATAGGGAATCACAAACCTTAACACCAATATTCTTACTAAAGCATAATTACACATCAACATGACTCACATATCACATCATCATATCTCAAAACTATTACTAAGAATCAATTTATTTTGTCTAGTGACCTTCATGGAAGTTTTTGTTACATCCTTCTTGGATATCTATCACTTTGGGACTAATTTTCATGTGTTGCTTTTGATAAGCTCAAACAAATATAAGTGAAGATCATGAGCATAAAATTTATTTCTCTCAAATTAATTGAAGTGAAGCAAGAGAGAATTTCTTAAAAAAATTACTAACTCTCAAATAAATCTAAGTGAAGCAAGAGAGCATTTCTTCAGAAATACTAAAGCACACCGTGCTAAAAAAGATATAAGTGAAGCACTAGAGCAAATCCATAGCTCATAAAAATTTAAGTGAAGCACAGAGAGCAATTCTAACAAGTCATGACATGATTTTGGCTCTCTCAAATAGGTGTGTCCAGCAAGGGATCAAGACTTAAAAAACAAAATAAAACCAGCAAAGACTGATATCATACAAGACGCTCCAAGCAAAACACATAGTATGTGACGAATAAAAATATAGCTTCAAGTAAAATACCGATGGTCGTTAGAAGAAAGAGGGGATGCCACTCGGGGAATCGCCAAGCTTAGTTGCTTGCTCTCTTTTGGATAATAGCTTGGGATGCCGGGGAATCCCCAAGCTTAGGCTCTTCTTACTCCTTATTCGTTCATCCATCGTAAGATAACGCAAAACTTGAAAACTTCAATCAACAAAACTCAACAAAACCTTCCTGAGATCCGTTAGTATAAGAAAGCAAATCACTACTATAAGTAATGTAGAAAACAAATTAATATTTTATTTTGCATTATATCTACTGTATGCCAACTTTTCTATGGCAAAAACTCATCAAAGAAAACCATAGAGCCACCAAAATAAGCACAAAACGCAAAGAAAACAGAATCTGTCAAAAACAGAACAGTCTGTAGCAATCTAGATATTTCTAATACTTCTATAACTCCAAAAACTCTGAAAACTTAGGAAGACCTGGAAAATTTGTATATTAATCTACTGCAGAAGGAATTGGTATTTTATCACTCCCCAGTTAAAAATGAAAATTATTTTCGCGTGCAGAAAAGTTTCTGTTTTTCAGCAAGATCAAACAATTATCACCCAAGAAGATCCTAAAGGATTTACTTGGAACAAACACTAATTAAAACACAAAAAACACAATCATAACAGTAGCATAATTGTGCTAACACTCAAGAACAGAAAGCAAAAATAAAAATAAAATTATTCATTGGGTTGCATCCCAACAAGTGCTATAGTTCTACGCCCTTAGCTAGGCATAAAGCAAGGATCTAAGTTTTGTCATCTTTGTTTCGAGATCCATAAGATGCCCTCATGATTGATTCATATGGTGGCATAATTCTTGTTCTAGGGAAGTGTTCCATACCCTTCCTCAAAGGAAATTGGAACTTAATATTGCCTTCTTTTATATCAATCACAACACCGATAGTGCGTAAAAATGGTCTACCAAGAATAATTGGACAAGACGGATCGCAATCAATATCAAGAACAATAAAATCTATGGGCACATAATTCCTATTTGCAAGAATAAGAACATCATTAATTCTTGCTATAGGCTTTTTAATAGTAGAATCCGCCAAGTGCAAATTTAAAGAGCATTCGTCAATATCGGTAAGACCAAGCACATCACATAAAGATTTTGGAATTGTAGAAACACTAGCACCCAAGTCGCACAAAGCAAAGCACTCATAGTTTTTAATCTTGACTTTGATGGTAGGTTCCCATTCATCATGCAATTTTCAAGGAATTGAAACTTCTAATTCCAACTTCTCTTCTAAAGCTTTCATCATAGCATCAACAATATGTTTAGTAAAAGCTTTATTTTGTTCATAAGCATGGGGTGAATTTATCACAGATTGCAACAAAGAAATACAATCAATTAAATAGCAACTATCATAATTTAAGTCTTTGTAATCCAAAAGAGTAGGCACATCACTAGTTAAAGTTTTGACCTCTTCGAACCCACTTTTATCAATTCTGTCAACAAGATTTTCACCCTTTGAATTATCAATATTAATTTTACTAAATAAGGAATCAATAGAAGAAACACCAATCATTTTAAGATCTTCATCACTTTTGCGTAAGTAATCACTAGAAAACGCTTGTTCTAAAAATTCTCTTTTAGCTCTAAGCATAGCGGTTCTTTTCTTACTTTCATCCATAGAAACATAAAGATATCTAATTGATTCCTCAACTTTAGGCACAAAAAATTTCATCTTGAGATTTTCTACATCATCATCAATTCTATCAACACTTCCAGACAAATCATCAATCTTATTCAACTTTTCTTCCATGGTAGTGTTGAAAACTTTTTGCATGTTGATAAATTATTTAATATTATTCTCAAGATCATAGGTGTTCCTATTATTATTATAATAAGAAGGATTTCCATAGGAATTACCATAATTATTAGAGGAATTACTAGGAAAAGGCCTAGGATTAAAATTACCTCTATCAGCATTGTTGTTGAAATTATTTCGAGAGATAAAATTCACATCTACGACATCACTAGTTTGGCAAATCAAAGTAGACAAAGGCATATAATTCAAATCAATAGGAGCTCTTTTACTAGCAACCAATTTCATAAGAGCATCAAATTTTTCACTCAAAGAAGAAATTTCTTCAACCAAATTAACTTTTTTACTAGTAGGAGCTTTTCGGTATGCCATTGCGAATAATTTGCCATAATATTATCAACCAATTTGGTAGCTTCACCCAAATTAATTTTCATAAAATTACCATCCGCGGAGGAATCTAAAAGATTACAAGAAACAAAATTCAACCCCGCATAAAAAATTTGTATGATCATCCAAAGATGTAGTCCATGAGTTGGGCAATTTCTTAGCATCATTTTCATCCTTTCCCAAGATTGTGCAACATGCTCATGTTTAAGTTGCTTGAAATTCATGATCTGGGTTCTAATGGAAATAATTTTTGTGGGCGGAAAATACTTAGTGATAAAAGAATCTTTGCACTTATTCCAAGAATCGATACTATTGCGAGGCAAAGAAGAAAAGCAATTTTTTGCAGATTCATGCAAAGAAAACAGAAATAATTTCATCTTCACAACATCATTGTCCACATATTTTTTCTTTTGAATATCACATAATTCCACGAAGGTATTAAGATGGGACGTGACATCCTCATTAGGAGTAACGGAAAATTGATCTTTCATCACAAGATTAAGCAAAGCAGTATTAATATCACAAGACTCCGCACTAGTGGCGGGAGGGGCAATCGGAGTGCCAATAAAATCATTGTTGTTGGTATTTGAGAAATCACTCAACTTGGTGTTCTTTTGAGTCATGATGACTACGAAACAAGATTGCACTCAAAAATAGATCCGGCAAGAAGACGATAAACGAAAAAGAGGGCGAATAAAAATTGTGAATTTTTGTGAAGTGGGGGAGAGGAAAACAAGAGGAAAATGGAAAATAATGTAAATTGTGAGGAGATGAGATTTGTGATTAGGAACCTGGTATATGTTGAAGATCCTCCCTGGCAACGGCGCCAGAAGTTCCTTTTGATGCGGCTTGAAGCTACGTCGGTATTTCCCCAAGGAAGGGATGATGCAGCACAACATCGGTAGGTATTTCCCTTAGTCATGAGACCAAGGTTATCGAACCAGTGGGAGAACCATGCAACACAACGTAAACAGCCTCAACACAAAAATAACAAATACTCACAACCCGATGTGTAAAAGGGGTTGTCAATCCCTTTTGGGTAGCGACGCCCCAAGATAGGAAAACAACCGTGAAATAAATTGTAGTAGATTGATAGATCGGACGCCAAATAAAATAAATAAGAATAAAATGCAAGAAGGTATTTTTGTATTATTTATTTAATAGATCTAAAAATAAAACCAAGGAAAAGTAGACCGCAAAGGTAAATAATATGAGAAAGAGACCCAGGGGCCGTAGGTTTCACTAGTGGCTTCTCTCGAGAAAAATAGCAAACGGTGGGTAAACAAATTACTGTTGGGCAATTCATAGAACTTCAAATAATCATGATGATATCTAGGCAATGATCATTACATAGGCATCACGTCCAAGATTAGTAAACCGACTCCACACATCGACCGCTATCCAGCATGCATCTAGTGTATTAAGTTCATGGGGAAACGGAGTAATGCAATAAGAACGATGACATGATGTAGACATGATCTATCTATGTAGAGATAGACCCCATCGTTTTATCCTTAGTAGCAATGATACATACGTGTCGGTTCCCCTTCTGTCACTGGGATCTAGCATCGTAAGATCGAACCCACTACAAAGCACCTCTTCCCATTACAAGAAAAATAGATCAAGTTGTCCAATCAAGACCCAAATATTGGATAAGAAATACGAGGCTATAAGCAATCATGCATATAAGAGATCAAAGAAACTCAAATAAGTTTCATGGATATAAAAAGATAGATCTGATCATAAACTCAAAGTTCATCCGATCCTAACAAACACACCACAAAAAGAGTTACAACATATGGATATCCAATAGACCATGGTATTGAGAATCAAATGAGAGAGAGGAAGCCATCTAGCTACTAACTATGCACTCGAAGGTCTACAAAGAACTACTCACGCATCATCGGAGAGGCACCAATGGAAGTGGTGAACCCCTCCGTGATGGTGTCTAGATTGGATCTGGTGGTTCTGGACGCTACGGTGGCTGGAATTGATTTTCGTCGACTCCCCTAGGGTTTCTGGAATATTGTGGTATTTATAGAGCAAAGAGGCGGTCCGGGGGGCACCCGAGGTGGGCACAACCCACCAGGGTGCGCCTGGGCCTCTTGGCGCGCCCTGGTGGGTTATGCTCCCCTTGGAGCACCCCCAGGCGCTGCTTTGGCCCATTGGGTGTCTTCTAGTCCATCAGAATTCTCCGTAAAGTTTCGCTGCATTTGGACTCCATTTGGTATTGATTTCCCGCGATGTAAAAAACATGCAGAAAACAACAACTGGCACTTGGTACTATGCCAATAGGTTAGTGCCAAAAAATGATATAAATTGATTATAAAACATCCAAGATTGATAATGTAACATCATGGAGCAATCAAAAATTATAGATACGTTGGAGACGTATCAACGTATCAGCATCCCCAAGCTTAATTCCTGCTCGTCCTCGAGTAGGTAAATGATAAAAGTACATTCTTTTTGTTGTAGCATGGACATTTGGACTTTTATGATTCAAAGCAATAGTCTAGTTTTGACATGAAGATTCCAATACTCAAGCATATCAACAAGCAACCATATCTTTCAAAATATCAACGCTAAATCAAGTTATCCCTAGCCCATTATGCTCAATCATTGATCCATTCATGAAACACACTCGCATATTAGCTACACCCAATGCTCAAGTACGATCATAGTGCCCCTTAATTGGTGCTTTATAAGAGAAGATGGAGACTCAAGTAAAAATAAAAATTACGTAAAGTAAAGAGAAAATCCATTCATGGAGGGAAGTAGGGATTTGTAGAGGTGCCAGAGCTCAAAGCGAAAAAGATAGAGATAAAAACATTTTTGGTGGCATGCTTTTCCTGTCAACAAAAACGGTCGAGTAGTTCCCAATACTTTCCATGCTAGATATATCATAGGCGGTTCCCAAATAGAAAATAAAGTTTATTCCCTTTTCCACCATACTTTCACTTTCCGTGGCTAACCGTATCCACATGTGCCTTCCATGCCAACACTTTCCAAGGAATTTATTATTTGACAACATAAAGTAAATTCATTTTTCATTTCGGGACTGGGCATCCCAAATACCTTTGCCTTACTCTTGTGCAATAATAAGTGAATAAACTCTCATCTTGAGAATAACACATCTAGCATGGAAATATATCAGCCACCCCTACCGTTTCATGAGCGGTACGAGCACACAAAAGAGAAATTTATTTTGGAAATTAGAGATGGCACATACCAATTTGCTTATAATAGCAAAAGAATACCGCATATAGGTAGGTATAGTGGACTCATGTGACAAAAACTGGTTTAAAGGATTTTCGGTGGACAAGTAGTGATCATACTTAGTGCAAATGAAGGCTAGCAAAAGATTGAGAAGCATCCAAGCAAGAAAAGAAAAATCTCATAAGTGAGCATTAAGCATATCTAACACTGAATAATGCACCAAAACTAGTATGTAATTTCATTGCATAACTATTGACTTTCGTGCTTGCATAGGGAATCACAAACCTTACCACCAATATTCTTACTAAATCATAATTACTCATCAACATGACTCACATATTATATCATCATATTGCAAAACTATTACAAAGAATCAAGTTTATTTCATCCAATGATCTTCATGAAAGTTTTTATTATATCCATCTTGAATATCTATCACTTTGGGACTAGTTTCATAAGTTGCTTTTGATAGCTCAAACAAATCTAAGTGAAGAACATGAGCATAAAAATTTTCTTCTCTCAAAATAATTTAAGTGCAGCATGAGAGAATTTCTTCAAAGATAACAAAGAACACCATGCTCAAAAAGATATAAGTGAAGCAATAGAGCAATTCCAAGGCTCTAAAAATTTAAGTGAAGCATAGGAGCAAGCATAGCATAATTTGGCTCTCCAAAATAGGTGTTTACAGCAAGGATGCTTATTAAAAATTAAAAGGACAAACAAGCAAAGACACATACCATACAATACGCTCCAAGGAAAACTCATAATATGTGACGAATAAAAATATAGTTTCAAGTAAAATACCGATGGTTGTTAGAAGAAAGAGGGGGTGCCACTCGGGGGCATCCCCAAGCTTAGTTGCTTGATACTTCTTGAATATTATCTTGGGGTGCCTTGGGAATCCCCAAGCTTAGGCTCTTCTTACTCCTTATTCCTTCATCCATCGTAATATCACCCAAACTTGAAAAGTTCAATCACACAAAACTCAACAAAACCTTCGTGAGATCCGTTAGTATAAGAAAGAAAATCACTACTTAAGTACTATTGCAAACCCATTCATATTTTATTTTTGAATTATATCTATTGTATTCCAACTTTTCTATGGCAAAAACTCTTCAAAGGAAACCATAGAATCATCAAAACAAGCACACAATGCAAAGAAAATAGAATGTGTCAAAAACAGAACAGTCTGTAGCAATCCGAATATTTAGAATACTTCTGTAACTCCAACAATCTTGAAAAATTAGGACAATGTGATAAATTTGTATATTAATCTTTTGCAAAAAGAATTAGTGTTTTATCATACTTCTGTTAAAAATTCTAATTATTTTCGTGAGTGCAAAAGTTTTTGTTTTTCAGCAAGATCAAATCAAGTATCAGCCAACATGATCCCAAAGGCTTTGCTTGGCACAAACACTAATTAGAACACAAAAAACACAGTCAGAACAGTAGCATAATTGTGCAAACACTCAAGAACATAAAGAAAAAGACAAAAATAAATTTTATTCATTGGGTTGCCTCCCAACAAGCGCTATCGTTTTACGCCCCTAGCTAGGCATAATGCGAAGGATCTAAGTATTGTCATCTTTGTTTCTAGATCCATATGATGCCCTCATGATTGATTCATATGGTGGCTTAATTCTAGTTCTAGGGAAGTGTTCCATACCCTTCCTTAGTGGAAATTGACATTTAATATTGCCTTCTTTCATATCAATCATGACACCAATAGTACGTAAAACGGTTTACCAAGAATAATTGGACAAGACGGATTGCAATCAATATCAAGAACAATAAAATCTATAGGCACATAATTCCTATTTGCAAGAATAAGAACATCATTAATTCTTCCCATAGGCTTTTTAATAGTGGAATCCACCAAGTGCAAATTTAAAGAACATTCTTCAATATCGATAAGACCAAGAACATCACATAAAGATTTTGGAATTGTAGAAACACTAGCACCGAAGTGACATAAAGCAAAACACTCATAATTTTTTATCTTGACTTTGATAGTAGCTTCACATTCATCATATAATTTTCTAGGAATTCAAACCTCTGATTCCAACTTTTCTTCTAAAGCTTTCATCATAGCATCAACAATATGTTTAGTAAAAGCTTTATTTTGTTCATAAGCATGGGGTGAATTTATCATCGATTGCAACAAAGAAATACAATCAATCAAGGAGCAACTATCATAATTGAAGTCTTTGTAATCCAAAAGAGTGCGCACATCACTAGTTAAAGTTTTGACCTCTTCAAACCCACTTTTATCAATTTTCTCAACAAGATTTTCACCCTCCGAATTATCGGGACGCCTTCTAGCTAAACTTGACTCTTCTTCAGCCCTTTATTATTAATATTAATTTTACTAAACAAAGAATCGACAAAAGAAAAACCAATCATTTTAAGATCTTCATCACTTTTATCTTCTAACGATATTGGTTTAGCGGCCATTTGATTTACTAGGGTAGCTTGTGCATCGGATATTTTACCTAGCAAACTTTCAGCAAAAGGATACTTAGATTGGGGATTGCAAAATTCTCTACTAATATCATCAAGTTGTGTAGTTATAGCTTCCAGCACAACAGAGTGTTCCTTAAGTTCTTCGGTAAAATATTTATTGTGCTCAAATTTTGTAGTCATATATTCCTTAGTACTTTTCTCAATTTCAAGCAAAATATTGGGATAAGGAACATCATAATATTTTCTTTGAGGCATCATGACTATGCAAACAAGGGTGCACAAAAAATAGATCTGACGAGAAAACGGCGAATGAAAAAGAGGGCGAATAAAATGGCAAATTTTTGTGAAGTGGGGGAGAGGAAAATGAGTGGCAAATGGCGAATAATGTAAATTGGAAGGAGATGGGATTTGTGATTAGGAACCTGGTAGATGTTGGTGATGTCTCCCAGGCAACGGTGCCAAAAATTGGAAAGTTGACGAGAGACTATCTTGACGTGATCCTCCCCGGCAACGGCGCCAGAAATTCCTTTTGATGCGGCTTGGACTATGTCGGTATTTCCCCAAAAGAGGAAGGGATGATGCAGCACAACTACGATAGGTATTTCCCTCAGTGATGAGACCAAGGTTATCAAACCAGTAGGAGAACCACACAACACCATGTAAACAGCTCCTGCACACAAAGAACAAATACTTGCAACCCGACGTAAGAGAGGGGTTATCAATCCCTCACGGGTAAAAAGATAGGTAAAACTGTAGATTGGATAAATAGATATCGCGGCAACACAAGATAAAATAAATAAATAAAAATTGCAGCAAGGTATTTTTGTATTTTTGGATTAATAGATTTGAAAATAAAAGCAAATAAAAATAGATCGCGAAGGCAAATATGATAAAGAAGAGACCTGGGGCCGTAGATTTCACTAGTGGATTCTCTCGAGAAAAATAGCATACAGTGGATAAACAAATTACTGTTGGGCAATTGATAGAACTTCAAATAATCAAGGTGATATCCAGGCAATGATCATTATATAGGCATCACGTCCAAGATTAGTAGACCGACTCCCGCCTGCATCTACTACTATTACTGAAGGAAATATGCCCTAGAGGCAATAATAAAGTTGTTATTTATATTTCCTTATATCATGATAAATGTTTATTATTCGTGCTAGAATTGTACTAACCGGAAACTTAGTACATGTGTGAATACATAGACAAACAGAGTGTCACTAGTATGCCTCTACTTGACTAGCTCGTTAATCAAAGATGGTTAAGTTTCCTAGCCATGGAAAAATAGTTGTCATTTGATGAACATGATCACATCATTAGAAAATGATGTGATTGACTTGACCCATCCGTTAGCTTAGCACGATGATCGTTTAGTTTACTGCTATTGCTTTCTTCATGACTTATACATGTTCCTATGACTATGAGATTATGCAACTCCCAAATACCAGAGCAACACTTAGTGTGCTACCAAACGTCACAACGTAACTGGGTTATTATAAAGGTGCTCTACAGGTGTCTCCGATGGTGTTTGTTGAGTCGGCATAGATCGAGATTAGGATTTGTCACTCCGAGTATCGGAGAGGTATCTCTGGGCCCTCTCGGTAATGCACATCACCATAAGCCTTGCAAGCAATGTAACTAATGAGTTAGTTACGGGATGTAGCATTACGGAATGAGTAAAGAGACTTGCCGGTAACGATATTGAACTAGGTATTGAGATACCGACGATCGAATCTCGGGCAAGTAACATACCGATGACAAAGGGAACAACGTATGTTGTTATGCAGTTTGACCGATAAAGATCTTCGTAGAATATGTAGGAACCAATATGAGCATCCAGGTTCCGCTATCGGTTATTGACCGGAGCTGAGTCTTGGTCATGTCTACATAGTTATCGAACCCGTAGGGTCCGCATGCTTAACGTTCGGTGACAATCGATATTATGAGTTTATGTGTTTTGATGTACCGAAGGTTGTTAAGAGTCCCGGATGTGATCACGGACATGATGAGGAGTCTCGAAATGGTCGATACATAAAGATAGATATATTGGATGACTATATTCGGACACCAGAAGTGTTCCGGGTGGTTTTGGATAAAACCAGAGTGCCGGAGGGTTATCGGAACCCCCCGGGGAAGTAGTGGGCCTAGATGGGCCTTAGTGGAGAGAGAGGGGCTGCCGGGGCAGGCCGCGCACCCCCTCCCCCTTGAGTCTGAATTGGACTAGGAGGGGGGTGGCGCCCCCCACTTTCCTTCCCCTCTCCCACTCCTTCCTTCCCCCTGCTAGTAGGACTAGGAAAGGAGGAATCCTACTCCTACTAGGAGGAGGATTCCTCCCCTCCTTGGCACACCCTAGGGCCGGCCGGCCTCCCCTCTTGCTCCTTTATATACGGGGGAAGGGGGCACCCTAGAACACAAGAGTTGACATTGTTTAGCCATGTGCGGTGCCCCCCTCCACAATAATCCACCTCAGTCATATTGTTGCAGTGCTTAGGCAAAGCCCTGCACCGGTAGCTTCATCATCACCGTCATCACGCCATCGTGCCGACGAAACTCTCCCTCGACACTCAGCTGGATCAAGAGTTTGCGGGATGTCACCGTGCTGAACGTGTGTAGATCGCGGAGGTGTCGTACCTTCGGTGCTAGGATCGGTCGGATCATGAAGACGTACGACTACATCAATCACGTTGTCATAACACTTCCGCTTACTGTCTACGAGGGTACATGGACAACACTCTTCCCCTCTCGTTTCTATGCATCACCATGATAGATCTTGCATGTGCGTAGGATTTTTTTGAAATTACTGCATTCCCCAACAGTGGTATTAGAGCCAGGTCTATGAGTAGATGTTATATGCACGAGTAGAACACAAAGGAGCTGTGGGCGTGGGTATATACATATTGTTTGCCGTCACTAGTTGGTTCTCGATTCGTCGGTATTGTTGGATGAAGCGGCTCAGACCGACATTACGCGTATGCTTACTCGAGACTGTTTCTACCGACGTGCTTCGCACATAGGTGGCTGGTGGGTGTCAGTTTCCCCAATTTTAGTTGAATCAGATTCAATGAACAAGGTTCTTTCCGAAGATCAAAAACCAATCACTATACCGCATTGTGGTTTTTGATGCGTAGGTAAGAACGGTTCTTGCTCAGCCCGTAGCAGCCACGTAAAACTTGCAACAACAAAGTAGAGGATGTCTAACTTGTTTTTTCAGGGCATGTTGTGATGTGATATGGTCAAGACATGATGCTAAATTTTATTGTATGAGAAGATCATGTTTTGTAATGGAGTTATCGGCAACTGTCAGGAGCCATATGGTTGTCGCTTTATTGTATGAAATGCAATCGCCATGTAATTGCTTTACTTTATCACTAAGCGGTAGCGATAGTCGTAGATGCAATAGTTGGTGAGATGACAATGATGCTTCAATGGAGATCAAGGTGTCAAGCCGGTGACGATGATGATCATGATGGTGCTTTGGAGATGGAGATCAAAGGCACAAGATGATGATGGCCATATCATATCACTTGTATTGATTGCATGTGATGTTTATCCTTTATGCATCTTACT
This sequence comes from Triticum aestivum, assembly GCF_018294505.1. Lineage (NCBI taxonomy): Eukaryota > Viridiplantae > Streptophyta > Magnoliopsida > Poales > Poaceae > Triticum > Triticum aestivum. The sequence goes on along the minus strand of NC_057797.1, from coordinate 638,234,291 downwards.
TTGCTTAGTTCGGCGGTAGCATTATAAGATGATCTCTCACTAAATTTCAAGTTATAAGTGTGCTCCCTGAGTATGCACCATTGCTATAGTTCGTCGTGCCGAGACACCATGTGATGATCGGGTGTGATAAGCTCTATGTTCACATACAATGGGTGCAAGCCATTTTTGCACACGCAGAATACTCGGGTTAAACTTGACGAGCCTAGCATATGCAGATATGGCCTCGGAACACTAAGACCGAAAGGTCGGGCATGAATCATATAGTAGATATGATCAACATAGTGATGTTCACCATTGAAAACTACTCCATCTCACGTGATGATTGGACATGGTTTAGTTGATATGGATCACGTGATCACTTAGATGATTAGAGGGATGTCTATCTAAGTGGGAGTTCTTAAGTAATTTGATTAATTGAACTTTAATTTATCATGAACTTAGTACCTGATAGTATTTTGCATGTCTATGTTTTGTAGATAGATGGCACGTGCTGTTGTTCTGTTTAATTTTAATGCCTTCCTAGAGAAAGCTAAGTTGAAAGATGATGGTAGCAACTACACGGACTAGGTCCGTAACTTGAGGATTATCCTCATTGTTGCACAGAAGAATTACGTCCTGGAAGCACCGCTAGGTGACAAACCCGTTGCAGGAGCAACACCAGATGTTGTGAACACCTGGCAGAGCAAAGCTGATGACTACTTGATAGTTCAGTCTGCCATGCTTTACGGCTTAGAATTGGGACTTCAACGACATTTTGAACGTCATGGAGCATATGAGATGTTCCAGGAGTTGAAGTTAATATTTCAAGAAAATGCCCGGATTGAGAGATATGAAGTCTCCAATAAGTTCTATAGCTGCAAAATGGAGGAGAATAGTTCTGTCAGTGAACATATACTCAGAATGTCTGGGCAATACAACCACTTGACTCAGCTGGGAGTTAATCTTCCTGATGATAATGTCATTGATAGAGTTCTTCAATCACTGCCACCAAGCTACAAGAGCTTCGTGATGAACTATAATATGCAAGGGATGGATAAGACGATTCCCGAGCTCTTCGCAATGCTAAAGGCTGCGGAGGTATAAATCAAGAAGGAGCATCAAGTGTTGATTGTCAACAAGACCACCAGTTTCAAGAAAAAGGGTAAAGGGAAGAAGGGGAACTTCAAGAAGAACGGCAAGCATGTCGCTGCTCAAGTGAAGAAGCCCAAGTCTGGACCTAAGCCTGACACTGAGTGCTTCTACTGCAAAGGGACTGGTCACTGGAAGCGGAACTGCCCCAAGTATTTGGCGGAGAAGGATGGCAAAGTGAAAGGTATATTTGGTATACATGTTATTGATGTGTACCTTACTAATGCTCATAGTAGAGCCTGGGTATTTGATACCGGTTCAGTTGCTAACATTTGCAACTCGAAACAGGGGCTACGGATTAAGCGAAGATTAGCTAAGGACGAGGTGACGATGCGCGTGGGAAATGGTTCCAAAGTCGATGTGATCGCTGTCGGCACGCTACCTGTACATCTACCTTCGGGATTAGTATTAGACCTAAATAATTGTTATTTGGTGCCATCATTGAGCATGAACATTATATCTGGATCTTGTTTGATGCGAGACGGTTATTCATTTAAATCAGATAATAATGGTTGTTCTATTTATATGAATCATATCTTTTATGGTCATGCACCCTTGATGAGTGGTCTGTTTTTACTAAATCTTGATAGTAGTGATACACATGTTCATAGTATTGAAACCAAAAGATATAAGTTTAATAATGATAGCGCAACTTATTTGTGGCACTACCGTTTAGGTCATATTAGTGTAAAGCGCATGAAGAAACTCCATGCTGATGGACTTTTGGAATCACTTGATTTGAATCACTTGATGCTTGCGAACCAGGCCTCATGGGCAAGATGAATAAGACTCCGTTCTCTGAAAAAATGGAGCGAGCAACGGACTTGCTGGAAATAATACATACTGACGTATGCGGTCCGATGAGTGTTGATGCTCGTGGCGAGTATCGTTATTTTCTTACCTTCATAGATGATTTGAGAAGATATGGGTATATCTACTTGATGAAACATAAGTCTGAAACATTTGAAAAGTTCAAAGAATTTCAGAGTGAAGTGGAAAATCATCGTAACAAGAAAATAAAGTTTCTACGATCTGATCATGGAGAAGAATATTTGAGTTACGAGTTTGGTCTTCATTTGAAACAATGCGGAATAGTTTCGCAACCCATGCCACCTGGAACACCACAGCGTAATGGTGTGTCCGAACGTTGTAATCGTACTTTACTAGATATGGTGCGATCTATGATATCTCTCACTGATTTACCGCTATCATTTTTGGGTTATGCTTTAGAGACGGCTGCATTCACGTTAAATAGGGCGCCATCTAAATCCGTTGATACGACACCTTATGAACTGTGGTTTGGCAAGAAACTCAAGTTGTCGTTTCTTAAAGTTTGGGGATGAGATGCTTATGTGAAAAGCTTCAACCTGATAAGCTCGAACCCAAATCGGAGAAATGTGTCTTCATAGGATACCCAAAGGAGACTGTTGGGTACACCTTCTATCACAAATCCGAAGGCAAGATATTCGTTGCTAAGAATGGATCATTTCTAGAGAAGGAGTTTCTCTCGAAAGAAGTGAGTGGGAGGAAAGTAGAACTTGACGAGGTAATTGTACCTACTCCCTTATTGGAAAGTAGTTCATCACTGTCGGTGTACAAAAAGAGGGGTACACTTTTTGTACCCCTATAATTGTGCACGGGCAGTCTGAGCCACGGGCACCACCACACCAAGCAAGGCAAGGGAGGTGAGCCAGAGTAAGACCGAAGCTCAAGAGAACTAGAACAACGCCAAGGCCAAGACCACGAAGAGCAAAGGGGACGAAGCGGACTCCCCCGGCAAGATCCTTGCCGGGAGACATTTCTAGCAGCCCCGACAAGACCCTTGCCGCGGCGACTCGTCCCGCGCCTACAGAGCAAATCACCCTTGAGTCCACTGCCCCCAAAGGGCAAGGATTCGGGAGACATCCCCGTGGCGGCATGAAGATCTTCATGAAGACATTCAAGATCAGATACGCACTAAGGAGATGACAACCCTTGGTGGGATCCCAGCCGAGGAAGACCACAAGGCCCCGAGCAAGCGCCTTGCTGGGGATGACAACAGGCGCCTCGACAAGACCCTTGCTAGGGCCCCGGCAAGGCCCTTACTGAGGACACCAGCAGGGCCACCATCAGTCCCACGCTGACTAAACCTCCACCACCGCATGCATGCAGCTGTCGACCCAACCAGTTGGGCAGGCACCTGCGTGGCGGCATGCAGATCTTTGTGAAGACCCACCACTGCGCCACCTCAGCTGCCTGCCTACCTACGTGGCATCACAGGCGTCGCTGGCCAGGGCGCGTGTCGACACGAGAAGGAGCGGCGATGGACGAGAGCAGGTTTCTCCCCCGTCCCCGATAAAGCAAGGACACCTAAGCAAGACGCATTAAATGCGCCTTGTCATGTAATGCGAGGGATAACCTCGCATCACTGTACCCTTTCCACCTCCTGTGTGCCACTGTGGCAACCCCTTTTTCTATAAAAGGAGGCCCGAGGCGACCAGAGGGAGGATTCAGCTTTTTGGGGCTCCTCACGCCCCATAGCTAGCTCAAGAACACAGATATACAATCCACCAAAGCAGGAGTAGGGTTTTACGCATCCTCGCGGCCCGAACCTGGATAAACGAACCATGTGCTGCCTGTTAGATCCGCTCTTCTCATGACCCCATGCCCTGCCAACCGTAGTAGGGATTCTTGTGATCCCATAGGTGTCGTTCCCACCGACATCTCTGGCGCACCAGGTAGGGGGCGCAGTTGTGAGAATCGGCTTTAGCAGTTAGTTCGGCGCTTCTTCATCATCATGGCGCCCAAGAAGAAGAGAATGATGGCGGTTGGCCAGTCGGAAGCCGGACAGCCCGTCCCGACGTGGGCGAGCAGCGGACCGGTCGCAGAAAGGACCCGGGGCGCTGCTCGCGAACACCAACACCATCCCAGTAGCCAGAGTTTGGGAGGCGGCGATGTTTGTGCGCCTGGTAACGGGCCACACGTCGCCAAATCCAAAGGCGGAGCCAAGCCCTTTGCGGGCGGAGCGGAGCCTTCCAGGGTCATCGCCGCCCCGCCCGAAGGCGACGCAAGGGCCTCCAAGACTCCCACGCCGGCGCCAACAGCGCGCTCCTCCCAGGCAGCGCACGACGAACAGCGTAATCACGCCGAAGATCCCAGGCGTCGCCGCGGGAAGAGCCTCGAGCGCCACTCCCGGGACGTAGAAGACCTGCCCACTCGCCGAGGCGCTGATGAAAATGGCATGCGACCGCGGGGTCGTGATAGAGCTCCTTCTGACATGGTCAGAAGTTGAAGCGCATCGCGATCCGTGCAGGTTTCGCTGCCACCGACGCCAGCAGAGGCCCTGGCGCGCGCGCAGTTGCTCCTCGATTTTCCTCCCACTACGGGGAAACTCGACGAATGGAGAGCCACTATCCGAAGCCTTGTTGCGGTGGCCAACAAAGACGAACCAAGTCCAGTGAGGCCCCCGGGTCGACGCTCCGATGGAGTCCCGCGGACCAGTGGAGGAAAAGCCGGCGGCGGCGCGACCACAGTGCATTCACCTCTTCCCCATCCGGTACCGCGGACGCCGGCTCGTCGCGACGTCGCGGGCGACGACATCTCCATAGCATCATCTGACCCGCGGACCCGCTGTGACCAGCACCAAGTTCTTCGGGAACGAGCCCATGAAGACGCTCGAACCACTATCGAGCGCCGGCACGGAGCGCGCCACCAGTCAGACAGGCGAGTAGGGCCTGCTATAAACCACCCAGCCCCGGAGAGCCCTGGAGGCCTACCCTACGAGGTAGGCTGTCCGGCTTTTACCCGTGAGCTGCGGAAGTTCCAGTGGCCCACTCACCGCACCTTCAACCCTGACGTTGGCGAAAAGTACAACGGCAAGACTCACCCGTCTGAGTTCCTCAGCATCTACACCATCGCGATGCAAGCCGCCGGAGCCCGCGACGATAAGGTGCTTGTGAATTACTTTCCATTGGCTCTTAAACCCAACGCCATGTCGTGGTTGATGCACTTGCCGGTAGACTCTATTTCCTCCTGGTCGGATTTGTGCCATGAGTTTGTGGGCGCCTTTACTGGAGGTCACCAAGCCCATGGCCAAGCAAGCGACCTGCATGTCATTCCCCAGAAGGTAGGCAAGAGTCTGCGCAAGTATATACAGAGGTTCAGCCAGGTACAGTACAATATCCCTGATGTTCACCCTGCCGCCATCATCAGCGCGTTCCATCAGAACGTGCGTAACCGCAAGATGCGCGAAGAACTGGCAATGAACAAGGTGAAAGATGTGGCAGAACTCTATGTTCTTGCTGACAGATGTGCTCGAGCTGAAGAGGGAAGGAAGTACCCCGGCGAAGATGCCGGCGTGGAAACCGACTCCTCAGATGAGGATACTGCTGCCCCGGCAAAGAAAGGCCGGCGCCGCAACAGGAAGCGCAAAGGTAAGTGTTGGGGATATTACTACTGGGCGTAAACCGGCCTATCTGGGCCGGATTAACTTCATCAGTAGTTAAGCAGGTTAAAGCCCATGAAGATAGATGAGGGCTCAAGACCCATAATCGGTTGAGAGCCTGTAGCCGTAAACCGGCGCCAATATGTAACTTCTATTGTAAGTTAGGAATAAGTAGAGACCAAACTGGACACATCTATGAGCCAGTGTTGGGACTCTGTAAACCGACGGGCGTCACCCATGTATATAAGGGGACGACCCGACGACGGTTCAAGGAGAACAGACACAACTCGAGACATAGGCGAAGCTTGTTTGCTCCCTAGTCATCGAAACACCCATCAATTCCATCACAACTAGACGTAGGCTTTTACCTTCATCGAAGGGGCCGAACTAGTATAAATCCTCTTGCGTCCTTGTGTCCGCTTTAACCCCTTCAAGCTAACCCGTCGCGATGGCTCCACGACTAAGTCCTTTCTCTAGGACATCTGCCGTGACAAAACCACGATAGTTGGCGCCCACCGTGGGGCTATCGCACGATGGTTTCCGGTTCTTGGAGGGCTGCTTTGAAGGACTCGAGGGCTACACTGTAGGCCAGTTGACTAAGAGTCGTCGCGGCAAGCTCTACATCGACGACGCAGGCTGGGGCCCCGAGGCCGGCTCAATTGAGTATGGGTACCGGGTCCCCTTTGGTAGCATTCACGTTTTCATTGGCAAGATCGGTGAACCGGGCCCTGAGCCGGACATCTGCACCGACCTTGTCGAGACGGCTCAGCGTGCGCGATCCGCCCGGGTTAAACCGGCCATGAAGCATGCCTTCGTGGGAATGATCCATGGAGGGAGTTATGAGGACGGATCGGAGCTTCGCGGGGCGACTGCCGTTTGTTCCGGTGACGAATCTTCGACCGGAGAAACCGAATCTCTTTATCAGCTACAAGATGGCCAGATTGAGAGCTGTTCCGATGGCGATAGTATTCCGGACCCCTCTGATCTGCCTAACCGGGTTGGGATATTCATGACCGGAACACAAGCAGCGCTTCATTCTTCGACAGCCGCGGCAACGATCTCCGGTTCAGCAGCGGCAATGGCTGCCGGGGCAGGAGGCCCTGTGCGCCCGCCGGCTCAGGTTCTGTCAGAACTATTTGATGCATTGGATGTGCTTATGGCAGAAGTTAATCCGCCAGATCAGGACGCTCATAACACGGAGATTGCAAAGGTAAAGGAACAAATCACCCAGGCCAAGACGGATCTGGCGGCTGAGGACACCAGAATGGCCGCGGAGCGGGCCGCTTTAGACGCACAGGCCTACAGGCTTATGTTGGACCAGAGCGCGTCGCATGAAGTCATGAGGAGGAAGCATCGATCCCGCTTACCTCCGGTTTTCGAGGCTAGAGACCTTTTCAACACTCCAGGACCAAGAACCGGCAATCCGCTGGAGGGGAACCGGGCAGAAGCCCCTGGGACCGGTGCACTGGTTCAGCCCCGTCAGATGAACCCGCCTCGTCAAAACACCATTATACCTCAGGATGCTTTAACACCTCCGGGTCATTACTCCAACCCAATGGACAATCTTGTTGCCGCTGCTGCACGGCTGGAGGCCATTCCAATTGAAGGTGACTCGCCGCAGGTAGTAGAGATGCGACGGGTCAAGGAACTGCTGAGGACAGCTTTGGCCCAACAGGAAGCGTACTCGTACAGCCGCGACCGGATCCACTCGACCCCCCGTCCAAGCCGGAGCTATAACAGGCATATGGAGGAACCAGCAGTGTCGAGTAATGAACGACGTGGAGCACCCCGTGGCAACAACCCGATGGGTGGTGCTGATGACGCTCAGGAAGTGGTGAACCGGGCCCGAGCACGTAGGGAGGCCGAGTTAGCCGCACAGCATCAGGCTCGGCAGCTCACGCCGGTTCGTCCAACCATCTCGATCGAACCTGGTGTTGCTTCCAGTTCTTTGGAGGTGCCTTGCCTTATCCCCGCTTTACGCAATGTGCGCCTGCCCAAGGGTTTCAAAGGCCCGTGCAAGGTACCAAATTACACGGCGGATCAACCAGCAGAGACTTGGGTGGAGAGCTGGAGAGCTATGAGATGGCCATGGAGATGTTGGATGTGGATAACACAGCGTGTGCGAAATACTTCACCATGATGCTTGAAGGAACGGCCCGTACTTGGTTAAAAAGCCTGCCAGCTAATTCTATCAGTTCATGGGCCCAATTGCGAGCCCGGTTTATCAACAATTTCAAGGATACCTGTAAACAACCTATGTCGATAGTGGACTTAGCTGCATGCGTCCTGGAGTAAGGAGAATCAACGACTCATTGGGTGCGCCGGGTTTCACAAGTGTTGCACTCCTCAGACCGCATCAACGCTGACACTGCAGTATTAACCCTAGAAGGCAACTGCCGGTTTGGGCCCCTGAAGTTGAAATTGGGACGGATGAAGCGTCATTGCACCGACATGGGGACCCTCATGGCCGCTTTGGTAAAATATGCTGATTCTGATAGTACCAAGGATCTCGAATCTGATGATGACAAGACAGGGAAGGGGAAGAAGAACAGCAGCTCCAAAGGTCAGCAGCATCACTGGGTAGGCAATGGCGGAGGAGGCAAGCGTAAAGCGGATGGTAACATGGATTTTGTGGCTAATACCAACGCATAGGACAATGGCCAGCGGCGCAAGGGTAGGCCAAAAAATCGTAGTGGAGCACCCAACCCTAACCCAAACCGCCTAAACTATTTGCTAAGCCAGCCCTGTCCAAGACATGGGACGAAAGAGGAGCCAGCAAACCACCTTTGGAAGGATTGCTTTATTAGGTAGGAGTTCAAGAATTCTAATAATTTCCGGTATGATCACGGATCTGGTGGTGGCTTAGGGTCCGGGCCAGGTTATGGTGGAGGAAGTTCCGGTTCAGGATTTAATGGTAATCCGGGCGGACATAATGGTCAAAATAATCAGAACAACCAGGGTGGTTATAACCAACAGCAGCAACAGTTAGGTTACCAGAGCAACCCAAAGCAGTTGAGTAGTGGGCAGTACCATGTCTTTACCACTAGCTTGGACAAGCGAGACCGGAAGGTTCAGAGACGGGCAGTCAACTCTGTTGAACCGGCCACACCCCGTTATCTACGTTGGTCTGAACAACCAATCATATGGAGCAGAGAGGATCACCCACCCCAGGTCGATAATCCGTGTCAGTTGGCTCTGGTGGTGGCGCCTCAGGTGGGAGGTTATAAGTTCACCAAGGTGCTCATGGATGGAGGGAGCAACATTAACATCCTATACTATGAAACCTTCCGTCGTATGGGACTAACAGATAAGAATCTCAAACCGTCCAATAGAGTATTCCATGGTGTAGTGCCTGGCAGATTAGCATATCCCGTTGGTAAGATAGCTCTTGAAGTGGCCTTTGGGGATGATCATGATTCCAGGTCGGAGACATTGACGTTTGAAGTGGTGAAAATCCAAAGTCCATATCATGCCCTGTTTGGGCGACCGGCATACGCCAAGTTTATGGCTCGGCCCTGTTATGTGTATTTGCAGCTCAAGATGCCGGGTCACAAGGGGACAATAACGGTTCACGGAAGCCGCAAAATCGCTTTGGAATGCGAGGAAGGAGATGCGGCTTATGCAGAGTCGGTTTGTGCCACCGAGGAGTTGAAGTACTATAAAGACAATGTTGATCCGGCGGACATGACTCCGTTGAAGAAGCCAACTACGGAGCATGATCCGGCCCTGAAGTTCAAATCGGCAGCAGAAACTAAGCTTGTTGACTTCGTACCTGGTGATTCGTCCAAGCAGTTCAGCATCAGTGCCAACTTGGATCCGAAATAGGAAAGCGCGCTCATCGAGTTCATCCGTGAGAATCGGGACATTTTTGCATGGAAGCCCTCTGACATGCCAGGTGTACCGAGGCAACTCGCTGAGCACACACTTAATGTGGATCCTAAATATAAACCGGTGAAACAGTTCCTCCGCCGGTTTAACGAAGAAAGACGCAAGGCAATTGGAGAAGAAGTAGCCAGGCTCTTAGCAGCTGGCTTTATTGTTGAAGTTTTTCACCCTGAGTGGCTTGCCAATCCGGTGCTGGTCCTCAAGAAAAACGGCACCTGGCGCATGTGTGTGGATTACACAGATCTTAATAAGGCTTGTCCAGCAGATCCTTTTGCCCTCCCCCGTATTGATCAAATTATTGATGCTACGGCGGGTTGTGAGCGTTTAAGTTTTTTGGATGCGTATTCTGGCTATCATCAGATCAAAATGGCAGTTAAGGACCAGGAGAAGACAACATTTATAACTCCCTTTGGAGCCTTCTGCTATGTGTCTATGCCCTTCGGGCTCAAGAGTGCCCAGGCAACTTACCAACGGTGTGTACAAAATTGTCTTCACAAGCAGATTGGCCGTAATGTACATGCTTACGTGGATGATATCGTGGTTAAATCCAGGGAGAAGGAGACTCTGATTGATGATTTGAGAGAAACCTTTGATAACCTGAGAACATACAAGATGATGCTTAATCCGGACAAGTGTGTCTTTGGTGTACCGGCGGGCAAGCTATTGGGTTTTCTAGTGTCCAACAGGGGAATTGAGGCTAATCCGGAGAAGATCACGGCTATCACCTCCCTGGCTAAACCGAAGTGTATCAACGATGTTCAACGCCTGGCAGGCCGGATTGCTGCGCTAAGCCGGTTTATCAGTCGCCTGGGTGAGAAGGCAATCCCTTTGTATCAGATGTTGAAAAAGACGGATCAGTTTATCTGGAGTTCTGCTGCTGATGAAGCATTTGAGGACTTAAAGCGGCAATTGGCCAATCCGCCTGTGCTCGCCGCTCCCGTTGACAAGGAGCCATTACTGCTATATGTTGCTGCTAATGTTCGGGCGGTCAGCGTAGCTATTGTGGTGGAGCGAAAAGAGGCAGGTAAGGAGCATCCGGTTCAACGTCCGGTCTATTATATCAGCGAGGTGCTCATTGAGTCCAAACAAAGGTATCCGCATTGGCAGAAGCTGGTGTATGGAGTTTTTATGGCAAGCCGGAAGCTTAAACAATATTTCCAAGGGCACTCAATTACGGTAGTCAGTTCTGCTCCTTTGGGAGATATCATCCAGAACCGGGAAGCAACTGGCCGGATTGCAAAGTGGGCCATAGAGCTGGGGCCGTACGGTTTGAAGTATGTGCCTCGGACAGCGGTTAAGTCTCAAGCACTTGTTGATTTCATCAATGATTGGACGGAAATGCAAGCACCTGAAGAAAAGCCGGATCATACGTATTGGACCATCCATTTTGACGGATCCAGGCAGTTGGAAGGCTCGGGGGCTGGAGTCGTATTAACTTCCCCACGAGGTGATAAGTTTTGTTATGTTCTCCGTTTAATGTTCCCTTGTACTAACAATGCAGCTGAGTATGAAGCCTTGCTCCATGGTCTCCGGATGGCTAAGGAGATGAATCTAAGTCGAGTTAAGTGCTTCGGTGACTCGGACCTTGTGGCTCAGCAAGTGTCTGGCACTTGGGACTCCAAGGACCCACTCATGGCAGCATATCGTCGTGAGGTGGATATTGTTGCAGGTTATTTCAGAGGCTATCAGGTGGACCACGTGGACCGGCGGAAAAATGAAGCGGCGGACGCTTTAAGCCGGCTGGGCTCTCAACGCAAACCGGTCCCGCCCAATGTTTTTCTGGATGTGCTGCACAACCCGTCGGTGAAGATCCCTGGTGAAGAGGATTTGGCTATTCCTGATCCGGAGGCTCAATTGGTGGCAGTTCTTCATGTTATTCCGGATTGGACGCTTCCTTACCTGGCGTAGAAGAACCGGGGTGAGTTGCCAGAAGATGAGATTCTGGCCCGGCAGATAATCCGGCGATCCAAATCCATGGCTATCATTAACGGTGAGTTGCATCATTGCAGTGTATCAGGAGCTTTTCAACGTTGCGTGTCTCCTGAAGAAGGCCATGAAATTTTGCGTGAGATCCACGAAGGAGATTGTGGTCACCACGCCGGTTCAAAGTCTCTGGTGGCTAAAGCGTTTCGCCATGGTTTCTATTGGTTAACTGCTCATGCTGATGCGGAGGATCTGGTCAGACGATGTGATGGTTGCCAAAGGTTTTCAAGACGTGCTCATGTACCGGCTCAAGAATTGAGAATGATTCCAATTACTTGGCCGTTTGCGACTTGGGGGCTGGATATGGTTGGGCCTTTCAAAAGGTCCAAAGATAAGAAGACCCACCTCCTGGTGGCGGTTGACAAGTTTACAAAGTGGGTGGAGGCAGAACCTGTTAGCAAGTGTGATGCGGCCACGGCGGTTCAGTTCATCAAAAAGGTGATTTTCCGGTTTGGCTTTCCGCACAGTATTATCACAGATAATGGTACCAATTTGTCCAAAGGTGCTATGAAGGAGTTCTGCGAACGGGAGCACATCCGGCTCGACGTTTCATCAGTGGCACATCCACAGTCCAATGGTCAAGCAGAAAGAGCTAATCAAGAGATCTTGAGAGGCATCAAGCCCCGGCTCATGGTTCCTTTGCAGAGAACGCCGGGTTGTTGGGTAGAAGAATTACCATCTGTGTTATGGAGCATCAATACAACACCCAACAGATCAACAGGATACACACCGTTCTTCATGGTTTATGGAGCGGAGGCGGTTCTCCCCAGTGATATCCGTCATGATTCACCTCGTGTCACGGCTTATATTGAAGCGGACAACGAGACAGCACGGCAAGATGCTTTGGACCGGTTGGATGAAGAGCGTGACATCGCAGCCGCCCGATCGGCGATTTACCAGCAGGATCTTCGTCGTTATCACAGTCGCCGAGTCAGAACCAGAGCCTTTCAGGAAGGAGATTTGGTGCTTCGGCTCATCCAAGATCAGACTGGTATGCATAAGCTATCCCCACCTTGGGAGGGGCCTTTCGTGGTCAGCAAGAATCTGCACAACGGGTCGTACTATCTGATCGATATTCGAGAGCATAAGGACTCACGTACATCAGAGGAGGAGACTAGCAGGCCATGGAATATAGCTCATCTTCGGCCTTACTATACCTGAGCCATTGGCTATACTTATGTACATATTACGACAATGTATATATTATGATATAATAAACCGGAACCTCAGCTAAAGCGGGGTATCTGTTCTTTTACATCATGTGAGGTTACACGGAGTTGCTCTAAAGCGGCCTCCGGTTTACCCCTTGAGTTCGCTTTGCTAAAAGCATCGTGTTATATCACTTGGAGGATTGGTCGTGTCCGAACCAATACCATGCCTCTTGATAGGCGAAAGCCACCAGATCACTTGGGGACTTGGTCATGTCTGAACCAGTCATGCCTCTTGATCGGCCTAAGGCCACAGAATCACTTGGGGGCTTGGTCGAACCCGAACCATGACCACGCCATTTGGTCGGCATAAATGCCACAAGAATCACTTGGGGACCTGGCTAACTAGAACCATAGTTACACCTAACGGGAGCTTGGTCGTGTTTGGCCATGGTTACGCCATTTGATCAGCTTAAATAAATCTTTTTTGGCAAACGTTTTTGTCGTTGCTTTTGCTTCATACTTTTCTTTGAAGGGTTTTTTTGCTTTTTATTGTGTTCTTTAAACCGACAAAGTTTTTTAACCAATCAATTGACGGAACACAGTTCACGTCAATCCGGAGACTATTTGTCCGGTTTGATCCTTGTTGTTAACATCCTCTTATGGAGTAACACGGTGTTTATTATAACCCGGCACGGTTTACATGGTAACCAGTGTCATATACATATACAGGAGTTGTTATTTCCTCCAACAGTGTGGGTTTGCAAAACTCCGCTTCAAGGTTGGCCAAGCCAACTTCACACTCAACGGTGGCAGGTATTATGTATCTCAAAATTTTGATCATATACTTAAAATTTTGTTTTGGATGTTTTGACTTTATATATACAGACATCATATTCCGCCTGACGGTACAACCGCGGTGGCACTTGACGAATTTCTTATTTCAGAAAGTGTTTTGGAAAGTTCATTACCACAGGAAGAACAAGTTATGCACGAAGGCATATCAACATCAAAGGTATCAGCTAGCCTATTACAAGGCAACATGGTGCCCATAATAACATAATTGTTTTTCACAAAGGAGAGGCAGTTTTAAAACCGGCTTCCGGTTTAAGCTTGGCCACCAGCCTGGCCTGATGGTTGCGGGTCATCCTGCGCCGCTTCAGCTTCCGTTTCTCTACCCAGTGGCTGGAAATCCACAGTTGTCCAGTCGATTCCCATTAATGCTTGAAATACAGCTTCGTCATGGATTAGCGAAGACGGGTCAATATCGGGAGCGTAAGTATGCTTACGGATTGGAGGGATCAGATTTTCCGATTCATGGATTGGTGCAGCTATTCGCTTGTTCTGGCTGTCATATTGGGCTTGATAATGAGACAAGTCTGCTTCCTCAGCCAGTTGACAAGCTAGCGGACGTACCTCCCGGTTTATTGCTCGCAAATCCGCTTCACCAAATTCTGACCCGTCTTCCTTCAAGCTGGGATAGCCCTGAGCCGCTTCAATAGGATCAAAATCCGGCACCCAGGCTTTTGCTCGGATTAAGGCATTGATTGCACCGGTTCGAGCAGCAGATTTCTTCAGCTCTTCAACCCGGGCAGGAAGCACTAACAGTTTCATCAGAGTATCTTGAATCAAAGTGGGCGCCGATTTGTTATGAGACGCGGTACAGATGATCCGCTGGGCACCAGTATACAATTGTTCAACCAAGGTATAGGCGGCTTTCAATTTCTTCCGCACATCTGACCCCAAGTGACCAATGCGTGTCCCTGAAATACCATAAAGGGTTAATAAACCGGCGACTCTGTAAGAAGGCAGAACCAATTCAGAAGGCAAGCTGGCTTACCAAAGATAGCAGTGGTCATGGCATGAACGTGCCGCTTTATGCTGGTCAGTTCATCCGTCACTGGTTTTAGTGCAGCCTCGGCATCCTCTGCTCGTTTGATCAAAGCGGACTTTTCAGTGGCCCAATCCGCCCGTTTCTTCTTGAAGTTCTCCTTAAGTTGTTCCATGGCGCTTAAGGCACTGGCCAATTCCTCTTTTGCTTTGGAGGTTTCAGCCTGTTGGGTTTTCAGGTTTTCTTGCAGATCGATGACTTGGTTTTCTTTCGCCTTCAGCTCCGCCTGCAGGCATACAGATATATGTTTCAACAAATCGGTAGAAGGATTCAAGTACCAACCACATAACAAGTTATGCGCTTAGCACTTGGGGGCTAATGCGTATTCGATCTTCATCTTTCAATTGTTTACAAAGTCCCAAGATCAATACAAGCATTCAACTTGGCACTTGGGGGCTAATGGCTATTTGATCATATGTATTCTGATGCGGCAGTTTCAATTTCTTAAAGTACCGGTTTAACTACACTAAGTTGAACCGGCCCTTGGGGGCTACATCAGCAAATTTTCAAAGCATCAAGGTTTATATTATTAAGTCCCGGTTTGAAAGAATATTTCAAACCGGCCCTTAGGGGCTAGGAGAGTCAGCAAGAATGAAAGCATACAAGCAGGAAGGAGCATATGGAAGTTACCTCATATTTATCTTTCATCATGTTAACCAGACCGGCTTCATAGTCACGGCTGGTATACAGCCGGTTCAGATAGCCGGAATGGATATCTTGGGCGTTCAGAGCAGCGTAAGTCGTTAGATCGGTGTTCCACTTGCCTTTGCCAAAAGCAGCAAACTCTTCCTTGGCAGAATGTTTGGATAAAGCGACAGGGTTGCTTGGCTCAGTATGGCCAGTACCAGTAATGACAACCTCATCATCCTTGGTACCGCCGGTTTGCACTGGAGCTGTTGGCTTGTCAGTAGGGTTTGCTGGACCGGTGGAGTGTTCAATCCGGATGGAACCTGTGGGCTGATGGGTAGGACCTGAGGTATCAGTAGGTATCTCTTCAACAATAAGATCATCATCTGGCTGCGGTGGATCATTGGGAATATCCTCAGGGACAGCCGCTTCAAGATTGGGTGTTTTGCCCGGTTCAAGAATGACATCTTCTTCGGCCGCTTTGTCCAGGCGGGCCTTCTTGCTTGGCCTAGGTTTGGCCCTGAGAAGAATAAAAAAATTAAATACAGCATATGTTCTAGAGCAATATACTGCAAACATCACAATAAATATAGCTTACCCAAGCACCGTTTTGAGCGATGGGAGCTGAGTAGCCGATGACTCGCCAGAAGATGAGTGGGAAATAACCTGGTAATCGGAGTCAGACGGATTAAGAGGTTGACGAAAGCAGCCCGCTTTAGGACAAGCACTGACAAGCGAATTAGAGACCTCGAATGACGTTTCCGAACCGGACTGTTCGGTAAACCGGCGGAGGTAACTACCTGGCCGCTGTGCCGGGTGGTGCGGCGAGCTTCGTGTTGTTGAGTCTTCATAAGAAGTTTAGGATCCAAATAAGCAAGAGGATGAGAAAATTTAACTTTCCGGTTTGCCTGACGGATTTTTTGTGAAGGCAAAGTTTCTGAATCGGAAGAGAGAATAATTACCTCTGCAACATCCGCGTGGCTGGCTTCGGCATCATCCTGACAAATATCATCATCAATAAGACGCATGAAAAATAAACCAAGTGAGTCAAGCTCTACCTCAAAGTCCGGATTATCCACCTCATCATCAGGGGCCGGATTAGAAGATGCAGTGGTTCTTTTCCTGTGGGCAGTCTTTTTCACAGCTTTAGTCTTTTGCCGGATTGCTCTTTCCGGTTTGTCTGGTTTCTCTCGTTTCTCCTGCGGCAGCTTTTTGCTCCAAAACGGATCATCGCCCTGATTATGCAGACACTGATGTTACAAACAATGACCAGACATATCAATAACAGATTCAGCAAAGAGAAAAATCAAAGTCTTACAGCTGGCGGTTTGTTGGTGGCACAGAAGGGAAGCAGGCCGGTTCTAGCACAGACATGTTCCAGTTCATTCAGTATCTTGCGCACAGCCTCTATGATTTCTTCACTAGAAAGTTGGAGTTTTGAATGTCGCAGTGGGTCATCAACACTATCAGTATACTCGCACATCAAACCGGAGCGCTGACTAAGGGGCAGTATGCTCCATGATATCCAACAGCGAGCGAGATCAACACCAGTTAAACCGTTGGCCATAAAGGCTCTGAGCTTTGACAGCTGGGGAGCATATTTGCTTCTCTCTGGGCAGTCAATCTTTGAGGAAAAGGGTGTGTATTGCTGAGCCGCTCCGGACGAAAGCCAGGCAAGGGATTCTCACCAGCAGGGGAGGTGTCTTTGCAGTAGAACCATGTCTGATTCCACTCCTTGGGGTGACTGTGCAGCTTGGCGTGAGGGTATGTGACCTCTTTCCTTTTCTGAATTGCCATGCCACCCAACTCCGTATTAGAGCCATCAGTAAACTCGGTACGGCAGTTTAGATGGAAAAGATCTCTGAATAATTCCACTGTGGGCTCCTCTTGAAAGAACACCTCACAGAGTACTTGGAAGTGGCACATATTGGTAACAGAGTTGGGGCCAGTGTCTTGCGGATGGAGTTGGAAATCGGCTAAAACATCCCGGTAAAATTTAGAACCGGGCGGCTTAAAGCCCCGGGCTAAGTGATCTATGAAAACAACAACCTCTCCTTCTCGAGGTGTGGGAGGGCATTCTTTGCTAGGAGCCCTCCAATGGATGGTATCTTTACTGCCTAAAGCGCCAATCAGGACTAGATCATCCAGTTGATCCTCTGTGACGCGAGAAGGAACCCAATTGCACTCATATACTTGCTTGGCCATGATGGAATCTACAAGGCAGAAGATCCCGATTCAAAAATGCATTTAATCTAAACCGAAGTTTCATGAAGCAACCAACATCCGGCGGTTCAACAAGGGG
Source organism: Triticum aestivum (assembly GCF_018294505.1). Classification (NCBI taxonomy): domain Eukaryota; kingdom Viridiplantae; phylum Streptophyta; class Magnoliopsida; order Poales; family Poaceae; genus Triticum; species Triticum aestivum. The sequence goes on along the minus strand of NC_057797.1, from coordinate 638,216,904 downwards.
ACTAATGGTATATACCGGTTTGTCAAATTTTTCTACAAAGTTAAACCGCCTGGTCTAAGCATTGAACAGTCAAGACTGCAGATGAGTAAGTACACAAAAACAGATTTCGCAAGATTATACTACAGCTTTGGATCTGGAACATTTTTATAAAGGAGATAAATATTCAAGGCCCAAAAGGAGCAGTGCCGAATCAACAAGCGAAGGTACGGATAAGATCTATGGTCTTAATATGCAAAAGTGAAAACGGAGGATAAAAACTACTGCTACACAGAGCGAAGATTCACAGACTCGTCTAAGGATCTATCATATAAACAAGAAGCAAGCGATGAACACGGGAGAACATGGAAACCCTAGAACAGATCTATGATGGAAAAGATAGAAGACTTACCGGAGTTGAGGAAGAAGCGGAAGGTCGCCGCGGTGCTCTGGTACGCTTAGGGTGATGCAGCGGCCAAGGTTGGTGCAGAGGTCGACGGCGGCGGCGGAGCTCCGAATACTGGGCGATGCGAGGAAGATGAAGCAGACGGGCACGAATGGGAAAAAAGAAATGACCCTTCGGTCCCATTTATAAAGCAAGGGACAAGGATCAGGCGTAAAAATCAAGGGGCCACAAGTTTGGAAACAGAGCTGTCACCTCGATTATCGCAGACCTGTTAAACAAGAAGGTATCATGGATAATTTCTTTATAACAGATGACGTCACGCCGGTTTACAGCAATCAGAGAAGATGACATCATGGCGGTTCACCAAACTACAAGAAGATGTTGAAGATGAAATTTTTGCTAAGGATTGACATGAACCTGTTCAAATCAATCTGGGGCCTAATGTTGGGGATATTACTACTGGGCGTAAACCGGCCTATCTGGGCCGGATTAACTTCATCAGTAGTTAAGCTGGTTAAAGCCCATGAAGATAGATGAGGGCTCAAGACCCATAATCGGTTGAGAGCCTGTAGCCGTAAACCCGCGTCAATATGTAACTTGTATTGTAAGTTAGGAATAAGTAGAGACCAAACCGGACACATCTATGAGCCGGTGTTGGGACTATAAACCGACGGGCGTCACCCATGTATATAAGGGGATGACCCGGCGGCGGTTCAAGGAGAACAAACACAACTCGAGACATAGGTGAAGCTTGTTTGCTCCCTAGTCATCGAAACACCCATCAATTCCATCACAACTAGACGTAGGCTTTTACCTTCATCGAAGGGGCCGAACTAGTATAAATCCTCCTGCGTCCTTGTGTCCGCTTTAACCCCTTCCAGCTAACCTGTCGCAATGGCTCCACGACTAAGTCCTTTCTCTAGGACATCTGCCATGACAAAACCACGACAGTAAGGCTGTGCTTGCCGTCGAGGGATCTGACGACGCTGGCTCTACCAAGAAAACCAAGGCAGATGACCCCGGCAAGGAAATTGCCGGATGTATCGCCTGCCGGGCCTTGGCGGCTGCCGAGAAGCCAGGAAACTCCGACAAGCAATACTGCAAGATCCATCGCACCAAAGGCCATGATCTCCAGAACTACCGACAGGTTGAGATCCGTGCTGAGAAGCAGAGGGCTGAATATGAGAGGCGGGAGAAGGAGAAAGGCCAGGACAGTGCTGAGGGGTCCGGTAAGAAGCGTAACGGCCAGGCGGGCCGTCGCGGCAAAGATAAATAGCAGGAGAGGCCCGCCCGGGGCCGTGACATAAAGCCAGAAGACGATGATCACGAAGAGGACGATGAGTCTGGTGACCAAGAATTTCAGAAAGCTACAGAGGCCATGTGCGTCGATGGCGGTGCCTCGCTGCATACCTCTCATCGCCAGCTTAAACAGTGGGCGCGCGAGATTACAGCAGCAGAACCGTCGTTTGATGCCTGAAGGCCGCAGAAGTGGTCCAGCACACCTATCATTTTTGACACTGAGGATCACCCTGATCGCACTACTGCAGTCGGGTGCTTGCGATTGTTGGTTTCACCGACAATACGCAACCTCAAGGTGACAAAGATGCTAGTCGATGGCAGGGCTGGTCTGAACTTAATCTCGCCTGCCGTGATCGAGAAATTGTAGATTCCTGATGAAGACCTCGAAGAGACGGGCACGTTTCAGGGGGTCAACCCGGGAAGAAGTCAACCAAAGGGAAAGGTCACGTTGCCCGTGACTTTTGGGAGTGATCTGAACTACAGGACAGAAAGGATGGCCTTACAACGGGATCCTTGGCCGCCCAGTGCTGGCCAAGTTCATGGCGGCGTCACATTACGCCTACAACACCCTGAAGATGCCGGGGCCTGTGGCGATCATTACTGTCCTGTTAGACAAGAAGGATGCGCTAATTTGCGCTGACCAGCTCTACCAACAAGCAGTTGCAGCAGCCGCCACTGCTAAGGCACTTGCTCCTGCCGTTGGAGCCCCGGGAAGGCAAAAGAAGAAGACCGGTGAGACCTCAGGCACCCACTCCGGCAAGCGCACCTCTTCGGAGTGTAGCGCTCCCGTCGAGGACGTGCCAGAGAGCTCCGCCGACAGAAACAAGAAGTCCAGGGCCACACCGCCGGGAACCAACAAGGTTTTTGTCAAGGAGGACGGCACGGGAGGAGCTTTTACCATAAGCTCCACCCTTGACGACAAATAGGAAGACGCGCTCGTCACCTTCCTGTGGGCGAATGTCGATGTGTTTGCATGGCAAGCATCCGACATCCCTGGCGTTCCCAGGGGGGTGATTGAGCACCACCTTGCTGTCTGTCCTCGTGCACGGCCCGTCAAGCAGAAGGTCAGAAAGCAAGCTTTGGAACGACAAGAGTTCATCACAGAGGAGATCCGAAAACTGGAAGCAGTGGGTTTGGTAAGAGGAGTGCTCCATCCAACGTGGTTGGCCAATCCGGTGGTAGTGCGCAAGGCAAATGGGAAGTGGAGGCTGTGTATTGATTACACAGATATTAATAAGGATTGTCCCAAAGACCCCTTCCTGTTGCCGCGCATCGACCAGATTGTTGACTCCATAGCTGGGTGTGATCTGTTGTCATTCCTCCAGATCTTCATGAGAAGGGAAGATGAAGAGAAAACGGCATTCATCACCCCATGTGGTACGTATTGCTTTATACCGATGCCTTTCGGGTTGAAGAGTGCTGGTTCAACGTTCGCAAGGGCGGTCCAGATTGGTTTTGAACCCCAGCTCCATAGAAATATGGAAGCTTATATGGATGATATAGTGGTCAAGACCAAGAACAGGGCAACCCTTATACCGGATTTACATGAAACATTTGCGAACCTATGCAAGATCAATCTCAAGCTGAACCCTGAGAAGTGCGTCTTCGGCGTCCCGTCTGGCAAGCTTCTCGGGTTCTTTGTGTCACATCGTGGGATAGAGGCCAATCCGGACAAGATCAAAGCTATAGAGCAGATTGAAGCGCCCAAGCGAGTCAAGGATGTGCGTCGGCTTGCTGGTTGCGTTGCCGCCATGAGCAGGTTCATTTCCAAGTCCGCCGAGCGCGCCCTTCCCTTTTTCAAGATTTTGAAAAAGACGGGCCCGATGGAGTGGACGCCAAAAGACAAAGCAGCATTGCAAGATTTGAAGAGGTACCTCTCCTCCGTGCCAATACTAGTTTCGCCTAGGCCACAGGAACCGTTGCTGCTGTACCTGGCGGCAACGAACCAGGTGGTCAGCGCCGCACTAGTGGCGCAGAGAGAAATTGATGATGAGGTAATAGCAGCGACGGAGCCCGGTGCCACCGATGCCGAGACGACGTAGCTGATTGAAGTGCCGCTGAAGAAGAAAATGATGCAGCACCCGATCTACTTTGTTAGTTCCCTCCTGCAGGGGGCTAGATCGAGGTACTCCGGTGTGCAGAAACTGCTCTTCGGCCTTCTTATGGCCTCGAGGAAGCTGCGTCACTACTTCCAGGCGCACGAAATCACTGTCGTCACTCGCCTCCCTTTGCAACGGATATTGCACAATCCAGACGCAATGGGAAGGATCATAGAGTGGGCACTGGAACTGTCCAGCTTTGGCCTCAAGTTTGAGAGTACCTCGACGATTCAAAGCCGAGTCCTGGCGGAGTTCGTTGCAGAATGGACCACGACGCCTGACGAAGAAACCCAAGAGACTGCTCTCCCCGGCAAGGAGGCAAGTTGTGACTGGATCATGTACTTTGATGGAGCTTTCTCCTTATTGGGCACCGGGGCTGGCGTACTGCTTGTCGCGCCCACCGGAGAGCACCTCAATTACGTGATCCAGATGCACTTCCCCAGGGAGGTGTCAACAAACAGTACGGCTAAGTACGAAGGGCTGCTTGCCGGTCTTAGGATCGCGGCAGACCTTGGAATCAAGAAACTCGTCGTCAGAGGCGACTCGCAACTTGTCGTCAAGCAAGTCAACAAGGATTACCATAGCCCGTTGATGAAGGCCTATGTCGATGAAGTGAGAAAGCTGGAAGAGCGTTTTGATGGTATACAGGCAGAATACGTTCCCCGAGCGGAGAATGATATCGCCGATTACCTGTCAAAACGCGCTGCCCTCCAGCTACCTGTGGAACCAGGTACCTTTGTGCTTCGGCTAACTCAGCCATCCGTTGATCCATCAACAGAGCAGAACAAGAGGAGAAAATCAGGGCCCGGCAAGTACTTTCCCGCTGAGCTCCCCGGAGCCGCCGGCAAGGATGTTGCCGGAGACACTGAGCCCGCCACAGGACGGCTAGCTCCGACAGAGCATCAAGCTCTTGCCATGGAGAGAGCCGCTCCGATAGCGGAGGAAATGCCTTTAGTCCTCGCCGTCGAGCCCCAGGCTCCAGCGTGGGCACAACATACCGTCGGATTCCTCCAAACAGGGGAACTTCCTGAGGAGCAGGAAGAAGCGAAAAAAGTAGCCCGTCTCTCTACTATGTACCAGTTCGTCGATGACGTCCTGTACAGAAAGAGGCCGAACGACGTGAAATTGAAGTGTATCCCTCGAGAGGAAGGACTGGGGCTGTTGGCGGAGATACATGGAGGCATATGTGGATCCCACATCGGGTCAAGGGACCTTGCCGGCAAAGCATTTCGGCAAGGTTTCTTCTGGCCCACCGCCCTCTAGGATGCGACGACACTAGTCACCAGGTGTGAAGCATGTCAGTTCCATTCAAAGAAGCTTCATCAGCCAGCTCAAGCCCTTCAAACCATTCCTCTCTCCTGGCCTTTCTCGGTTTGGGGGCTCGACATACTGGGCCCTTTCCCCCGCGTTGTCGGGGGCTTTGAGTACTTGTACGTTGCAATCGACAAGTTCACAAAGTGGCCAGAAGTGGAAGTAGTGAGGAAGGTCACAGCACAGTCAGCCGTCAAGTTCTTCAAAGGACTGGTGTGCCGTTTTGGTGTACCCAATAGGGTTATCACCGACAACGGCACACAGTTCACAAGCCACACCTTCATGCAATATATTCAAGACCTCGGCAGCAAGGTCTGTTTCGCTTCCGTTGCTCACCCACGAAGCAATGGTCAAGCTGAGAGGGCAAATGCTGAAGTACTGCGAGGCTTGAGGACAAAGACCTTTGATAGACTGCGCAAGAGTGGAAGGCGCTAGATTGATGAATTGCTGGCGGTTCTTTGGTCAATCAGAACGACACCAAATCGAGCCACCGGCCAGACACCCTTTGCCCTGGTATACGGGGCAGAAGCAGTTCTCCCCATGAAACTCATATACGGGTCACCTCGAGTACTTGCTTATGACGAGCTTGAGCAAGAGCAATTGCGGCAAGATGACGCAACGCTCCTTGAGGAAGATCGTCTTCGGGCAGCTGTGAGAGCATCATGCTACCAGCAAGCCTTGCGCCGCTACCATAGCCGCAAGGTCCATGACCGAAGCTTTGAGGAAGGTGACCTTGTTCTTCGGCGCGTTCAATCGGCCAAGAATTCCAACAAGTTGATGCCAAAGTGGGAAGGCCCTTATCGGGTAATACGAGTCACCGGGCCCAACGCAGTCCGCCTGGAGACCGAAGATGCCGTTCCGGTGAGTAACACCTGGAACATTGAGCATCTTCGCAAGTTTTACCCGTGAGGCGCGGCTTGCCAGGCCCCCCGGGAAGACACCTTTTGTACGAGCCTTGCCGATGACGCATGTAACCCTCTGTACAAAGCCAGGCGCAGACCCTGAGCATAAATAAATGAAGCGCTGGTGCCCTAAGTTATAGCATGCATTCTAGGTCGAGTCTCGTCCTTGGTTAGGGTTGATAGTGCTTAGCGGAGACTAACCCCTAGCTTAGAGGTCGAGTGTGCGTCTCTTTGTCTTTCTTTTGTCTTCTTTGGTTCACAGGACACACAGATATCCGTGTCGAACCACTTGGGGAGAAGAAAAAAGAGAGAGGAACAGACCAGCATCTAGCCCCCGGCAAGCTAGTATTGCCGGGGGATGCAAGAGCAAAGATTCACCCATGGCGAACCAGGGTTGCCGAGGACTGCAGCTTCAGATAAGTTCTTCATCCCTTATCATGCATTCCATTATGGACTGAGGTATGTGAAACCTCATTTTCCCCTAAGCTACCGTGCTCCCATAACTCTAGGCCCTAGGGCTCGTTCCTGGGGCCAAGTTTGGTCGTAGTCGCAGAAGCGAAAGGATGAAACAAGGAGCCTGAACCCGCCTCATCCCTGCCTCCGCCAAAGGCATGAGGAAGGTCGAGCGAAGTGGGGAGACGCCAAGGCCTGTTGCCGGGCAAGGAAATGTTTATGTTGAAGATATCAAGGATTTAATCCTTGTTGTGGGTTCCACCCGCAAACAAATGACCCGGCAAGCATCCCTTTTTCATTAAAAAAACATTCCACTCAGGTACAGTCCATAGGGAATGAAAAACATGAATGATGGGATTACAAGTTTTAAATTCAACAAAGGCCCGAAGGCTTACAAACTAAAAAGAGATAAGGTGCCCGTAATCCCTTTCTTGTCCCTCTCCTCAGGAGGCAGGTCAAGGAGGCAAAAGGGACAAAAGGAGCGCCTAGGCGAGCTACGGGTGGTAGAAGACACCAAGAGAACATCTTGGTGGCCGTCCAAAGGTTGGATGGTGATGGCGGTGCCGGAAGCAGAGCTCGAAGACGAGGCGGCAGGACGTCAGCACGCGCCGAAGGCGTCAGTGCCTATGTACTCCGACTTGACGGCCTTGCCGCCCGCCCTATTCCTCTTCCGCAGCCTCCCAACGCCAGCCGCCCAAGGAGACGACCCCGAGAAGTTCAAGGAGCCGGCGACACGGATGATGGGGTCGCCAGTGCCGCACGGACTGGCACCCGACACCTAGTCGGACCCGTCATCCTGCCGCCTACTACCCTCGTCGTCGCTGCCGTTGTCCTCCTCATCACTCCCGCCCGAGGAGGAGTCTTCACTATTAGAAGAGCTCTCCACGCAGCACCTTGCACGGGTCCCAAAGCACCCGAAGACCTTGACGGAGAAAAGACCACCCTCCATCAGCTTAAAATGGAGAGTGAGCCCCTTTGTCAAGCGGTGGATATGAGCAAACGTCTTCCATCCCCGACAAAGATACATCACGTGAGGGGCGGGGAAGTCGACGCGGACCCGCCTGCCACTGATCCCGCTGCCCCTCATGTGCAGCCGCAACGATTCCGACGGATCCAGCTCCATCTCCCACGCAAATGGAGTCGGGAGACGAAGGCGACGACGCGGTGGCCGGCACAGCCTGACGAAGAACTCACAAGGGTCATCCTCAACATGGCCCTCCATTGGAGGAGGACCTGCTGGCAGAGGCGAGGCCGGCGCGCCGCCCCATCCTCCTCTTCCCCGAGCGCCCCGGCCTCGCCCACGGCCTCGCCCCCTCCCCCTTCCCCTCGCGGCTGGCTCTACCACCGCAGGCGCAGGAGAAGGAGGGACGCGTTGTCGAGCGGCGACCCTCGCCGCCACTGTTGAAGGACCGGGATTCCCTCTCTCCATGATGGATGGAAGGGAGGAGCAGAAGCTGAAGGAAGAAGAAGATGAAAGAATGCGGGACGCCATCCCCCCTCCCGCTCTTTATAAAGGATCGGGGTTGGGGCTCGGCTGCCCCGCTCGGACAATCAAGATACGGAAGACGCAGGGAGCCAGGACCGACCCGCCGCCCCAACCAGCGACGGCCCGGTTTCCCGCCTCCACCGTTTGCCACCCTAGGCGCATGGGAGACATGTGGCGGATGTGAAGAACTGAGGGGACGGGTGAGACGACCACTCCCCACCCCGTGATCATGGGGAGTGGACGCCTTGAAGACCGCGCCTCAGCCCCATTCAGTAAATGGGCCGCGCCTCCACGCCTTCCTCCATTTATGGGGAAGGTGCGAACCGCCCCTTTACTACGATGTGACGCATGCCTGCGGGAACCAACCCCACGCGTGCCGCCCATGTCACACGCGCCTCCCCACGCCGCGACACGCACGGGAGTCATGGGAAGTGCAGCGCGCGAAGAATCTTACCGCGGTAAAAACCGCCCCACCTGCCCGCGCACCGTTTTTGGGCCTAGCCCAACAACGCGTTGCGCTTATGTGTGGCCCAGGCCCGGGGGCTCCTATCGGTGTACAAAAAGAGGGGTACACTTTTTGTACCCCTATAACTATGGACGGGCAGTCTGAGCCACCGGCACCACCACACCAAGCAAGGCAAGGGAGGTGAGCCAGAGTAAGACCGAAGCTCAAGAGAACTAGAACAACGCCAAGGCTAAGACCACAAAGAGCAAAGGGGACGAAGCGGACTCCCCCGGCAAGATCCTTGCCGGGAGACAGTTCTAGCAACCCCAGCAAGACCCTTGCCGCGGTGACTCGTCCTGCGCCTACGGAGCAAATCACCCTTGAGTCCACTGCCCCCAAAGGGCAAGGATTCAGGAGACATCCCCGTGGCGGCATGCAGATCTTCGTGAAGACATTCAAGATCAGATACGCACTAAGGAGACGACAACCCTTGGCGGGATCCCAGCCGAGGAAGACCACAAGGCCCCCGGCAAGCGCCTTGCCGGGGATGACAGCAGGCGCCTCGGCAAGACCCTTGTTGGGGCCCCGGCAAGGCCCTTACCGAGGACACCAGTAGGGCCACCATCAGGCCCACGCCGACTAAACCTCCACCAGCGCATGCATGCAGCTGCCGACCCAACTAGCTGGGCAGGCACCTGCGTGGCGGCATGCAGATCTTCGTGAAGACCCACCACTGTGCCACCTCAGCTGCCTGCCTACCTACGTGGCATCGCAGGCGTCGCTAGCCATGGCACGTGTCGACACAAGAAGGAGCGGCGACGGACGAGACAGGTTTCTCCCCCGTTCCCGATAAAGCGAGGACACCTAAGCAAGACGCATTAAATGCGCCTTGTCATGTAATTCAAGGGATAACCTCGCATCACTGTACCCTTTCCACCTCCCGTGTGCCACTGTGGCAACCCCTTTTTTATAAAAGGAGGCCCGAGGCGACCAGAGGGAGGATTCGGCTTTTTGGGGCTCCTCACGTCCAATAGCTAGCTCAAGAACACAAATATACAATCCACCAAAGCAGGAGTAGGATTTTACGCATCCTCGCGGCCCGAACCTGGATAAACGAACCGTGTGCTGCCTGTTAGATCCGCTCTTCTCACGACCCCGCGCCCTGCTAACCGTAGTAGGGATTCTTGTGATCCCATAGGTATCGTTCCCACCGACAATCACAGAAATCAGTTCCAGTGATTCCTACACTAGTAAGTGAGGAAGCTAATGATGATGATCATGAAACTTCTGATCAAGTTACTACCGAACCTCGTAGGTCAACCAGAGTAAGATCCGCACTAGAGTGGTACGGAAATCCTGTTCTGGAGGTCATGTTACTTGACCATGACGAACCTATGAATTATGAGGAAGCGATGATGAGCCCAGATTCCGCAAAATGGCTTGAGGCCATGAAATATGAGATGGGATCCATGTATGAGAACGAAGTGTGGACTTTGGTTGACTTGCCCGATGATCGGCATGCCATAGAGAATAAATGGATCTTCAAGAAGAAGACTGACGCTGACGGTAATGTTACTGTCTACAAAGCTCGACTTGTTGCAAAAGGTTTTCGACAAGATCAAGGTGTTGACTACAATGAGACCTTCTCACTCATAGCGATGCTTAAGTCCGTCCGAATCATGTTAGCAATTGCCGCATTTTATGATTATGAAATTTGGCAAATGGATGCCAAAACTGCATTCCTTAATGGATATCTTAAAGAAGAGTTGTATATGATGCAACCAGAAGGTTTTGTCAATCCAAAAGGTGCTAACAAAGTGTGCAAGCTCCAGCGATCCATTTATGGACTGGTGCAAGCATCTCGGAGTAGGAATATACGCTTTGATAGTGTGATCAAAGCATATGGTTTTATAGAGACTTTTGGAGAAGCCTGTATTTACAAGAAAGTGAGTGAGAGCTCTGTAGCATTTCTGATATTATATGTGGATGACATATTGCTGATCAGAAATGATACTGAATTTCTGAATAGCATAAAAGGATACTTGAATAAGATTTTTCAATGAAAGACCCCGATGAAGTTGCTTTTATATTGGGCATCAAGATCTATAGAGATAGATCAAGATGCTTAATTGGACTTACACAAAGCACATACCTTGATAAAGTTTTGAAGAAGTTCATGGATCAAGACAAGAAAGGGTTCTTGCCTGTGTTACAAGGTGTGAAGTTGAGTCAGACTCAATGCCCGACCATTGTAGAAGATAGAGAGAAAATGAAAGTCATTCCCTATGCTTCAGCCATAGGTTCTATCATGTATGCAATGCTGTGTACCAGATTTGATGTGTGCCTTGCTATTAGTTTAGCAGGGAGGTACCAAAGTAATCCAGGAGTGGATCACTGGACAGCAGCCAAGAACATCCTGAAATACCTGAGAATGACTAAGGATATGTTTCTCGTTTATGGAGGTGAAAAAGAGCTCGTCGTAAACGGTTACGTTGATGCAAGCTTTGACACTGATCCGGATGACTCTAAGTCACATACCGGATACGTATTTTTATAAAATGGTGGAGCTGTCAGTTGGTGCAGTTCCAAGCAGAGCATCGTGGCGGGATCTACATGTGAAGCGGAGTACATAGCTGCTTCAGAAGCAGCAAATGAAGGAGTCTGGATGAAGGAGTTCATATCCGATATAGGTGTCATACCTAGTGCATCGGGTCCAATGGAAATCTTTTGTGACAATACTGGTGCAATTGCCTTGGCAAAGGAATCCAGATTTCACAAGAGAACCAAGCACATCAAGAGATGCTTCAATTCCATCCGCGAGCAAGTCAAGGAAGGAGACATAGAGATTTGCAAGATACATACGAATCTGAATGTTGCAGACCCGTCGACTAAGCCTCTCTAACGAGCAAAACATGATCAGCACCAAGACTCCATGGGTGTTAGTGGGAGACTGAAGGAAATATGCCCTAGAGGCAATAATAAAGTTGTTATTTATATTTCCTTATATCATGATAAATGTTTATTATTCATGCTAGAATTGTACTAACTGGAAACTTAGTACATGTGTGAATACATAGACAAACAAATTGTCACTAGTATGCCTCTACTTGACTAGCTCGTTAATCAAAGATGGTTAAGTTTCCTAGCCATGGACAAAGAGTTGTCATTTGATGAATGGGAACACATCATTAGAGAATGATGTGATTGACTTGACCCATCTGTTATGTAACACCCCAGTGTCATGATATAGTAACCCTCTATGATTAAATTAATCTTTTTCCAAACAGTTGTTAATCACCTTTGTTCAATACCCATTTGGAAATTCCAGTCAAATCAAATTCAAGCCAAGTTTGAAGTTGCCCAAAAGTTGCTGGAAAAATGTTCATCATTTGTCAAAAATTCCATAACAATTATTTGTTAAGGAACACAACATCACTCTTGTGCAAAGATGAGCTTTAGTAATTAAAACAACACCAATTCATCATTTTTCAATGCTATCCTATTTGTGGAAAATACCAAATGAATTCTTGTGGTCTCAAAAAATATTTTTGGCACTGTTTATAATCACCAGGAATTTAATGGGACACCTCCTATATTTTTGCTATGTGAAATAGTTGGCCAAATAATTCTCTTTCTCTCTTTGTTAAAAATAAATAAAAGCAAGATAAGAAAAGAAAAAGGAAAATCAGAGGAGAGAGAGAGAAGTGCCCGTGCCCCCTGGGGCCAAGCCCACCTGGGCCGGCCCAACTCCCCCTCACCCAGGCCGGCCAACCTACCCCTCCCCAGTTCCTGTTCCCCCTCCCCCCTGTTCGTCCAACCGGGCGCGTCCCGCTCGTCCTCGCCGGACCGGGCGCGCCGCCCCGTACTTCACGACGCCGGCAAGGGGATAAGGCCCCCGACGCCTCGCTCCCCTCCTCTCCTGTCTCTCCCACTCCCCCCTTGTCCTCTCCACCTCTCCCTTCTCCTCTCGCTTTCTTGCTTCCTTCTCACCATTGCCCGACCGCGTCCGCCGCCGTCGCCGCGTTGACCTCGCGGCCACCGTCATCCCCCTGCATCACCGACATGCCCTAGGTGTCCGCTGACCTCCTCCACGTCGACCGGTGCCCACCGTTGGAGCCGGAAGGCACCACAGCGCCGGATCCACCTCGTCCCTTCAGCCTTGGCTACCGGTGGTTCCCGTCGACCGCGGCCTCCCTCTGCACTCCCGTTCACTCATGGGGCCTCCTTGCGCCCGCACGGTGAGCTCAGCCTCTCCTCCCTTCTCTTCCTGCTCGCCTTCGGGCATGTGCGCGACCGCCACCGCAACCGTGCTCCGGCCGCCGCCATTGCTACCGTTGTCAGGCTCCTGAGCCGTTACGAGCTCGGCCGACTGCCCTGGCGTGCTCCTCATGCGTCATAGACCCCGCCTAGTTGTTTACTTTGGCCGCTCGCGCTCTCTAATGCCGAACCCATCCGCGCCACGAGGCTGCTGTCGTCGCCTTTGCTCATCGCCGACGCCTCTGTCGGCCACCTTCGCCTGTTCTGGCACTGTAGATCGACGCGCGGAGGAGTACCCGTTCGAACGCAAGCATAACCGCGTGAAACGGTGTCCCGTAGCACCATCCTCATCGTCGCCCGAGCGCGACTGCCGCCCTCGCTGCTCGTCGGCGCCGCTCCGGCCAACTCCGGCAACGCCACCGCCCCAGTCGACGCGCTGTCGTGCGCGTGTTCAAGCGGTGCCAACCGCACGCGAAACGGCCGCCCCTAGCATGTTTCTGATGAGGCCCGAGCGGCTCCGCCACGTCCTAGTGTTGCCGGCGGCGAGGCGCCTCCCTCCGCCGACGTGGCTGGCCGGGCCCCACCCCTGGCTCACTGCCAGTGGGCCCCATGGGCCCTAGTTGACTGGGTTGACCCAGTCAACTGCTGACTGGGCAGCCGCATGTCACAGACGAGCGGGCCCCACCACACAATTAAGTTAATTGAAATGTTTTTATAAATAAAAATAATTAGTTAACCTAATTCGTCATAGACATGTGGGGCCCTAGTGCTAATTAACCATGTTTAATTAAAATAAACCCCCTGTTAGCCCCACTCTCTATGACAGGTGGGACCCACTAGTCAGTTTGACCTGGTCAACAAGTCTGTTAACTGCTGACGTCATCAGCACATCATGCTGACGTCATATTTTCTTTTCTGTTAATTTAATTAATTCCAAAAAATGTTTAAAACTTGGAAAATTCATAGGAATTAAACCGTAACTCCGATGAAAATGTTTTCTATATGAAAGTTTCTCAGAAAATCCCACGAATCCGAATGTGTGGTCCATTCACCTATCACATGCCCCTAGCATGCTGAACATGGAACCATCCCCTCTCTTTCATCTGTCCGGAATTCGTCTAATGCCAGGAATTCATCCTCGGATGTTTATCCCCTTCGTCTGCAACGTGTAGTACTACATTAGGACAACCCTAGCTCTGCCTATCGTCATGTAATGCTTAGTGGTAACTTTGTTTGCTCTGTATTTACTGTTTCTTCCCCCTCTTCTCTCCAGTAGACCCCGAGACCGATGCCGCCCCTGTGATCGACTACGTCGATGACACTTCTTCTTTTTCAACAGAGCTTCCAGGCAAGCAAACCCTCCTTGAGCATTCCGATATCGCCCATTTCTTTCCCTCTCATGCTTGCATTAGAACTCCTACAGTTTTCTATATGATCCTACTCTGATGCATAGCCTGTTTTTGTTACCTGCTTTCATACCTTACCTGCTTATTCTAAACTGCTTAGTATAGGTTGGTTAGAGATCCATCAGTGGCCCCACCTTGTCCCAGTTGCCTCGCTTTATGTTCGATGACTCGATCAACGTGATCGACGTCCAGGCCCCAACACTGCACATCACCCCCCTAGTTGTACGATCTGTAGAGTTACCATCGAGTGCCGAGGGTGGAACCACTTACATCACTCCTGATGAGACCTCTATAGTGTAGCTATATGGTCGAGGTCATCGAGGGTGATTTCCTCATTAACCACTTCCGTTAGGGCTCTATCGTGCAACCCCTCAAGTGTGAACCTCGAGGGTGGATCCTCTTACCTTCACCTTGATGACAACATCGAGTGGAATTTACCGGGGGTGATTCCTTTGGTTTTCACCTTGGTGTTAGACACACAGTTACTATGGTTACTATGACTTTACACTAAACCATGTTACTAAAAACGGGTCAGCCCTAAGGGGTACCCGCGCGAGCTTCATAGCGAGTGATGTGGAGTCGGGTTGACCTGTAAGGTGCCCGCGAGATACTTACGAGGCGTGGCCAGGCCTTCTTAGCCCTTGCCGCAAGTACTCGAGACGGGGCGACGGGGTCACATCGATCGTGAGTCTCTACTCGTTACCGTGTGCTCCTAATCCACTATGATTTGGATATTTGATCCAAGGGGCCTCTGGCCTGATAGCACTAACCATCATGTGGGCATTGTATGGGCGTTCTGCGTCGTATGCATCAGCCGAAGCTTAATAGATGTCATGCGATTGAGCGGCGCGCGCCGGGTTGGACTGGTAAGCTCCTGCCTTTTTAAGGAGGTAGCTAGGTCTGCTCACCGGCCGCCCACGCAACGTGCAGGAGTTCCAGGGGCACTAGCCCAAGACCCCTGGGGGCATAGGTTACTGAAAAGTATTATGAGGGAGGAACATATGCTTGTAGGAATTGCAATAATATCAAGTTTCCTCTCTATGTGCTTAAAATTTTGAAGTTTTGCTTGCTTTACCTTCCTATGCAAGTTGATTCTTGTTCCCATAAGTTGTTTGATCACAAAATCCCTATGCATAGGAAGTGGGTTAGACTTAAATGTGCTAGTTATATTCTTCATGATGCTCTCTTTATGTTTCAATTCTTATCTTTTATATGAGCATCATTGAAATCATCATGCCTAGCTAGGTGCGTTAAACGATAGTGCTTGTTGCGAGGCAACCCAATTTTATTTTTGTACCTTGCTTTTTGTTCCTGTTTAGTAATAAATAATTCATCTAGACTCTGTTTAGATATAGTTTTATGCTTTAGTTAGTGTTTGTGCCAAGTAGAACCTTTGGGAAGACTTGGGGAAAGTCTTTGCGATCATGCTGTAAAAAACAGAAACTTTAGCGCTCACGAGAATTGCTGCCATTTTTATTTGGAAATTGATATTTAGTTAATTATTTTTTAATATGATTAATAGACAATTTAATCATGTCCAGAAATTTATTTGAGAATTTTATGAGTTCCATAAGTATACGTTTGATCCAGATTACTACAGACTGTTCTGTTTTTGACAGATTCTGTTTTCGATGTGTTGTTTGCTTATTTTGATGAATCTATGGCTAGTAAAATAGTTTATAAACCATAGAGAAGTTGGAATACATTAAGTTTAACACCAATATAAATAAATAATGAGTTCATTACAGTACCTTGAAGTGGTGATTTATTTTCTTATACTAACGGAGCTTACGAGTTTTCTATTAAGTTTTGTGTTGTGAAGTTTTCATGTTTTGGGTAAGGACTCGATGGACTATGGAATAAAGAGTGGAAAGAGCCTAAGCTTGGGGATTCCCAAGGCACCCCAAGGTAATATTCAAGGATAGCCAAGAGCCTAAGCTTGGGGATGCCCCGGAAGGCATCCCCTCTTTCGTCTTCGTTCATCGGTAACTTTACTTGGGGCTATATTTTTATTCACCACATGATATGTGTTTTGCTTGGAGCGTCAATTTATTTTGTTAGGATTTGCTTAATGTTATTTAGAACAATGTTTTGCATATTTTATTTCAATAAAAGTGGCATTGATAGCCTTTACTATGCCTATGTTACAAGTATATATGTTGCAATAATTCCCTAGAAAAGTCAGAATGTGATAAAATGTTGAAACCTTTTGCCTATTAATCTCTGATAAATTTACTACAGTGGGAATTTTATTTCATAATTTTTGGAGCTAGGGAAGTATGGATGTTTCTGCTTTCTTTACAGACTATCCTGTTTAGGAAGATTGCTGTTATGTTTGCATATGTTTGCTTCTTTAATGATTCTATTTGAGGATAGGACTATTAAATACGCAGAGGAATTTAATAATTTTAGTGATTTGCTACAGTAGATTATGATAAGGTTTTTGCAATGGTTTATACTAACTTATCTCACGAGTCCTTGTTGAGTTTTGTGTGGATGAAGCTTTTGAGATTTAGGGAGACCGTGATATGGGAGGAATTAAGGAGACACAAAAGCTAAAGCTTGGGATGCCCAAGGCACCCCAAGATAATATTTCAAGAAGTCTCAAGCGTCTAAGCTTGGGGATGCCCCGGTTGGTATCCCACCTTTCTTCTTCAACAACTATCGGTTAGTATCGGTTGATCCTAAGTTTTTGCTTCTTCACATGATGTTTGCTATTCTTAGATGTCATTTTATTTTGCTTTGCTTGCTATTTGAATAAAATACCAAGATCTGAAATTCTTAAATGTTAGAGAGTCTTCACATAGTTGCATAATTATTCGACTACTCATTGATCTTCACTTATATCTTTCGGAGTAGTTTGTCATTTGCTCAAGTGCTTCACTTATATTCTTTTAGAGCACGGTGGTGTTTTTATAGAAATAATTGATCTCTCATGCTTCACTTATATTATTTTGAGAGTCTTAATAGCATGTTAATTTGCTTAAAATCCTAATATGCTTGGTATGCATGATTAATAATAAACTTTCTTATGAGTGTGTTGAATACTATGATAAGTTTGATACTTGATAATTGTTTTGAGATATGGAAGTAATAATATCAAAGTCATGCTAGTTGAGTAGTTGTGAAATTGATAAATTCTTGTGTTGAAGTTTGCAAGTCCCGTAGCATGCACGTATGGTAAACGTTATGTAACAAATTTGAAACATGAGGTGTTATTTGATTGTCCTCCTTATGAGTGGCGGTCGGGGACGAGCGATGGTCTTTTCCTACCAATCTATCCCCCTAGGAGCATACGCGTAGTGCCGAGGTTTTTGATAACTTGTAGATTTTTGCAATAAGTATGTGAGTTCTTTATGACTAATGTTGAGTCCATGGATTATACGCACTCTCACCCTTCCATCATTGATAGCCTCTACGTTACCGTGCATTGCCCTTTCTCACATTGAGAGTTGGTGCAAACTTCGCCGGTGCATCCAAACCCCGTGATATGATACGCTCTGTCACACATAAACCTCCTTATATCTTCCTCAAAACAGCCACCATACCTACCTATTATGGCATTTCCATAGCCATTTCGAGATATATTGCCATGCAACTTTCCATCATTCCGTTCATCATGACACATTCATCATTGTCATATTGCTTAGCATGATCATGTAGTTGACATAGTATTTGTGGCAAAGCCACCATTCATAATTCTTCCATACATGTCACTCTTGATTCATCGCAATCCCGGTACACCGCCGGAGGCATTCATATAGAGTCATCTTTGTTCCAGTATCGAGTTGTAATCATTGAGTTGTAAATAAATAGAAGTGTGATGATCATCATTCAATAGAGCATTGTCCCCAAAAAAGAGAAAGGCCAAAGAAAAAAAAGAAGGCCCAAAAAAAAAGAAAATAAATAAAAAGGGGCAATGCTACTATCCTTTTTTCCACACTTGTGCTTCAAAGTAGCACCAGGTTCTTCATATAGAGAGTCTCTTGAGTTATCACTTTCATATACTAGTGGGAATTTTCATTATAGAACTTGGCTTGTATATTCCAACAATGGGCCTCCTCAAGTGCCCTAGGTCTTCGTGAGCAAGCAAGTTGTGTGCACACCCACTTAGTTTCTTTTGTTGAGCTTTCATACATCTATAGCTCTAGTGCATCCGTTGCATGACAATCCCTACTCCTTGCATTAACATCAATTGATGGGCATCTCCATAGCCCATTGATTAGCCTCGTTGATGTGAGACTTTCTCCTTTTTGTCTTCTCCACATAACCCCCATCATTATATTCTATTCCACCCATACTGCTATATCCATGGCTCACGCTCATGCATTGTGTGAAAGTTTATGAGTTTGAAATTACTAAAGTATGAAACAATTGCTTGGCTTGTCATCGGGGTTGTGCATGATGAGAGCATTCTTGTGTGACAAAAATGAAACATGACTAAACTATATGATTTTGTAGGGATGAACTTTCTTTGGCCATGTTATTTTGAGAAGACATAATTGCTTAGTTAGTATGCTTGAAGTATTATCATTTTTATGTCAATATGAACTTTTGTCTTGAATCTTTCGGATCTGAATATTCATACCACAATTAAGAAGAATTATATTGAAATTATGCCAACTAGCATTCCACATCAAATATTCTTTCTTTTATCATTTACCTACTCGAGGACGAGCAGGAATTAAGCTTGGGGATGCTGATATGTCTCCAACATATCTATAATTTTTGATTTCTCCATGCTATATTATCTACTGTTTTGAATGTTTATGGGCTTTATTATACACTTTTATATCATTTTTGGGACTAACCTATTAACCCAGAGCCCAGTGCCAGTTTCTGTTTTTACCCTGTTTTAGGGTTTCGAGGAAAAGGAAAATCAAACGGAGTCCAATTGACCTGAAACTTCAAGGAACTCATTTTTGGAAGGAAAGAAGCCCAGAAGACTTGGAGTGCACGTCGGGGGCTCTGCGAGGAGGTCACGAGGCAGGGGGGCACGCCCACCCCCCTGGGTGCGCCCTCCACCCTCGTGAGCCCCTCGTGGCCCCCCTGACGTACTTCTTCCACCTATATATCTCCATATACCCTAAAAACATCCGGGGGCACAATAGATCGGGAGTTCCGCCGCCAGAAGCCTCCGTAGCCACCGAAAACCAATCTAGACCCATTCCGGCACCCTGCCGGAGGGGGAATCCTTCTCCGGTGGCCATCTTCATCATCCCGGTGCTCTCCATGACGAGTAGGGAGTAGTTCTCCCTTGGGGCTGAGGGTATGTACCAGTAGCTATGTGTTTGATCTCTCTCTCTCTCTCTCTCTCTCTCTCTCGTGTTCTTGATTTGGCACGATCTTGATGTATTGCGAGCTTTGCTATTATAGTTGGATCTTATGTTTCTCCTCCCCCTCTACTCTCTTGTAATGAATTGAGTTTTCCCTTTGGAGTTATCTTATCGGATTGAGTCTTTAAAGATTTGAGAACACTTGATGTATATCTTGCCGTGCGTATCTGTGGTGACAATGGGATATCACGTGATCCACTTGATGTACGTTTTGGTGATCAACTTGCGGGTTCCGCCCATGAACCTATGCATAGGGGTTGGCACACGTTTTCGTCATGACTCTCCAGTAGGAACTTTGGGGCACTCTTTGAGGTCCTTTGTGTTGGTTGAATAGATGAATCTGAGATTGTGTGATGCATATCGTATAATCATACCCACGGATACTTGAGGTGACATTGGAGTATCTAGGTGACATTAGGGTTTTGGTTGATTTGTGTCTTAAGGTGTTATTCTAGTATGAACTCTAGGGCTGTTTGTGACACTTATAGAATAGCCCAACGGATTGATTGGAAAGAATAACTTTGAGGTGGTTTCGTACCCTACCATAATCTCTTCGTTTGCTCTCCTCTATTAGTGACTTTGGAGTGACTCTTTGTTGCATGTTGAGGGATAGTTATGTGATCCAATTATGTTATTATTGTTGAGGGAACTTACACTAGCGAAAGTATGAACCCTAGGCCTTATTTCCAATCATTGCAATACCATTTACGCTCACTTTTATCACTTGCTACCTTGCTATTTTTACTATTTTAGATTACAAATACCCATATCTACTATCCATATACCACTTGTATCACCATCTCTTCGCCGAACTAGTGCACCTATACAATTTACCATTGTATTGGGTGTGTTGGGGACACAAGAGACTCTTTGTTATTTGGTTGCAGGGTTGCTTGAGAGAGACCATCTTCATCCTACGCCTCCTACGGATTGATAAACCTTAGGTCATCCACTTGAGGGAAATTTTCTACTGTCCTACAAACCTCTGCACTTGGAGGCCCAACAACGTCTACAAGAAGAAGGTTGTGTAGTAGACATCACGCGCGAGGTTGGAATGGTAAGCTCCTGCCTTTTTAAGGAGGTAGCTAGGTCTGCTCACCGGCCGGCCACGCAACATGCAGGAGTTCCCGGGGCAATGGCCCAAGACCCCTGGGGGCATAGGTTTAGTCCGGCGTGCTTGACCTCTCTATTAAGCCTAGGTCGGGTTGCGGCGTATTGTTTGGCCGAGGCCGGGCATGACCTAGGAAAGTGTGTCTGGTCGGAGTTAATCGAGCGTGGTGGGTAAGTTGGTGCACCCCTGCAGGGAAGAAAACATCTATAGATAGCCTGTCCTACGGTAACGGACACTTGGAGTTGTATCCCGATCGATACAACTAGAACTGGATACTTGAGATGAGAAATGGATAGTATGGCTCTGGGATTGCTTTCTCGCAGGGAGTCGACGAAGGATCTCCGGCCGAGGTTGATAACACTACTACTTTTACTTTACTTTATGCTACTCTTATCCCTTCTGATGTTGCATGATGCTTGAAGCTGCTGAAGATGCTAGTCTTCGATAGGACTAGGCTTTCCCCTGCTCTTCTGGCATTCTGCAGTTTAGTCCACAGATACAGCCCCTTTCCTTTGATACAGATGCATACTTAGTTTAGATCTGATGTAAGTCTTGCGAGTACTTTGGATGAGTACTGACGGTTGCTTTGCTACCTCTTTTCCCCCATACCCAATTGCTGCGACCAGATGACGGATCCCAGGAGCCAGATGACACCACTGATGACTACTGCTACCCCGAGGATGCCTACTACTACATGATGACCGCTGACGACTTGGAGTAGTTAGGAGGCTCCCAGGCAGGAGGCCTAGCCTTTTCGATCGATGTTGTTTTTTTGCTAGCCTTCTTAAGGCAAACTTATTTAACTCATGTCCGTACTCAGATAATGTTGCTTCCGCTGACTCTTGTGTATTCGATCTTATGTATTCGGGCCCTCGAGGCCCCTGGCTTGTAATATAAAGCTTGTATTATTTTAATTTGTGTCTAGAGTTGGGTTGTTATATCTTCCCGTGAGTCCTTGATCTTATACACATTTGCGTGTATGATTAGTGTATGATTGAATCGAGGGCGTCACACGTTAGCTTAGCACGATGATCGTTTAGTTTACTACTATTGCTTTCTTCATGACTTATACATGTTCCTATGACTATGAGATTATTCAACTCGCGAATACCAGAGGAACACTTAGTGTGCTACCAAACGTCACAACATAACTGAGTGATTATAAAGGTGCTCTACAGGTGTCTCCGATGGTGTTTGGTGAGTTGGCATAGATCGAGATTAGGATTTGTCATTCTGAGTATCGGAGAGGTATCTATGGGCCCTCTCGGTAATGCACATCACCATAAGCCTTGCATGCAATGTAACTAATGAGTTATTTATGGGATGTAGCATTATGGAACGAGTAAAGATACTTGCCGGTAACGAGATTGAACTAGGTATTGAGATACCGACGATCGAATCTCGGGCAAATAACATACCGGTGACAAAGGGAACAACGTATGTTGTTATGCGGTTTGACCGATAAAGATCTTTGTACAATATGTAGGAACCAATATGAGCATCCAGGTTCCGCTATCGGTTATTGACCGGAGTTGAGTCTCGGTCATATCTACATAGTTCTCGGACCCATAGGGTCCGCACACTTAATGTTCGGTGACGATCGATATTATGAGTTTATGTGTTTTGATGTACCGAAGGTTGTTCGGAGTCCCGGATGTGATCACGGACATGACGAGGAGTCTCGAAATGGTCAAGACATAAATATTGATATATTGGATGACTATATTCGGACACCGGAAGTGTTCCGGGTGGTTTCGGATAAAACCGGAGTGCCGGAGGGTTACCGGAACCCCTCGGGGAACTAGTGGGCCTAGATGGGCCTTAGTGAAGAGAGAGAGGGGCTGCCAGGGCAGGCCACACGCCCCCTCCCCCTTGAGTCCGAATTGGACTAGGAGGGGGGTGGCTCCCCCCTTTCCTTCCTGACGGTGTCCTGGACTAGGGGGTACTCACCACGTCATCTCCTGATCTGTTAGATTGGGTCGAGGACCCCCATGGCCGTATAGTCATGGGCCAGTTCGGACATCTGCCGCATACATGGAAGATTCCATAAGACTTGGTGATCAAGACAAGGACTCCTCCCCACCGGCGTATTCGGCTAGGACTGTTGTTATCCGAGGCCTCTGGCGCATTATATAAACCGAGGCCAGGCTAGTCAATAGAGATATACATACAATCATACCATAGGCTAGCTTCTAGGGTTTAGCCTCTCTGATCTTGTGGTAGATCAACTCTTGTACTACCCGTATCATCAATATCAATCAAGCAGGGCGTAGGGTTTTACCTCCATCAAGAGGGCCCGAACCTGGGTAAAACACCATGTCCCCTGCCTCCTGTTACCATCCGGCCTAGACGCACAGTTTGGGACCCCCTACCCGAGATCCGCCGGTTTTGACACCGATATTGGTGCTTTCATTGAGAGTTCCGCTGTGTAATCGGCAAAAGGATCGATGGCTCGCCTGCAGATCAACTGCGACTTCGGTATCTTCGTCACCAGCTCGACTGGTCACCTTGGTTTGACCAAGGACTATGCCCTACCTCCGATCGTCATGTTCGGATGAGGGCCTTTATAAACATCAACTCCGATCTCTATCAAGATCATGGAGGAATCATCTAGGGAGTCCGGGGGCTCAACGTCAACATTGCCCTCGGGCTACCGTGCTGTTTTTTTGGACAGTAAACTTGTGTCCGCCGCCACCGCCTCCTCAAGTGTCTTTTTAATGATAACTTTGGTGGATTTGTGCGGAATTGAGTCTACAACAACCCTGGAAAATTTCGTCGAGTTCCGATGGAGGAATCTCTCGCAATCCACGATATACCGGAGCCCTGTCAAATCTGGACGGGAATCTGGATGAGTTTACGATGTGGTGTCCAGCTTCTAGCTCGGACGTCCTTTGGAAAATCCAACCGTTGATCGGCTGCAGAATTCCTATATATACCACCTCTCAAAATTTCAGCTCGATCTGACCGTCCAAACTCCGAGAACCTTCCGATTAGTGCATCACTTTTCGGATCTGTTTTCTGCGCGAAAACGAATCTGACCCGAGTTCGTCTTTTTTATGAACGGGATTTCGGACATCCCTTTTGAAGGAAGTTTTGTATGGGGTATTGTGTTTTGTTCCCGAACACATCCCACTAACATTAAAATCTTTTGAACATGATCTTTAACATCATGCTGGTGTCAAATCAGTCCGGCAATATTGCTCCACGGCTGCCGACCTGCGCTAGACACGTCATCATTTTGTTAAGCCGAGCTCAACTTCTTCGGATCATCATCTCGGCAAGCCGAATAAGAGTCCGGCATCGTGAAGGATAAATCATCACCAATATCGCCGCCCCACGGATTACACGGAGCGGGCATACCGGCATCGCCGCACGGTCGCTTCATCAAGCCGGCATCGACCACGTCACGACCTGCATCGGCAGGGCCGCACTATTGCTTCTTCAAGCTGGTGTCCATCACGCCGACCTACTTCGACTCATCGGCTGGCATCGAGGCTTCAACATCTCGGCTGGACCGGGGGCTTTGCCATCTCTTCATCAACCTACTCCGGACACTTCGGTGTCACTAGCCGATCAGCTCCGTCACGTTAGCTGGACCGAGGGCTTTGCCTCGGTGAGCCAACCTCTGCCAGAATTGCCATGCCGTCGTTTTATCGCCCATCAGGCAATGGGTGTGCGGATCGAGTCCCAATTTTGGGAATCACCTTCCTTCGGATCGGTACAACAAATAAACCAGGTGCTATTAATCCTAGTATTTTTTGCTTGTTTGGGTTCATTTTTCCCAAGGAATTATTACTCTGGTTTGTCCATCATATGTATCCAGGTCTATCAAATGGTGGCCGCATTAACGACAGTCGCATGGTGGTTCAGTCAGTTTCCGTACATAGTCCGGCGAACGCCACATCCGGAGCTCGGACCGACCTATGAATTCAGGCTTTGCCACGCCTTTACCGCATCACGCGGACGTCCTGCATCGACATTGACTTCGGCGCCAGGCCATATTTCTTTTATTACTCACTTTGCATAAATCATTTATTATGCAATGATTTTTTAATTATCATTATTACTATTATCTCCGTTTTGCACTATTTTTTATGCACAGGAAAATGATCCGGAGACTTTGGCGTCACTCTGCCGGTCTGCATTGACCGTGCTATGTCACCACTTCGGCGTGTCGAGCTCTCCGCTCCGCCACCTCGGGACCGGCTTGGGGGATGGAACCTTGTCCCGCATCAAGCTCGGACCGCGTCATCAATACCAAACACATTAACCAGCTAAGTTGCCTTCATGCTCAAAGTTTTAAATTTTTAACTTGTGTTCGGTTCGACCAAGCATTATACTTTTTTGGAAAAAAGTTGCTTGTAAAAAATTTCCTTGTCCAAACTTTGTTTGTGACGCATAAATTCAAATACCCAATTCATTTGGGGGCTTCCTTCATGAAGCTTTTCCTCTTGCATATGATTATACTTGTACGTCTTCGTTCCTTGTTCGTGTATTACGCCACAATATGCACCATATTGACTTAAGCGATTTCCAAGCTGGTTGCCTCGCTCCTGTGTTTACCCCTACGTTCCCGATTGTTCGGCTAGGGAGTAAAGGGAGCACCTCTGCGATTGTCATGATCGGGTCATCCGAGCTGGACCTCAGACTGGGTGAAGCCGAAAGCTAGCGCTCTTATAGTTTTCAATGATGGTCGGCACACAACGGAACTCATGAGTACAAAAAAATCTATTGCACAAGTCTCATAGCAATAATGAGGACCGAAGAAAGGTATCGGTGGGGGTACTATTTTCTTCGAAGATGCTTCTTACACTTCGTCTATAATATAGCATAAGTTCCCTGAGCACGCTTTGTCTGTTACAGCCTTATGGCCCGGTTGCCTGGTTATCGGAAGCACTGTCGATATTCTCGACAGGTGGAGTACATAACACTTTTCGGTCCTTGACCGAAGAGGGAGAAGCCAACGGTCGGTTAAGACGCGTTTAAAGTTTGGTTGAACAAAGATATGATATAAGTACTTCGGTACATACAATCATTATACATAAAATTCTTTTACCCAAGTCACTTGGGGGCTCTTAAAATTTATATGAGCTATTTTATAGTAAATGTGTTTTCTCCTTGGTCATTGCAAAGTCTTTTTCTATCGCTCCTTTTTCGACGTGAGTGTGTGGTCAATAGCCAGATAACCCATTTTCTCTCTAGTGACCACTCGAGTTTAGTTTGCTAAACTGGCCTAATGAGAACTACTCCGCCTTGGGATAGGAGGTTGAAGCCGTAGGCTGACCCGCTTGGAGTCTTGAGATAGGATGTGTCATGTTAAAGCACGACAGAAGCGCTTTTTTTTCTAAGACCAATTTTCGGATTGGCACCGAACACTTGATCTTGTTCGGACGTCATGTTTTTACTGACATTTTTTGGTTTTCCAAGCTTTTGGCACTTTAAACTATTTGTGTGTTTTCAGCACAAGTCTTGTAGTGCAACACCGGACACCTTTAGAGATTCGGCAAAAACATTCTCGGATATTGCTATATATGCATCGGTTTCGAATTGTGTCTTCGGTCAATAGTTGGGTTGACCGGCTCCTGCGCTTGCCTCCTACATTCCGCTTTGTTCGGCTAGGTGTGCAAAGGGAGAACCACTACGATTGTGCTTCCATCTCACATGGTTAAGCACCTCAGTGGAGAAAGCCGAAAACTGACTGTCACAATAAGCGTAAACTGGTCAGCGATCCGATGACGGTGTTAAATGACGGGTCGTTCATAACAAAACGAAGTGTTTACAGCTTGACCTCGACTGTCGCCGAACACTACCAGGGGCTATTAACTGGCCTCCCAAACTATTCCTCGATATTTTGCTCTTACATTGGAGCTGAGGTTTCATGATCATGCTTAGCATGATAACCCAAAGAAAGGAACCGATAGCGGGACTATTTTCTTTGGAAGACATTTCTTCTGTTAAACAATAATATAACATATCTCTCTGCGTACCTTTGTTTATAAAACCGTATGACCAGATTGCCTTGTTTGTTGTAAATCTTTTCCCTCATAAAGGCTTTATAAAGTAGGACAAACACTCCTCGGCTATTGGCCAAGGAGGTGGAAGCCGATGGTCGGTCAACAAAGTTTGGTACAATGCAGTTCCGAGCATTAATGACGTAAAGTACTTGGATACATAGAGTCATTACACATAATTTGTGATTTTACTATGGATATCAATCCTTAATTCGGCCACCCGTGCCTGCATTAAGGCTCGGGGGCTACTGGGCTTCGGGCTTATTATTTACAAATATTAAAGGGGCACATCGATCCCCTGATCTGGTGTTGCCAACCGACCAGTGTCTCGGGGGCTACTCCATTGCATGTTCAATGCAGAAAATTTTAAGTGCAATACAGTTTCCGATGAGATTTTGATCCTCAGGTTGGTCGGCCGCACCCAACCTGAGTCTCGAGGACTGAGCACGCCGCTTTGTGTGTCCCAAAGTATTCTGCCGAGCTAGGACTTGATCCTCAGACCGATTTTGCAAATCAACCTGAGTCTCAGCGGCTACTAGGAGCAGCGGTCTTATGTCATCCTTCATGTGCATCTCAGGTTTTAGACCGATACCCACCTTGAGGGCTACTGGCTATATATCTCGGAAGAGAATAAATTGCACCAATCAAAAATATTTATAAAAATCGGCCCACATTCGGGGTGGTGCACCACCTTGGAAGCAGTCTAGCATAAAGCTCGGGCGCTAGTGGCTGGCTTCATAGAGGGCATTTCCGGCATTAAGCTCGGCTAAACTCCTTCAAACTCCTTTGAACCAAGGTGATTTATGACACCTCGGATACAGTCCGGCGTTGGAGCTCGGATACATAGTCCGGCATTGGAGCTCGGAGACAATCTGGCGTTGGAGCTCGGATACATAGTCCGGTGTTGGAGCTCGGATACATTCTGGCGTTAGAGCTGGGAAGCGGTCTGGCGTTGGTGCTCGGCTGCAAAAGATACCTCGAATGCAATCCGGCGTTGGAGCTCAGACGCAAGAGGACGCTGCCGCCCGGGAACAACTTCAAACCCGAGGTGTGGCATAAAAATAATAAGGCATTGATAAAGGCCGGAAACTTAAAAGGGGCTCCTCGGATACCCGACGTGTAAACTCGTCGAATGCATTTCGGAGATCCTCAAGATCGAAGATGAGAAGATTTGTTGAACCAGTTTTCAAGACCGACGACCGAAGATGAAGAATAGTTCGGAAGAATTGATGAGCGTCCCTAACTTGAAGACCGGTTCAGGGGGCTACTAACGGTGTCCTGGACTAGGGGGTACTCACCACGTCATCTCCCGATCTGTTAGATTGGGCCGAGGACCCCCATGGCCGTATACTCATGGGCCAGTTCGGACAACTGCCGCATACATGGAAGATTCCACAAGACTTGGTGATCAAGACAAGGACTCCTCCCCACCGGTGTATTCGGCTAGGACTCTTGTTATCCTAGGCCTCTGGTGCATTATATAAACCGAGGCCAGGCTAGTTGATAGAGATATACATACAGTCATACAATAGGCTAGCTTCTAGGGTTTAGCCTCTCTGATCTCGTGGTAGATCAACTCTTGTACTACCCATATCATCAATATCAATCAAGCAGGACGTAGGGTTTTACCTCCATCAAGAGGGCCCGAACCTGGGTAAAACATCGTGTCCCCTGCCTCCTGTTACTATCCGGCCTAGACGCATAGTTCGGGACCCCCTACCCGAGATCCGTCGGTTTTGACAGCGACATTGGTGCTTTCATTGAGAGTTCCGCTGTGACGTCGCCACCAGGAAGGATGTCTCGTGCCGTCTTTAAAGACGGCACTATCGCTGAGGGAGCTCTGGCTATCGGCCAAACTCTCCGGCTAGGTGGTTTCCTTTTGACCGCCTGTTCGGCCGCTGCGCCGACAATGACTTCTCGGGTCATCGAAAGCAAGCTTCACATCAACGAGATCAGAGATGACTTCGGTATCTTCCCCCTCCTAGTAGGACTAGGAAAGGAGGAATCCTACTCCTACTAGGAGGTGGATTATGGTGGAGGGGGGCACCGCACACAAGTTGCTCCTTTATATACGGGGGCAGGGGCACCCTAAAACACACAAGTTGACATTGTTTAGCCGCGTGTGGTGCCTCCCTCCACCATAATCCACCTCAGTCATATCGTTGCAGTGCTTAGGAGAAGCCTTGTGCCGGTAGCTTCATCATCACCATCATCACGCCGTCGTGCTGAAGAAACTCTCCCTCGAGACTCAGCTAGATCTAGAGTTCACGGGAGTCACCGAGCTAAACGTGTGCAGATCGCGGAGGTGCCGTACCTTCGGTGCTAGGATCGGTCCGATTATGAAGACGTATGATACGTCCATTTTGCATCATGCTTTTATATCGATATTTATTGCATTATGGACTGTTATTTCACTTTATGTCATAATGCTTATGGCTATTCTCTATTATTTTACAAGGTTTACATAAGGAGGGAGAATGCCGGCAGCTGGAATTCTGGGCTGGAAAAGGAGCAAATATTAGAGACCTATTCTGCACAATCCAAAAGTCCTGAAACTCCACGGAACATCTTAAAATAAATAAAGAAAAATCCTCGCCAAAGATGAAGGCCAGGGGGCCCACACCCTGCTCACGAGGGTGGGGGCGCGCCCCCCCTCCTAGGGCGCGCCCCCTACCTCGTGGTCCCCCTGGTGGGTCTCTGATGTCCATCTTCTGCTATATGAAGTTTTTCGATGAGAAAAAAACAAGAAGGAACTTTTCAGGATGAGACTCCACCACCACGAGGCCGAACCTTGGCGGAACCAATCTAGAGCTCCGGCAGAGCTGTTCTGCCGGGGATACTTCCCTCCGGGAGGGGAAAATCATTACCATCGTCATCACCAATGCTCCTCTCATCGGGAGAGGGCAATCTCCATCAACATCTTCACCAGCACCATCTCATCTCCAAACCCTAGTTCATATCTTGTATCCAATTCTTGTCTCAAAGTCCGGGATTGGTGCTAGTAGGTTTCCAGTAGTGTTGATTACTCCTTGTAGTTGATGCTAGTTGGTTTATTTGGTGGAAGATCATATGTTCAGATCCTATATTCATATCATTACCCCTCTGATTATGAACATGAATATGCTTTGTGAGTAGTTACGTTTGTTCCTGAGGACAAGGGAGAAGTCTTGCTATTAGTAGTCATGTGAATTTGGTATTCGTTTGATATTTTGATAATATGTATGTTGTCTAGCCTCTAGTGGTGTTATGTGAACGTCGACTACATAACACTTCACCATTATTTGGGCCTAGAGGAAGGCATTGGGAAGTAATAAGTAGATGATGGGTTGCTAGGGTGACAGAAGCTTAAACCCTAGTTTATGCGTTGCTTCGTAAGGGGCTGATCTGGATCCATATGTTTCATGCTATGGTTAGGTTTACCTTAATACTTTTGTTGTAGTTGCGGATGCTTGCAATAGAGGTTAATCATAAGTGGGACGCTTGTTCAAGTAAGAACATCACCCAAGCACCGGTCCACCCACATATCAAATTATCAAAGTATCGAACGCGAATCATATGAACGTGATGAAAACTAGCTTGACGATATTCCCATGTGTCCTCGGGAGCGCTTTCATTATTATAAGAGTTTGATCCAGCTTTTCCTTTGCTACAAAAAGGATTGGGCCACCTTGCTGCACTTTATTTACTTTTGTTACTTGTTGCTCGTTACAATTTATCTTATCACAAAACTATCTGTTACCACTTATTTCAGTACTTGCAGAGAATACCTTGCTGAAAACCGCTTATCATTTCCTTCTGCTCCTCGTTGGGTTCGACACTCTTACTTATCGAAAGGACTACGATAGATCCCCTATACTTGTGGGTCATCAAGACTCTTTTCTGGCGCCGTTGCCGGGGAGTGTAGCGCCTTTGGTAGGTGGAATTTGGTAAGGAAAAATTCATATAGTGTGCTGAAATTTACTGTCACTTGTTACTATGGAAAGTAATTCTCTGAGGGGCTTGTTCGGGATATCTTCACCCCGTCCAGTAGAGCAAAGAGTTGCTCCTCAACCTACTGAACCTATTGAAAATGAAACTCCTTTTGAATTTCCTTCGGGTATGATGGAAAAACTGCTAGCTAACCCTTTTACAGGAGATGGAACAAAGCATCCTGATGAGCACTTAATATATGTGGATGAAGTTTGTGGATTATTTAAGCTTGCAGGTATACCCAATGATGTTTCTAAGAAGAAGGTCTTCCCTTTATCTTTGAAGGGATATGCATTGATATGGTATAGGCTATGTGATGATATGAGATCATGGAACTATAAAAGATTGAAATTGGAATTTCATCAAAAGTATTACCCTATGCATCTTGTTCATCGTGATCGCAATTATATATATAATTTCTGGCCTCGCGAAGGAGAAAGCATCGCTCAAGCTTGGGGGAGGCTTAAATCAATGTTATATTCATGCCCCAATCATGAGCTCTCAAGAGAAATGATTATTCAAAATCTATATGCTCGGCTTTCTGATAACAATCGCACCATTCTCGATACTTCTTGTGCTGGCTCCTTTATGACGAAGACTACTGAATTCAGATGGAATTTATTGGATAGAATTAAATGCAACTCTGAAGATTGGGACCTCGACGAAGGTAAAGAGTCAGGTAAGACACCTAAGTTTGATTGTGTTAAATCTTTTGTGGACACCGATATTTTCCGTAAGTTTAGCACTAAATATGGACTTGACTCTGAGATAGTAGCTTCTTTCTGTGAATCTTTTGCTACTTATGTTGATCTCCCCAAGGAGAAGTGGTTTAAATATCATCCTCCCATAGAAGTAAAGGTAGCTGCACCTATTAAAGTTGAAGAAAAGACTGTCACTTATAATGATCCTATTGTTCCTACTTCTTATGTTGAGAAACCACCTTTCCCTGTTAGAGTAAAGGATCATGCTAAAGCTTCAACTGTTGTTTGTAAAAGCAATATTAGAACTTATACACCTCCTGAGCAAGTTAAAGTAGAACCTAATATTGCTATTGTTAAATATCTCTTCTCTGATAATATTGATGGGCATGTTATTTAGTTCGAAGGTGAAACTGCTTGAATTGCTAAACCTTGTGCTAAAGATAAACATAGACCTGTGGTAGGCGTGCCTGTTATTTCTGTTAAAATAGGAGATCATTGTTATCATGGCCTATGTGATATGGGTGCTAGTGCTAGTGTTATACCTTATGACTTGTATAAAGAAATCAAGCATGAAATTGCACCTGCTGAATTAGAAGATATTGATGTCACAATTAAACTTGCCAATAGAGATACTATTTCAGCGATGGGAATTGTTAGAGATGTTGAAGTCTTGTGTGGGAAAACTAAATATCCTGCTGATTTTCTTGTTCTTACTTCTCCGCAAGATAGCTTTTGTCCCATTATATTTGGTAGACCCTTCTTGAACACTGTTAATGCTAGGATAGATTGCGAAAAGAATGTTGTTACTATTGGCTTGGATGATATGGTTCATGAGTTTAATTTCTCTAAATTTAGTAAACAACATCGTGAGGAAGAATTACCTAGTAAGGATGAGATTATTGGTCTTGCTTCTATTGCCGTACCTCCTAGTGATCCTTTAGAACACTATTTGCTAGACCATGAAAATGATATGTTCATGAATGAAAGAAGGGAAATAGATGAAGTATTCTTTAAACAGGAACCTATTCTGCAACACAATTTGCCTGTTGAAATTTTAGGGGATCCTCCTCCACCCAAGGGTGATCCCGTGTTTGAGCTTAAACCTTTGCCTGATAATCTTAAATATGCTTATCTTGATGAAAAGAAGATATATCCTGTTATTATTAGTGCTAACCTTTCAGAGCATGAAGAAGAAAGATTATTGAAAACTCTGAAGAAGCATCGTGCTGCTATTGGATATACTCTTGATGATCTTAAGGGCATTAGTCCCACTCTATGTCAACATAAAATAAATTTGGAAGCAGATGCCAAACCAGTTCGTGATCCTCAACGACGTCTGAATCCTAAAATGAAAGAAGTGGTAAGAAAAGAAATACTCAAGCTTCTGGAGGCAGGTATAATTTATCCCGTTGCTGATAGTCAGTGGGTAAGTCCTGTCCATTGTGTCCCTAAGAAGGGAGGTATTACTGTTGTTCCTAATGATAAAGATGAATTGATTCCACAAAGAATTATCACAGGTTATAGGATGGTAATTGATTTCCGCAAATTAAATAAAGCTACTAAGAAAGATCATTACCCCTTACCTTTTATTGATCAAATGCTAGAAAGATTATGCAAACATACACACTATTGCTTTCTAGATGGTTATTCTGGTTTCTCTCAAATACCTGTGTCGGCTAGAGATCAATCAAAGACTACTTTTACATGCCCTTTTGGTACTTTTGCTTATAGACGTATGCCTTTTGGTTTATGTAATGCACCTGCTACCTTTCAAAGATGCATGATGGCTATATTCTCTGACTTTTGTGAAAAGATTTGTGAGGTTTTCATGGACGATTTTTCCGTCTATGGTTCCTCTTTTGATGATTGCTTGAGCAATCTTGATCGAGTTTTGCAGAGATGTGAAGAAACTAATCTTGTCTTGAATTGGGAAAAGTGCCACTTTATGGTTAATGAAGGTATTGTCTTGGGGCATAAAGTTTCTGAAAGAGGTATTGAAGTTGATAAAGCCAAGGTCGATGCTATTGAAAAGATGCCATGTCCCAAGGACATCAAAGGTATAAGAAGTTTCCTTGGTCACGCCGGATTTTACAGGAGGTTCATTAAGGACTTCTCAAAAATTTCTCGGCCTCTGACTAATTTATTGCAAAAAGATATACCATTTGTCTTTGATGATGATTGTGTAGAAGCATTTGAAATACTTAAGAAAGCATTAGTCTCTGCACCTATTGTTCAGCCACCTGATTGGAATTTACCCTTTGAAATTATGTGTGATGCTAGTGATTATGCTGTAGGTGCTGTTCTAGGGCAAAGAGTTGATAAGAAATTAAATGTTATTCATTATGCTAGTAAGACTCTAGACAATGCTCAAAGAAATTATGCTACTACTGAAAAAGAGCTTTTAGCAGTTGTATTTGCTTGTGATAAGTTCAGACCTTATATTGTTGATTCTAAAGTAACTATTCACACTGATCATGCTGCTATTAAATACCTTATGGAAAAGAAAGATGCTAAACCTAGACTTATTAGATGGGTTCTCTTGCTACAAGAATTTGATTTGCATATTGTTGATAGAAAGGGAGCTGAGAACCCCGTTGCAGACAACTTGTCTAGGTTAGAGAATGTTCTTGATGACCCACTACCTATTAATGATAGCTTTCCTGATGAACAATTAAATGTTATAAGTACTTCTCGTAGTACTCCATGGTATGCTGATTATGCTAATTATATTGTTGCTAAGTTTATACCACCTAGCTTCACATACCAGCAAAAGAAAAAGTTTTTCTATGACTTGAGACATTACTTTTGGGATGACCCACATCTTTATAAAGAAGGAGTAGATGGTGTTATTAGACGTTGTGTACCTGAGCATGAACAGGAACAGATCCTACGCAAGTGTCATTCCGAGGCTTATGGAGGACACCACGCTGGAGATAGAACTGCACATAAGGTATTGCAATCTGGTTTTTATTGGCCTACTCTCTTCAAGGATGCCCGTAAGTTTGTCTTGTCTTGTGATGAATGTCAAAGAATTGGTAATATTAGTAGACGTCAAGAAATGCCTATGAATTATTCTCTTGTTATTGAACCATTTGATGTTTGGGGCTTTGATTATATGGGACCTTTTCCTGCCTCTAATGGATACACACATATTTTAGTTGCTGTTGATTACGTTACTAAGTGGGTAGAAGCTATTCCAACTAGTAGTGCTGATCATAACACTTCTATTAAAATGCTTAAAGAAGTTATTTTTCCGAGGTTTGGAGTCCCTAGATATTTAATGACTGATGGTGGTTCACACTTTATTCATGGTGCCTTCCGTAAAATGCTTGCTAAATATGATGTTAATCATAGAATTGCATCTCCTTATCACCCACAGTCTAGTGTCAAGTAGAGTTGAGCAATAGAGAGCTCAAATTAATTTTGCAAAAGACTGTTAATAGGTCTAGAAAGAATTGGTCTAAGAAACTTGATGATGCATTATGGGCATATAGAACTGCATACAAAAATCCTATGGGTATGTCTCCGTATAAAATGGTTTATGGAAAAGCATGTCACTTACCTCTCGAACTAGAACATAAGGCATATTGGGCTATTAAAGAGCTCAACTATGATTTCAAACTTGCCGGTGAGAAGAGGTTATTTGATATTAGCTCACTTGATGAATGGAGAACCCAAGCTTATGAAAATGCCAAGTTGTTTAAAGAAAAAGTTAAAAGATGGCATGACAAAAGGATACAAAAGCGTGAGTTTAATGTAGGTGATTATGTATTGCTATACAACTCTCGTTTAAGATTTTTTGCAGGAAAACTTCTCTCTAAATGGGAAGGCCCCTATGTTATCGAAGGAGGTCTATCGTTCCGGTGCCATAAAAATCAACAACTTCGAGGGCACAAATCCGAAGGTGGTAAACGGTCAAAGAATCAAACATTATATCTCAGGTAATCCCATAAATGTTGAAACCAATATTATTGAAACCGTAACCCCGGAGGAATACATAAGGGACACTTCCAGACCGTTTCAGACTCCGAAAAGGAATAGGTATGTGGTACGGTAAGTAAACCGACTCCAAAACAATTTTTAAGGCAATATTTCTCCGTTTTGGAATATTTAGAAAAATAGAAAAATAAGTAGCAGTCCGGGAAGGACACGAGGGCCCCACGAGGGTGGTGGGCGCGCCCTACCCCTCTAGGCGCGCCCCCTACCTCGTGAGCACCTCGTGTGCCTTCCGGACTCTGTTTTCTTGCACGATACGTATTTTGGTCCGTAAAAATTCATTATATATTCTCCCGACGGTTTTGACTCCCGTATCACGCAGATCTCCTCTGTTCTTGTTTCGAGCTATTTTCTGTCAGGGTTTTCCAGGCTAGGCATCATGTCGTCTCCCTCCTCCAACAATGGTGACAACGATGCTTGGCTAATGAAGATAGATCTGAAGAGGGAACAACCCACGAGGGTCAACAAGGATGAAAGGATCAAGAAGGCCACGGAGGATCAAGCTCCGGCAACAAAAGACATCCTTCAACTTGATCATAACCTTCTTACCCCAATTGAGATCGAAGCTTTCAAGATGATTGAGTTAGCTCGTATACAAAACAAGTATCTCACACAAGAAAATATTTTGTTGAAGGAGCATATTTTCGCACTCAAGGGCATTATTCGCAAGCTGGAGGACCTCTTACGCTCGATGTGCGATTATCCGTCACCTCCACCTTCTTCACCGACAAAGGAGATATAATCACATGGGTATGGGCACTCCCCTTGGCAACTGCCAAGCTTGGGGGAGGTGCCCTGGTATTGTATCACAATCACAACTCCTATCTTTACCGTTTTTCTTAGTTTGATCCTAATAGTAGTATCTTGATCTAGTAGAATAAAGTTTATGGCATGATGTAGTTTTGAGTTTTGCTTTATGATCTCTATTTGTAATTGAGTCCGTGAGCTACATATAATAAAAATTAGTGTTGAGTCAAGGGCTTGATTATTTTTCCATGATCTTGGGTGAATAAAAGAAAGAAGAAAAGAATAAAAAGAAACAAAAAGTTCATATTGATCTTATTGAGAGTAATGACTTCACATAGAAAGAGTATGATGATTAAAAGTTGTTGGGAGTTGGCATACATAGCTTTGGTCATTGTTGCAATTAATAGGAAGTAATAAGGAAAGAGAGGTTTTCACATATAGATATATTATCATTGACATCTTTTATGATTGGGAGCACTCATTAAAATATGACATGCTAAAGGGTTGATGTTGGACAAGGAAGATAACATAATGAGTTATGTATTTCTTATATCTGAGATAAAGTATGTTGTCATGGATCCTCTAACTTGTTGAGCTTGCCTCCCCCCTCATGCTAGCCAAATTCTCAGCACCAAGTAGAAATACTACGTGTGCTTCCAAATACCCTTAAACCAATTTTGCCATGAGAGTCCACCATATCTACCTATGGATTGAGTAAGATCCTTCAAGTAAGTTATCACCAGTGCAAAATAAAAATTGCTCGAAATATGTATGATTGATTGGTGTGGGAGAAATAAGCTTTATACGATCTTGTGATCTGGAAGTAATAAAAGCGACGAACTGCATAATAAAGGTTCATATCACAAGGGGCAATATAAAGTGACGTTCTTTCGCATTGAGATTTTGTGCATCCAACCATAAAAGCGCATGGCAACCTCTGCTTCCCTCTGCGAAGGGCCTATCTTTTATGATTATCTTCTACCTTATGCAAGAGTCACGGTGATCTTCACCTTTCCTTTTTCATTTTATCCTTTGGCAAGCTCAGCATGTTGGAAAGAGCATGATATATATATCTAATTGGATATAGGGGAGCATGAATTATTATTGTTGACATTACCCTTGAGGTAAAAGGTTGTGGGGCAAAACTATAAGCCCCTATCTTTCACTGTGTCCGATTAAAACTTCATAACCACAAGTATTGCGTGAGTGTTAGCAATTATGAAGGACTAAATGATAGTTGAGTATGTGGACTTGCTTTTTAGCTCTGACATAGACTCTTTCCGATGTTATGATAAATTGCAATTGCTTCCATGACTGAGATTATAGTTTGTCGGAGCCCAATAAGGTTTATGATTTATACTTTTGCATTGTGAATAGATCATCACTTGAACATAAGTAATCATATGACAAAATCTATATACGTTGCTGTTATGAGAATAATCATGATGCCTTCATGTCTGTATTTTATTTTTATCGACGCCTCTACCTCTAAACATGAGGACATATTTATTGTTATCGGCTTTTCGCTTGAGGACAAGCGAGGTCTAAGATTGGGGGAGTTGATACGTCCATTTTGCATCATGCTTTTATATTGATATTTATTGCATTATGGACTGTTATTTCACTTTATGTCATAATACTTATGGCTATTCTCTCTTATTTTACAAGGTTTACATAAGGAGGGAGAATGCCGGCAGCTGGAATTTTGGGCTAGAAAAGGAGCAAATATTAGAGACCTATTCTGTGCAACTCCAAAAGTCCTGAAACTCCACGAAACATCTTAAAATAAATAAAGAAAAATCATTGCCAAACATGAAGGCTAGGGGGCCCACACCCTGCTCACGAGGGTGGGGGCGCGCCCCCCTCCTAGGGTGCGCCCCCTACCTCGTGGGCCCCCTGGTGGGTCTCCGACGTCCATCTTCTGCTATATGAACTCTTTCGATGAGAAAAAAAACAAGAAGGAACTTTTCGGGACGAGACTCCGCCGCCACGAGGCGGAACCTTGGCGGAACCAATCTAGAGCTCCGGCAGAGCTGTTCTACCGGGGATACTTCCCTCCGGGAGGGGGAAATCATCACCATCGTCATCACCAACTCTCCTCTCATTGGGAGAGGGCAATCTCCATCAACATCTTCACCAGCACCATCTCATCTCCAAACCCTAGTTCATCTCTTGTATCCAATTCTTGTCTCAAAGTCCGGGATTGGTGCTAGTGGGTTGCTAGTAGTGTTGATTACTCCTTGTAGTTGATGCTAGTTGGTTTATTTGGTGGAAGATCATATGTTCAGATCCTATATGCATATTATTACCCCTCTGATTATGAACATGAATATGCTTTGTGAGTAGTTACGTTTGTTCCTGAGGACAAGGGAGAAGTCTTGCTATTAGTAGTCATGTGAATTTGGTATTTGTTTGATATTTTGATAAGATGTATGTTGTCTAGCCTCTAGTGGTGTTATGTGAATGTCGACTACATAACACTTCACCATTATTTGGGCCTAGAGGAAGGCATTGGGAAGTAATAAGTAGATGATGGGTTGCTAGAGTGACAGAAGCTTAAACCCTAGTTTATGCATTGCTTCGTAAGGGGCTGATTTGGATCGATATGTTTCATGCTATGGTTAGGTTTACCTTAATACTTTTGTTGTAGTTGCGGATGCTTGCAACAGAGGTTAATCATAAGTGGGACACTTGTTCAAGTAAGAACAGCACCCAAGCACCGGTCCACCCACATATCAAATTATCAAAGTATCGAACACGAATCATATGAAGGTGATGAAAACTAGCTTGACGATATTCCCATGTGTCCTCGGGAGCGCTTTTATTATTATAAGAGTTTGTTCCGGCTTGTCCTTTGCTACAAAAAGGATTGGGCCACCTTGCTGCACTTTATTTACTTTTGTTACTTGTCGGATTTTGGGTTCCGGCAGACCCTTGAGGTTCGAACACTGGGGTGCGTGCGGAGATTTCGCCTCCTACCTACCTGCACCCCTCCGCCTCGCTAAGATCTAAGCTATGGAAAGAACAACACGAGAGACACAGGGTTTATACTGGTTCGGGCCACCGTTGTGGTGTAATACCCTACTCCAGTGTGTGGCATGGTGGATTGCCTCTTGGGCTGATGATGATGAACAATACAAGGAAGAACAGCATCGCAAGGGTCTGCTCTTGGCTGGGGCGATGAACTACTGGGAGGAGTTCAGTCACCCTTCTCTCTCTCTCTCTCTGATTGATGATTCTCTGATTCTCCGATTCTCTGATCCTATTTATAGAGGCCCTGGTCCTCTTCCCAAATATCGAGCGGGAAGGGAGCCAACATTGGCGGGCTAATTTTAAGGGGGATAGCTAGTACCAGCTATCCTGACAAAAGTAGTCTTCGCCTGCACAAAGCTTTGGTGGTGACGCCGTCTTGGGCTCCACGATGACCTCCGTCTTGCAGTCCTCCTGGTCTTGGTATTGTTGCACCGAAATGGAAACCTTTTCCTGATGCCTTGGTACTCCGCAGCTACGCTTGCTCCCTTTGCACCAAAGTGGAATGGAGGACACTGCGCGGGCTGGCACCCGCCTAGCGCCCTTGGTCGTCATGGCTTGCGTCACGGGCACCTCATGAGGTACCCCGCCTTGATCTCTCCGCCTCCTCGCGAGCCAGCCTGGTGAGGCCGTGCCTGAGGAAGCTCCGTGTTGTCCGCCCCGCGAGGCTTGGCCCCTCGCGAGGGTCTTGGGTCTGTGTTGGTGAAGATGGGCCGTGCTGGGCCCCCCTTGGAGCCACGCCGTAGGCCGCAGACAGGCAAGTTTGGGGACCCCCATTCCCAGAACACCGACAGTAGCACCCGGGCCCAAGGCGCGCCCGGACTTGGCCGTGCAGGGAGGCAGAAGGGCGAGGGCGAAGCGCCGCGGGCCCTAACAGCCTGTGGCCTTGGGTGCCGTGTGGCGGTTGATTGGACGTGGGCGGCACTGTTCCCCCACGCCCCCTTATTTTGCACCATGCTAGGCGGACTCATAGTTGTACACAGCCGCTCCCCTTTCTGTTGCTCGAGCGCCCTTTGTCCTTCCTCCGCTCGAACTCCAGCTTCTGTTTTCGACCCAATCTCGAACTCCCCCCCCATTCCATCGCCATGGGTCCGACGAAGAAGGGAAGAGGGAAGGAACCCGTGCCTCCGCCTTGCCCGCCGCCGTTGGCGGCCCCTGCCGAGGGCTTAGGCAAGGTCAGCTCGGCTCTGCCACTATCTTCAACGAATGCGGGAGGACGACGGCCTGGCCCACGTCCCACTTCTCCATCGACATGATAGTCACCGAGGTCCCGTATTTTTCCGACGCCCTGTGGGCAGGTCTGGTTCCTTCCTTTTCTGATTTCTTCAATGCCGTGCTTTCCCACTATCAGATCCACATGATGCATATGGGTCCTGAATCCATCACCCTCCTTTCGGTCTTCGCCTTTGTTTGCGAGGCTATGATGGGCATCCTTCCTTCGGTTGCCTTGCTGCACCACTTCTTCTTGCTGCGCCTTGTCGACCGTACCCAATGCTAGGCGTGCGTGAGCTTCATTGCCGCGTCTGAGACAACGGCCTCTGGGATTGACTTCAAGCTCCCTCTGCCCGTGGCTGGGTTCCGTGAGTGGTGGCTGTATGTGGATGCAGGGGTGCCCAACCCCCTGCTATCGGAGCCAACTTCGCCTGCTGTCCCCAATTCAGGCTGGGGCCAGGAGACGCTTGAGAGCCCCCGGCTCCTTCGTTTGGCACCGCTTCGCGTTCTTGAGGTCGCTTGTCGTGACAGCGCCCAAGGTGGTGAAGGAGTTCCTGCTGTGCCACGTTGCTCCTCTCCAACGCCACTCCCGCCGGATGTGGGCCTTCAGCGGGTGCGATGATCGTGTGAGGCTCCAGGAAGAGGACCTGACTCCTGAAGTGCTGAGGACAACGCTCTTGACCCTGACTGGGGACCCCAACCCTGGCAGCATCCAGCAGGGAGGGGCCTTGCTGTACCCCTGCCAGAGCAGGGGCGACTTTGTGAAGCAGATGCCTATCTTTGATGAGTGGGGGTCGCGCCCCACCGGCTTCCAGGGACCTCGTGAGAACCCAGTGATGGTGACTGCCCTTCCAATCGGCCACGGCAACTCTTCCTCAAGCGGCGGAGCAGGGAGGCATGAGGCGCCAGAGACCGAGGGGGCTCCCGGCGGGGTGACAGCTCAGGGCGATGCTCATGAGGGAACAACTCTTGGGGCCCGTGCCGCTGAGGCTAGGGGTGGAAAGCAGCTGCCCTCAGCGCCTGTGAATGAGGCCCCTGAGGCCCCAGCTGCTTCTCTTGGCGAGGCGATTGGCAGCGCGCACCAGGCAGGCGCCCCTGACGCAGATCGCCTTGACGCTCCGTCTTCGTCGCAGGTTGATCCCTGCGCCCAACTCTTGGGCCGCTTCCGCATGGACTTTGAGGCCCTCCTGAAGAGAAGGGAGGCCCTGGGCGACGATTACCCTTGTCGCCTACTGAAGCGTAGGAAGTACTTCGCCACTGATGAGTAAGCCTCCTCCTTTCCCAGCTCCTGATCCTTCTGTTGCTTTTACTGACCCATGCTCCGCAGGCCCCTTCCAGCCGAGCTTGCGGAGATGGCTGAGGTACCGTCCCCCTTGGCTTTGCCCCCTCCATCGCCCTCAAGCACCCCGAGCAGCAGAGCCCTTGTAGTGAGGGCAATCGAAGAGGCAGACCGTCCCGAGGCGCATCGTGGCCCTGCGCACCTCGTGATCCTCTTCCGCAGGCCTTCTCATGGCATAGCCAGCCTGCCGTGGGCTTCTCGCCTGGTCGTGGACTGCGATTGGCTGAGGCGCTCCCTGCACTCTTCACCTGGGGACGGGCTGGCTCCAGGCCGGGCTTCTAGCGCGGCGTGCCCGGCCGTCGTGAGGGTGCCAGCCCCCAGCCCCCAGCCCGGAGGGGGGTGCTGATTCGTGGCCCCCGGCGCTTGCTTGGGGCAGATGATGGCGTGGAAGACGTGCTCGAGCGCGCTCGGGAGCGTCGCACTCTCCGCCAAGGATTCCTTCGAAGGGCGGCTGATGTGGTAAGCCTGCTTGGTGAGGAGCTTGCTGATGAAGACGCGGACCTTGAGGCCGAGGGCCTGTGTCTGGCTGCAGAGAGGCGCGAGCTGGAGGGCGCCATCGCCCTTGCGCGCATCAGCGCGATCTTGACGATGCAGAGGCCAAGGCGTCGCTGGTGGCCTCTCAGGAGGCCTGATCTTGGGCCGCTGAGGAGGCCCGGGAAGCTGACCGGTGGCGAACGGCGGCGGAGGAGTGGGCTCGGGAGCTCCTGGCCTGGTGCCACTCACTGGAGGAGCAGGTGGAGCTGCGCGAGGCAGCCCTCACGTCGATGAAGGTGGCCTCTGGCGACTCAGCGGAGCTCCAGAAGCGTGAGGAGGCGCTGACGCTGGAAGCCGTCGAACGTACCCGCGAGTACGAGCGTCTGGAGACAAGGGAGCGCTTGGTGACGCAGGCGGAGGATGATGTCGCTGCATAGGAAGCCCGTGTCCTGGAGGAGGTTGGACGTCGAGTGGCGATGGCGCATTTGAACCTCGAGCATGAGTTCGAAGAGAAGCTGGGGTTGATCCGGGCCGAAGCTGAAGGCAGGACTGCTGCCTTGAGGGCCAAGCTGGAGGAGGCGACGCGGCGGGCCGATGCTTTCCGGGCCGCCCTTGAGGTGGCGCGAGGTGAGTTAACCACCTCCCAGGCCGAGGTGCTCCTTCTCCGCCAGCGGGTGGAGGAGGCTGAGGTCGTTGCGCGCCAGAATGCGGACGAGATACATCAGCGGCGGATCCTGGAGCATGAGCACGGCCCCATGCTCACCACGCTCCGGGAGAGAGCCAACACAGCCTTGGGCAACATCTGCGAGGCGGCTGTTGGTGAGCCGCATGCAGTCAACTACGCCGGCAATCTTCAGTTCTTCACTAACATGGTGATGCAGCTGGAGGCGGGGTCGGTCAGGGCTGACAGGTTGGTGGAGGAGAGGAGCTGCGCCCTGCTCGGGCGTGCCTTTTCTCGCGTCTTCAGCCATCTCCAGAACATGGATCCCCACTTCGAGTTCGACGCCGCCATCGCCCCAGTTCCCCAGGCCGTCCGAGGCGACCTGGCGCACTGGGTGGAAGATAATGTGGATGCTCTTATCAGGGCCTTCGCTTCAGACAACGACGGCGTGATCGTAGCTGCCGCCGAGGGCAGCGTGGTGAACGGCCCTGACGCTGCTGGCGGCGACGCGGACAGCGATGACGAGCTCAGCGATGCCAGCAACGGCCCGGGTGGTGCTCTTGAGGACGCATTGGGGGATTTATCCGACTGATTGTGCATCTTTCCTGCTTCCTTACCCTTCATGAATAGAACTCAGGTTTTGGCCTGATGGCTGTAAGAGCATTTTGGAGGGGAGCCCCTCATGTAAAACTTGTGTTCATCGTATTAGTAGACGCTACATTGCCCATGCGCCTGCGCCAAGTGGTTGGCTTAAGCGACGCGCTGGTCGGCTAGTTTACCTTTGTCCCGTGCTGGCCCTGAGGTAGCCTGTGGGAGGTTGTGGTGTCCCGAGTGTTCCGTGATTGGATCTGTAGGACCTGCAGCAAAACACCCTCCTGAGAGGACGCGGCGGTGGTAGTCTGGGCTGTGCGCAAGCTAGGCCTGACCCGGCTCGTGAGGGGCTCACGAGGAGAGGCAGATGAGGCAAAGTGGTAACCAAAACGCGAGAAATTGCTCGAACGAGACTAAGCACCCCTTCCCCGAACACACGCAAATCTCAAATTCGAATCCAACTTGAATCCAGCGGGGGAAAGCGACAACCAAAGGGAAAAGCGACGAAAGCTGACAAAATGCCATGTCCAGCACCTAATCTAGTCTTGGACGTCTTCTCACTAGCGCGGAGCTAAGTGCTGCCACTGGGCATTGGAGGGAGCCCTAGGGCCTAAGGCCAGCACCCCTGAGACTCCGGGGCGTGTACAACCCCACTCATTATTACGTGAGAGTGTCATGGGGCGGCGAGCTTCACAGGCACTGGGCCTTCTTCACAGGTACTGGCCTTGC
Source organism: Triticum aestivum (assembly GCF_018294505.1). Taxonomy (NCBI): domain Eukaryota; kingdom Viridiplantae; phylum Streptophyta; class Magnoliopsida; order Poales; family Poaceae; genus Triticum; species Triticum aestivum. The sequence continues at coordinate 638,172,957 of NC_057797.1, read as the reverse complement.
TTCATATCGCCAAATGAGGGCCCCGCCTTGCACCACACTCTAGTGCCATCAACGATGACCGGAAACCAGGACGCCGCCGATGGGGTACAGCGGTCGCCAACGGTTCCCCCGACGACCATGGGTCCTCCTCCAGGGGCAGGCCCTAAGGCACCTCCCCAGCAGAGGGCCTACCTCCTGAGAACACCTTGCTCCGAACACCGTGGTGGTGATGTCAGATCTCGGCCCCTCTCCTGCAGCCCCCTGCGCCCTCCTCCCGAGGGGTAGGAGACTGTGGGAGCGGGGCAGCTGCTCGCTGTGGCGACCTGCACATCCTGTGATCCATGGTTAGCGTATGCCTGCTCCTGAAGAATTAGCGGCACCCGATAATCGTTGCCTCCAGCGTGGCTAGTGGGACCATCCCGGGGCTCCTGGAAAGGCTCCGCTTCTGGTGCCTCGTCCCCCCAGCTTGGGCTGAGGAGCGAGCCTTGTTCACTCTCGTGAGGGTGTCCTTGGTCCATCATGAGGGGCACGTATTCCTCTGGCGCCGTCATCCCGAAGGCCACGCCGTAGTGCTCCGCGTGCCACCCGGTCCTGCCTGACGCGCCCACCGTGGGGTGGCAGCGCGGCTGTCCACTGGGGCCGCGGGTCGCGTCGAGTCCTTCTTCTTCACGGACCGGGAGCGGGTGCAGCGCCGCCGCCGGTCCGGTGCTGACAGCTTCGCTGGCGTTGGAGTAACCTTGTAGCCTGCGAGCGCGCGCGGAGCCCCCGCGCGGGACGCCCTGGGCTTGAGATGGGAGCTGGGTGCAGAAGGGGTGAGCCCCCGAGGCGGCGAAGCCCAGGAGCTCTGCCACCCGCTCCAGCAGCACGTCGCGGCCGCCCTCCGGCAGCCTGCACTGCAGCAGCTCTCGGTCCACCGTGAGCGCGGCCCTCGAGTTCGCCTGCTCCCGGCGGGTGTACGGTGTCGTGGTCGCGGCGTGATTGGAGGCCCTTGCTGCCGACCACGCCTGCCGCGGTGTGAGGGCTGTCGAAGCCTGTCCGCGTCGCCCACGGCCCGCAGCGCCCTGCGGACCGCGAGCTGCCTGGGGCACGGGGTCGCCCGAGGTGAGCGGCTCTGCACGGGTGGGCCACGCCGCCCATGGATCTGGGTTGCCCGCCTGGTCGCAGGACATGGTGATGACGATGCGACGGGACATGAAGCGGTAGAAGGTGGATTCTGGCGCACCCCCACCTGGCGCGCCAAATGTCAGATTTCGGGTTCTGGCAGACCCTTGAGGTTCGAACACTGGGGTGCGCGCGGAGATTTGGCCTCCTACCTACCTGCACCCCTCCGCCTTGCTAAGATCTAAGCTATGGAAAGAACAACACGAGAGACACAAGGTTTATATTGGTTCAGGCCATCGTTGTGGTGTAATACCCTACTCCAGTGTGTGACGTGGTGGATTGCCCCTTGGGCTGATGATGATGAACAATACAAGGAAGAACAGCCTCGCGAGGGTCTGCTCTTGGCTGGGGCGATGAACTGCTGGGAGGAGTTCAGTCACCCTTCTCTCTCTCTCTCTCCGATTGATGATTCTCTAATTCTCCGATTCTTCGATCCTATTTATAGAGGCCCTGGTCCTCTTCCCAAATATCGAGTGGGAAGGGAGCCAACATTGGCGGGCTAATTGGAAGGGGGACAGCTAGTACCAGCTAGCCTGACAAAAGTAGTCTTCGCCTGCACAAAGCTCTGGTGGTGACGCCGTCTTTGGCTCCACGATAACCTCCGTCTTGCAGTCCTCCTGGTCTTGGTCTTGTTGCACCGAAATGGCAACCTTTGCCTGATGCCTCGGTACTCCTCGGCTGCGCTTGCTCCCTTTGCACCAAAGAGGAAAGGAGGACACTGCGCGGGCTGGCGCCCGCCTGGCGCCCTTGGTCGTCATGGCTTGCGTCACGGGCACCTCATGAGGTACCCCGCCTTGATCTCTCCGCCTCCTCGCGACCAAGCCTGGTGAGGCCATGCCTGAGGAAGCTCCGCGTTGTCCGCCCCGCGAGGCTTGGCCCCTTGCGAGGGTCTTGGGTCTGTGTTGGTGAAGATGGGCCGTGCTGGGCCCCCCTTGGAGCCACGCCGCAGGCCGCAGGCAGGCAAGTCTGGGGACCCCCGTTCCCAGAACGCCGACATTACTTGTTGCTCGTTACAATTTATCTTGTCACAAAACTATCTGTTACCACTTATTTCAGTACTTGCAGAGAATACCTTGCTGAAAACCGCTTATCATTTCCTTCTGCTCCTCGTTGGGTTCGACACTCTTACTTATCGAAAGGACTATGATAGATCCCCTATACTTGTGGGTCATCAACGTACGACTACATTAACCATGTTGTCATAGCGCTTCTGCTTACGGTCTACGAGGGTACATGGACAACACTTTTCCCCTCTCGCTATGCATCACCATGATATATCTTGCATGTGCGTATAATTTTTTTGAAATTACTACGTTCCCCAACAATTACTCCACACATTGACCGCTATCAAGCATGCATCTAGTGTATTAAGTTCAAGGAGAAACGAAGTAATGCAATAAGAACGATGACATGATGTAGACAAGATATATTTATGTAGAAATAGACCCCATCTTGTTATCCTTAATAGCAATGATACATACGTATCGGTTCCCCTTCTATCACTAGGATCAAGCACCAAAAGATCGAACCCATCACAAAGCACCTTTTCCCATGGCAAGAAAAATCGATCTAGTTGGCCTAACTAAACCAAAGATTTGAAGAAGAAATATGAGGCTATAAGTAATCATGCATATAAGAGATCAAAAGTCTCAAATAACTTTCATGGATAAAAACATAGATCTGATCATAAACTCAAAGTTCATCGGATCCCAACAAATAAACTCCAAAAAGAGTTACATCAAATAGATCTCCAAGAGACCATTGTATTGAGAATCAAAAGAGAGAGAGAGGAAGCCATCTAGCTACTAACCACGGACCCGTAGGTCTACAATGAACTACTCACGCACCATCAGAGAGGCACCAATGAGGATGATGAACCCCTCCGTGATGGTGTCTAGATTGGATCTGGTGGTTTTGGAACTTGCGGCGGTTGGAATTTATTTCGTCAACTCCCCTAGGGTTTCTGGAATATTAGGGGTATTTATAGAGCAAAGCGGCAGTGCGGGAAGCCACCGAGGTGGGCACAACCCACCTGGGCACGCCTGGGCCCCCAGACGCACCCTGGTGGGTTGTGCTCCCCTTGGAGCTCCCCTCAGGTACTTTCTTGGCCCAACAGGTGTCTTCTGGTCCCAAAAAATCACCAAAAAGTTTGGTTGCGTTTGGACTCCATTAGGTATTGATTTTCTGTGAAGTAAAAACAAGCAAAAAATAACAACTGGCACTGGGCACTATGTCAATAGGTTAGTCCCAAAAATGATATAAAGTTGCTATAAAATGATTGTAAAACAACCAAGAATTATAATATAATAGATGGAACAATCAAAAATTATAGATACATTGGAGACATATCACGTAACATGATACGTCTCCAACGTATCTATAATTTTTGATTGCTCCATGCTATATTATCTACTGTTTTGGACATTATTGGGCTTTATTATTCACTTTTATATTATTTTTGGGACTAACCTATTAACCGGAGGCCCAGCCCAGAATTGCTGTTCTATGCTTATTTTAGGGTTTCGAAGAAAATGAATATCAAACGGAGTCCAAACGGAATGAAACCTTTGGGAACGTGATTTCCTCGCCGAACATGATCCAGGAAACTTGGACCCTACGTCAAGAAACAAGGGAGGAGGCCACGAGGTAGGGGGGCGCGCCTACCCCCCCAAGGCGCGCCCTCCACCCTCGTGGGCCCCCTGTTGCTCCACCTACATACTCGTTCCTCATATATATACCTACGTACCGCCAAACAATCAGATACTGAGCCAAAACCGTAATTCCATCGCTGCAACTTTCTGTATCCACGAGATCCCATCTTGGGGCCTGTTCTAGAGCTCCGCCGGAGGAGGTATCCATCACGGAGGGCTTCTACATCATCACCATAGCCCCTCCTGTCAGGACCCCGATTCCAAGTCACATTGATCTAGTCGGTAACACCTCATATCACTTTGCGGCCTCACGCATGGTATTCCCACGGGTGTCGCCTTACCATGGCCTGGGACCGTTTGCGCCTTTTGGCTCACGTATATGATAGTGTCTCTAGCATCCATATGACAGAGAACCCGGGCCGACATGGCTAGTCGTGAACCCAAAGCGGCACTAACCTATGGGGACAGGCATACATGAATCACATCGAGCATGTCGGTCAGCAGCGTGTGAATCCGGGCTGTAGCACTGGGCTAATAGGACTCCGGGAACCCGGGCTGTAGTAGGTTAGGCAGGACTCCAGAAGTCACCGCGTGACATTTCCCCGAAGGGACAGACATAGGAACAAAGTGAAACACATGCCGGCCAGTCAAGTGTGCTGAGAAGTAGTGCTGGGCTAGCAGGACTCCGGTGAACCGGGCTGTAGCGGACTACTATGGCTCATGGAAGCACTAGACTACATTTCCCCATAAGAGAGGCTGCCAAGGATAAACAACTAGATTGTCGGATCCCACACATACCAAGCATTTCAATCATACACACAATATGCTCGATATGTGTAAATACAACATGGCATCACAACATAACTCTACGACTTAAGTATTTATTCATTAGACTCTGAGGAGCGAGAAATTACAAACATGGGTCTCATGACCCAACAAACATAGCATACAAATCAAGGGACAAGCGGAAGCTTAACATGTCTGAGTACATACATGTACAAATGAAAAAGGCTAAGAAGCCTGACTATCTACCAGATCCTGCCGAGGGCACAAGATCGTAGCTGAGGTATCAAGCTAATGTCGAAGTCCACGCGAAACTACTAGCGAGACTGGAGTCTCTCTATACAAAACATAAATTAAGCAAATGTGAGTACAAAGGTACTCAGCAAGACTTACATCAGAACTAGCTACATATGCATCGGTATCAACAAGGGGGGTGGAGTTTAACTGCAGCAAGCCAGCTTTGACTCAGTGGCTAACCTGAACTACGACTGCAAGCAACTCTTTTGAGGTGGCGCACATGATTCCACATAATCACCACTCAATACACCACTATGGATCCACTTCCGTGTCCCTACGAGAAGGCCATCCATAGCACTCACACTTATCTTGCGAGTTTTAGAGTATCCACTTTCACTTGTCTACGAACTATTATAGGCAACCCAGAAGTCCATTACCGCGGACACGGCTATTCGAATAGATGATGTTAACCCTGCAGGGGTGTAGTTCTTCACACACGCTCTCACCACTTACCGCCGTTTACATGACATGTACTCGGCAACCTTCAAGCGGAAGCCCAACGAGGGTGTCGGCCACGGCCTACCTAAACACTCAAGTCTCTAGTCCAGGTTTATTGCCTATCCAGGTTCCATCCGCAGGGAGTCCGGCCGAGGTTTCCACATACGGCTCCGAACGATGTGAAGAGGGTTCCCGAGACACCAAACGGGCGCCCGGTACACCGTGCCACAGTGTATCTACCGCATCATAGCCCACCCCTAGGGTCAGCGCTATGCACGGCCACCAACACATATCCTATAAACACCAGAAACTAGTTGCAACTCTTGGACAGAGGACAAGGGTGATCAAGAAGCCGAGAGGGTCCATTGGTTTCGGGCCCAATGCGTGGTAGTAACTGTTTCATGGATCACAAACACAGAACTCAGATCCTAAGGACGGCTTCAATGAGACAACCCACCATCTACTCCTACATGGCCTCTCACCGCTACCTTTACCAAATTGTGTTCACACACTTAGCTCACACACAGTAGGACATGTTCACGCACCTCCGATTTATCCCCGATGAATTAGACCTGACTCAACTCTAAGCAGTAGCAGGCATGACAACAAGCATGAACGAGTAGGCACATCAGGGCTCAAACAACTCCTACTCATGCTAGTGGGTTTCATCTATTTACTGTGGCAATGACAGGTCATGCAGAGGAAAGGGGTTCAACTACCACAACATGTAACAGTTGAATCGTTGTTGTCCTAAGGCAGTAAAAGAGAGCAGGAGCGAGAGTGGGATTGTATCGGAATGAACAAGAGGGGTTTTGCTTGCCTGGCACTTCTGAAGATATCATTGGGTCTTCATCAGTGTAAACGATCACAGTGTCGGCACAACGTCTATCGAGAGGGGACAACCATCGGCAATAGAGAAAGAGCACAATCAATGCAATGCACAAAATGATGCATGATCATGACATGTCAATATGCTATATTTTGAGCTAATGCAACTAGCAACATGTTAAATGGAGTTGGTTTGAACCCTAGGTTCAAATTCAAACTCCATATGTGAGAGTTTAAATTCCATTTATGTGAATTGTCCTAAACAGCAGCCATAAGTTGCTCTAACATGCATGAAAATGCCATAAACATATTCCTTGAATTTTTCTGATAATTTTTCATATATAATTTATTTCATTTGGAGTTACGGTTGATTTTCTATGATTTTTAGAAGTTTTGGGCATTTTATGGATTTTTTTAATTATTATAATTTAAACTAAATCCAGAAAATGTATTACTGCGTCAGCATGACGTCAAGGTGATGTCAGCAGGTCAAAGGCGTCGACCAGGTCAAACCTGACCAGTGGGACCCACTGGTCAGTGACTCAGTCAACTAACTAAGTTAGTTAGCCCTAACTAACTAGCCTGGGCCCACTGGTCAGCGACTGTAGTAACTAACCTAACTAGCTAATTAGCGCTAACTAGAGTAATTAGTCGGGCGGGGCCTGTAAGTCAGTGAGAGAGAGGGGGAGGTCAAACCGGGCAGTGGGGTCAACCCATGCCGGTCAACGGGTCAGGGGTCACCGGCGACGACAGAGACGGCGGGGCGGCTCAGAAACGCTCTACAGGGCACCATTCGATCCGTGGGTTGCACCTACGGGTTCCTGGGAGTGAGGCGCATCCATTGGGGGTGGTGGTAGGAGTTGGGGTGGCCGGAAAAGTGGCCGGCGACGAGGTTCAGCGGCGGCAGCAGCTCAGGCATCCTCGGGATAGCGCTACCGAGCACGGGAGGGGGCGCTGCAGTTGTCTGCGGGCTCATGGGATCGTGCTGAGGACGATGGTGGGCTCGGACACGAGCTGCGGTGGCTGTGGCCATGGTGGCGACATCGCCGGCGGCATGGAGTTCTCGGCCAAGATGGGGCTATGGCCTAGAGGTCAAAAACGACCAGGGAAAAAGGGGGAAACGACTCGGGGGCTCACTGTGGTGACGTAGGGATGGCCAACGTGCTCGGGGAAGTGTCGCAGGCGGCGAATCGACCGGCGAAGTCCGGCGAGCAGAAGCGGTGGTGACGAGCTCGAAGACGACGGCATGGTGATCCTCGGCTTGCGTGACTTGGCGAGGAGGAAGAGGGGCACCAGGCGGAGCTCGGGGGCGCATCGGAGAGGCTCAAAGATCGATGTGGCCGTGGGGGAGCTCGTCGGCGGCGACGGCTGCGTTCGGTCGCGCGCGTGAGAGAGAGACGGAGAAGGGGACGAGGGCGAGGGAGAGTGCGAGAGCATCAAGGGGGTCCGGGGGGGGGGGTAGCGTTGCGTCGCAGAGGGAGTCCAGGGCGACGAGGGGGCAGCCAGGCCGGCAGCTGCCGGCGTGGCACGCCGCGGCGCCGTGGCTAGCTTCTCCTCTGCCTTCTGGCGAGAGGAGGAAGACAACTGGCAGGGGGGTGGCTGGGCTGGGCCGGCTTCAACAGCAGGCCGCACAGGTAGGTGGGCCGAGGTAAGTGCCAAGTTAGTCCTTCTCTCTCTCTTTTATTTAGTTTCTGTTTTCTATTTTCTTTTCTGCAATTTGTTTTGGTTTTAGTTTTAACACCAAACCATTTTATAAAATCCTGAAAATAATTATGTGGCTAGAACTAATATATACAAAACCACATAAAATGTTCCAGAATTATTGGACATATATTAATTATATAAAGAATATATATCCAATGCAAATAGTTATTGAATTAATTCAAAGGCCCAAAATAAATATTTCTGAGACTCCAAAAATATTGGCTTGAGTTTTACCTCTTGCCAATATTTTTATAGCTTGACAGGAACATTTTCTTGGGTTTATTTGAAACAATTTTTTAATGTTGACCATTTTTGTAAAAGACTTCTGAGGCTTCCCACTTTCCCCAATTCGACTTTCATAAATATATACATGATGCATGAATGCTTGTGCAACTGGTTACAACCAAATCTAGGGCTGTGACAACTCACCCCCACTAAACAAGAATCTCGTCCCGAGATTCAAGTCGTGAGGTAAGAAGACAGAGGGACACAAGCTATCACAATCTTCACGATCCAGATGTCTTTCTCGAGGATGTTGATTCATTGCATCACCTTAATCTCGACGTCTTGCTTTGAGAACTACATCCAACATGACAATGAAAGGAAAAGAAAAACTCTAGAAGGATTGATCTTATCGAAGATCGAACAACTCAGGATCAACTCGTGGAGCGAGACGCTGAAACAACTCTCGAGCTGAGACACGAAGCATACATCGAGAGGAATGGAGTGGAACACATGATAAAGGTACACTAGGTAGGCAAACAATTCCACACCTAAGAGGGTGGTGGTCGGTTGCCAATGTAGCGAGGAATTGAGTTGCCATGACACCAAAATGAGACATCTTGGAGGAGGGTGACCCGTAGAATCATCCCTTAAGCGGCAAAAAGAATTACTTTTGATCCATAGATCAATAAAATTCTCTATACCAGCCTAGGGAAAATCTCGAGCAATCATTTGAAGGAGTTCGAAGAAATGGCGTACTCGGACTAGGACGGATGATGTGGTCTACCTTGTTGAAGACAACGCAATGGATGACTTTTGCTTATCACCGGAAATGGATGGGACCCATGAAAAGTCCACTTTTGAAGATGATATTGGACAGCAACTACCGAGAAAGGCAGCCTATGGGGAATTGGCACAATGGCGGTGCCAGCTGGGAACAACATGCAACTGTTGGGAATGTTCCAACCATCATAACTGCCTGAGATTCAGATATGATTAGAAACAGGATATTTCAGACAGCATGTTTGAAAAAGAAAGTTTGCAACACAATTCGACGAGATGGCATTGCGAGACTCTCGGGAGATGAACTACGATAGCAAGGTTCAAAACATGAGCTGGTTATGCTACATACATGTGAACGTGTTGTCCAAGACAATAATGACCACATAGTAGTCTTATAATAAAACACTATCGAGTTCGGGTTAGGATCGATCATCAAGGATTTCGAAGTCCTTACGCGCGCTAGACTTCTTTTCCTTGAACAAGTCAATCAGTGGCTTGGGGTTCTAGGCAACATATGGAATGAAGGTTGCAAGTCTCCAAACCACAGGATACTTTGCACATATGCATGAACGACTTGGGATGATTCCAGAGGAAGCAAAACAAGCTTTCCCAAATTCACAGCGGCAACTTGCAACATATGCACATGAATTAGAGGAAGTCACTACTTTCATCCAAACATATGTTTCATGAACGAAACACGAAGATAATGCTTATAAAGTTTCCAATACTAGTGTAGCATTCAACGTGAATCATGGGGGAGACAAAATGCTGCTGATGGGCTCAACAACAACTCATCGGTATTTCCATATCACTGGACTTCCACCATCAAGTGAATGATGTGATAGTATTGGTCAGGCCAAAAGATGTAATGGTGTATGCTCGAGGGATCAACCACGGGTAAGACAACATTGCGAACATCGTTGGTTCTGATTTGACTTGACGATATCCCACACTCAAGTCGAAGTTTTGTCAAGGCAATAGATCCAACAACTGATCACGAGGAACAATTGATGAAGATATCACCTTTCTTCAGCACACACACACACACACACAAGGATATCCCTTAAGAGTGAACTAAGTAGATTAAGCTTTTATCTTCCAACTCTCCAAGTTGTTGCTTTAGCTTAACCAATTAGTCCAGGGGTATCCAACACAGGTTCTTGGGGAAAAGTGGTTTATCGGAAAACCAACTTGATCACGAACTCAACATAACGGTCAGGTGACAACCTGGTAACACTTCCGAGAAGATATTCGGAAAATCACGAACAACTGATATGTTACTAAGCTCGAGATCAATCTTGCTTTCAAGGCAAGACGATGTGATCAAAAGAGCAAGGGTTTGGCAGAATCCTAACTCATCGATCAAAGAGTGCGCCAGAAATAAGGACTAGGTAGCACAATCAATCTTAGGATGGTGATTTAATTACCAACACACTAAGAATGAGAGTATTGTCCATTAACTACCAAGCAACGGGGTTGCTAGGAGTATTGATTTCACACATCACAGTTCACTTGTCGGCATTCCGGTTACAACAACACAGAACCGAAGAATGAATAATGATGGCGATAAGTATCACTGCGTCAAGAATTCATAAGAGGTGGTGCAATTCTCATGACATTCTTGACATAAATATGGTAACACTCCAAGGTAGAACAGAGCAAAAGCTGGGTTGGCATTTTGATCCATGGAATACAACTACTTTGACCCAATCCTAGATATGGATAAGGTACTGGAGTTTGTTTCTCCTAGTCATTCTGGAATAGAATGGCTTGACGGACCACAAGAATAGCAGGCATCGATGAACATGATCGCACAATTACTCTTGGCTATCAACTGATAGAAGATGGTCGGAATATAACTGAAGAGGAACAACTCGAGGAACATATAATTTTCTGAGTTCAGGATGCATAGATTAGTATGTCGAGCATAGCTCAACATTTCTTCCGGACAACCCATGCAGAATGGTAGGACTGGCAGATTCACAATGAAGAATGGAGAACTCATCAAGAGCACTCTGGTTGTAATCTTATGGTTCAAAGAACTTCTGCCATAGGCGGTTCATAGTATTTGGAAGAAGGATATACCACGGACCTCGAGGACTAATGCAAAGGTTACTAATATCCTAAAGGAACTAGCAACACTATCAACATGAGGTAAGTAGGGTGAATCTCGGGTTCAAAACCCAGTAGTAGAATACCTACTAACTAAATGGAATCACGGGATGCTTTCGAGAATGGTGGCCAGAATCATCACACTGGGAACACAAAACATGGCTAGATTACTAGGTGACTCCCTAGACACCTGGGGTCATAATAATAGCTCCAACATATATGTCGAGGCAATAGAGTACCTCAACTGACAGGTAGTGTGATTAATCTGGCCCAAATGGACATCAGGAATAGGGGAAAGGGTTTGCAAATGCATCAGACTATTTAGAAACCTGGGATGATCGGACAGCATAACGGCTGTAAATGCTCAGAAAAAGATTTGAGACATTCACAAGGATTTGCATAGTCACTTAACAACATCATATCAAGGTTCTGGTTCAACTGACAACATACTAAAAGTAGTAGAAACTGAGTTGAGGCCTGGAACCAACAATCATATAAGTCTCTAACATAGTAACTCGTCATCCTAATAGATAGATGAGAAGGCCTAGTTCTTAATCCCCGTAGAAAATAAGAGGATGACTCAGATCAGAAGGCATAAGGTATAAGGAGTAAAAAGAGCCTTACGTTCCCTTCCACAATCAATTCCCTTATATAACTAAAGCATTTATAGACTCAACTTCGACCAGTTTGTCTTGGTAATCCTACAGGCAGTCAGGCTCTGATACCAAATCTGCCAGGACCCCGATTCCAAGTCACATTGATCTAACCGGTAACACCTCATATCACTTTGCGGCCTCATGCACGGTATTCCCACGGGTGTCGCCTTACCATGGCCCGGGACCGTTTGCGCCTTTTGGTTCATGTATATGATAGTGTCGCTAGCATCCATATGACAGAGAACCCGGGCCGACATGGATAGTCATGAACCCAAAGCGGCACTAACCTATGGGGACAGGCATACATGAATCACATCGAGCATGTCGGTCAGCAGCGTGTGAATCCGGGCTGTAGCACTGGGCTAACAGGACTCCGGGAACCCGGGCTGTAGCAGGCTAGGCAGGACTCCAGAAGTCACTGCGTGACATTTCCCCGAAGGGACAGACATAGGAACGAAGTGAAACACATGCCGGCCAGTCAAGTGTCCTGAGCAGTAGTGCTGGGCTAGCAGGACTCCGGTGAACCGGGCTGTAGCGGACTACTATGGCTCATGGAAGCACTAGACTACATTTCCCCATAAGAGAGGCTGCCAAGGATAAACAACTAGATTGTCGGATCCCACACATACCAAGCATTTCAATCATACACACAATATGCTCGATATGTGTAAATACAACATGGCATCACAACATAACTCTACGACTTAAGTATTTATTCATTAGACTCCGAGGAGCGAGAAATTACAAACATGGGTCTCATGACCCAACAAACATAGCATACAAATCAAGGCACAAGCGGAAGCTTAACATGTCTGAGTACAGACATGTACAAATGAAAAAGGCTAAGAAGCCTGACTATCTACCAGATCCTGCCGAGGGCACAAGATCGTAGCTGAGGTATCAAGCTAATGTCGAAGTCCACGGGAAACTACTAGCAAGACTGGAGTCTCTCTCTGCAAAACATAAATTAAGCAAACGTGAGTACAAAGGTACTCAGCAAGACTTACATCAGAACTAGCTACATATGCATCGGTATCAAGGGGGGTGGAGTTTAACTGCAGCAAGCCAGCTTTGACTCAGTGGCCAACCTGAACTACGACTGCAAGCAACTCTTTTGAGGTGGCGCACACGAGTCCACATAATCACCACTCAATACACCACTATGGATCCACTTCCGTCTCCCTACGAGAAGGCCATCCATAGCACTCACAATTATCTTGCGAGTTTTAGAGTATCCACTTTCACTTGTCTATGAACTGTTATAGGCAACCCAGAAGTCCATTACCGTGGACACGGCTATTCGAATAGATGATGTTAACCCTGCAGGGGTGTAGTTCTTCACACACGCTCTCACCACTTACCGCCGTTTACACGACATGTACTCGGCAACCTTCAAGCGGAAGCCCAACGAGGGTGTCGGCCACGGCCTACCTAAACACTCAAGTCTCTAATCTAGGTTTATCGCCTATCCAGGTTCCATCCGCAGGGAGTCCGGCCGAGGTTTCCACATACAGCCCCGAATGATGTGAAGAGGGTTCCCAAGACACCAAACGGGCGCCCGGTACACCGTGCCATGGTGTATCTACGGCATCATAGCCCACCCCTAGGGTCAGCGCTACGCACGGCCGACAACACATATCCTATAAACACCAGAAACTAGTTGCAACTCCTGGACAGAGGACAAGGGTGATCAAGAAGCCGAGAGGGTCCATTGGTTTGGGGCCCAATGCGTGGTAGTAACTGTTACATGGATCACAAACACAGAACTCAGATCCTAAGGACGGCTTCAATGAGACAACCCACCATGTACTCCTACATGGCCTCTCACCGCTACCTTTACCAAATCGTGTTCACACACTTAGCTCACACACAATAGGACATGTTCATACACCTCCGATTCATCCCCGATGAATCAGACCTGACTCAACTCTAAGCAGTAGTAGGCATGACAACAAGCATGAACGAGTAGGCACATCAGGGCTTAAACAACTCCTACTCATGCTAGTGGGTTTCATCTATTTACTGTGGCAATGACAGGTCATGCAGAGGAAAGGGGTTCAACTACCGCAACATGTAACAGTTGAATCGTTGTTGTCCTAATGCAGTAAAAGAGAGCAAGAGCGAGAGTGGGATTGTATCGGAATGAACAAGGGGGGTTTTGCTTGCCTGGCACTTCTGAAGATATCATTGGGTCTTCATCAGTGTCAACGATCACAGTGTCGGTACAACGTCTATCGAGAGGGGACAACCACCGGCAACAGAGAAAGAGCACAATCAATGCAATGCACAAAATGATGCATGATCATGACATGTCAATATGCTGTGTTTTGAGCTAATGCAACTAGCAACATGTTAAATGGAGTTGGTTTGAACCCTAGGTTCAAATTCAAACTCCATATGTGAGAGTTTAAATTCCATTTATGTGAATTGGCCTAAACAGCAGTCATAAGTTGCTCTAACATGCATGAAAATGCCATAAACAGATTCCTTGAATTTTTCTGATAATTTTTCATATATAATTTATTTCATTTGGAGTTACGGTTGATTTTCTATGATTTTTAGAAGTTTTGGGCATTTTCTGAATTTTTTAATTATTATAATTTAAACTAAATCCAGAAAATGTATTACTGCGTCAGCATGACGTCAAGGTGATGTCAACAGGTCAAAGGCGTCGACCAGGTCAAACCTAACCAGTGGGACCCACTGGTCAGTGACTCAGTCAACTAACTAAGTTAGTTAGCCCTAACTAACTAGCCTAGGCCCACTGGTCAGCGACTGTAGTAACTAACCTAACTAGCTAATTAGCGCTAACTAGAGTAATTAGTTAGGCGGGGCCCGTAAGTCAGTGAGAGAGAGGGGGAGGTCAAACCTGTTGGAAATATGCCCTAGAGGCAATAATAAAAGTATTATTATTATATTTCCTTGTTCATGATAATTGTCTTTTATTCATGCTATAACTGTATTATCTGGAAATCGTAATACACGTGTGAATACATAGACCACAATATGTCCCTAGTGAGCCTCTAGTTGACTAGCTCGTTGTGATCAACAGATAGTCATGGTTTCCTGGCTATGGACATTGGATGTCGTTGATAACGGGATCACATCATTAGGAGAATGATGTGATGGACAAGACCCAATCCTAAGACTAGCACAAAAGATCGTGTAGTTCATTTGCTAGAGCTTTGCCAATGTCAAGTATCTCTTCCTTTGACCATGAGATCGTGTAACTCCTGGATACCGTAGGAGTGCTTTGGGTGTATCAAACGTCACAACGTAACTGGGTGACTATAAAGGTGCACTACAGGTATCTCCGAAAGTATCTATTGTTTTATGCGGATCGAGACTGGGATTTGTCACTCCGTGTAAACGGAGAGGTATCTCTGGGCCCACTCAGTAGGACATCATCATATGCGCAATGTGACCAAGGAGTTGATCACGGGATGATGTGTTACGGAACGAGTAAAGTGACTTGTCGGTAACGAGATTGAACAAGGTATTGGATACCGACGATCGAATCTCGGGCAAGTAACATACCGATAGACAAAGGGAATTGAATACGGGATCGATTGAGTCCTTGACATCGTGGTTCATCCGATGAGATCATCGTGGAACATGTGGGAGCCAACATGGGTATCCAGATCCCGCTGTTGGTTATTGAATGGAGAACGTCTCGGTCATGTCTGCATGTCTCCCGAACACGTAGGGTCTACACACTTAAGGTTCGATGACGCTAGGGTTATAAAGGAAGCTTGTATGTGGTTACCGAATGTTGTTCGGAGTCCCGGATGAGATCCCGGACGTCACGAGGAGTTCCGGAATGGTCCGGAGGTAAAGATTTATATATAGGAAGTCCTGTTTCGGCCATCGGGACAAGTTTCGGGGTCATCGGTATTGTACCGGGACCACCGGAAGGGTCCCGGGGGCCCACCGGGTGGGGCCACCTGCCCCGGTGGGCCACATGGGCTGTAGGGGGTGCGCCTTGGCCTACATGGGCCAAGGGCACCAGCCCCTAGAGGCCCATGCGCCAAGATAAAGGAAAAAGGGGAGAGTCCTAAAGGGGGAAGGCACCTCCGAGGTGCCTTGGGGAGGATGGACTCCTCCCCCCTCCTTAGCCGCACCCCTTTCTTGGAGTAGGGGGCAAGGCTGCGCCCTCCCCCTCTCCCTTGGCCCTATATATAGTGGGGAAAAGGAGGAGCAATCAGACCTAAGGCCTTTGGTTGCCTCCCTCTCCCTCCCGTGACACATCTCCTCTCCCGTAGGTGCTCGGCGAAGCCCTGCAGGATTGCCACGCTCCTCCACCACCACCACGCCGTTGTGCTGCTGTTGGGTGGAGTCTTCCTCAACCTCTCCCTCTCCCCTTGCTGGATCAAGGCGTGGGAGACGTCACCGAGCTGTACGTGTGTTGAACGCGGAGGTGCCGTCCGTTCGGCACTTGATCATCGGTGATTTGAATCACGACGAGTACGACTCCATCAACCCCGTTCACTTGAACGCTTCCGCTTAGCGATCTACAAGGGTATGTAGATGCAAACTCTACTCTCTTTCTACTCGTTGCTGGTCTCTCCATAGATAGATCTTGGTGTTACGTAGGAAATTTTTTGAATTTCTGCTACGTTCCCCAACAGTGGCATCAGAGCTAGGTCTATTGCGTAGATTCTTTGCACGAGTAGAACACAAAGTAGTTGTGGGCGTTGATGTTGTTCAATATGCTTACCGTTACTAGTCCAATCTTGTTTCGACGGTATTGTGGGATGAAGCGGCCCGGACCGACCTTACACGTACTCTTACGTGAGACAGGTTCCACCGATTGACATGCACTTGGTGCATAAGGTGGCTAGCGGGTGCCAGTCTCTCCCACTTTAGTCGGAACGGATTCGATGAAAAGGGTCCTTATGAAGGGTAAATAGCAATTGGCATATCACGTTGTGGTCTTGCGTAGGTAAGAAACGTTCTTGCTAGAAACCCATAGCAGCCACGTAAAACATGCAACAACAATTAGAGGACGTCTAACTTGTTTTTGCAGGGTATGCTATGTGATGTGATATGGCCAAGAAGAATGTGATGAATGATATGTGATGTATGAGATTGATCATGTTCTTGTAATAGGATTCACGACTTGCATGTCGATGAGTATGACAACCGGCAGGAGCCATAGGAGTTGTCTTTATTTTTTGTATGACCTGCGTGTCATTGAAGAACGCCATGTAACTTACTTTACTTTATTGCTAAACGCGTTAGCCATAGAAGTAGAAGTAGTCGTTGGCGTGACAACTTCATGAAGACACGATGATGGAGATCATGATGATGGAGATCATGGTGTCATGCCGGTGACGATGATGATCATGGAGCCCCGAAGATGAAGATCAAAAGGAGCAAAATGATATTGGCCATATCATGTCACTATTTGATTGCATGTGATGTTTATCATGTTTATGCATCTTGTTTACTTAGGACGACGGTAGTAAATAAGATGATCCCTTACAAAATTTCAAGAAGTGTTCTCCCCTAACTGTGCACCGTTGCTACAGTTCGTCGCTTCTAAGCACCACGTGATGATCGGGTGTGATGGATTCTTACGTTCACATACAACGGGTGTAAGACAGTTTTACACAGCGAAAACACTTAGGGTTAACTTGACGAGCCTAGCATGTGCAGACATGGCCTCGGAACAAGGAGACCGAAAGGTCGAGCATGAGTCGTATAGTAGATACGATCAACATGAAGATGTTCACCGACATTAACTAGTCCGTCTCACGTGATGATCGGACACGGCCTAGTTGACTCGGATCATGTGATCACTTAGATGACCAGAGGGATGTCTATCTGAGTGGGAGTTCATAAGATGAACTTAATTATCCTGAACATAGTCAAAAGGATTTTGCAAATTATGTCGTAGCTCGCGCTTTAGTTCTACTGTTTTAGATATGATCCTAGAGAAAATATAGTTGAAAGTTGAAAGTAGCGATTATGCGATCAGTAGAAAGCTTATGTCCTTAATGCACCGCTCAGTGTGCTGAACCCCAAACGTCGTTTGTGGATGTTTCGAACATCGAACATACACGTTTTGATAACTACGTGATAGTTCAGTTAAATGGTTTAGAGTATAGGCACCAAAGACGTTTTCGAAATGTCGCGGAACATATGAGATGTTTCGAGGGCTGAAATTAAGATTTCAGGCTCGTGCCCACGTCAAGAGGTATGAGACCTCCGACGATTTTCTTAGCCTGCAAACTAAGGGAGAAAAGCTCAATCGTTGAGCTTGTGCTCAGATTGTCTGAGTACAACAATCGCTTGAATCGAGTGGGAGTCGATCTTCCAAATGAGATAGTGATGTTTCTCCAAAGTCATTGCCACCAAGCTGCTAGAGCTTCGTGATGAACTATAACATATCAGGGATAAATAAGATGATCCTTGAAATATTCGTGATGTCTGACACCGCGAAAGTAGAAATCAAGAAGGAGCATCAATTGTTGATGGTTGATGAAACCACTAGTTTCAAGAAGGGCAAGGGAAAGAAGGGATACTTCATGAAACGGCAAATCAGTTGCTGCACCAATGAAGAAACCCAAGGTTGAACCCAAACCCGAGACTAAGTGCTTCTGTAATAAAGGGAACAGCCACTGGAGCAGCATTACCCTAGATACTTGGTAGATGAGAAGGCTGGCAAGGTCGATAGGAGTATATTGGATATACATTATGTTAATGTGTACTTTACTAGTACTCCTAGTAGCACCAGGGTATTAGATACCGGTTCGGTTGCTAAGTGTTAGTAACTCGAAATAAAAGCTACGGAATAAAACGGAGACTAGCTAAAGATGAGCTGACGATATGTGTTGGAAATGTTTCCAATGTTGATATAATCAAGCATCGCACGCTCCCTCTACCATCGAGATTGGTGTTTGCGTTGAGCATAGACATGATTGGATTATGTCTATCGAAATACGGTTATTCATTTAAGGAGAATAATGGTTACTCTGTTTATTTGAATAATACCTTCAATGGTCTTACACCTGAAATGAATGGTTTATTGAATCTCGATCGTAGTGATACACATTTTCATGCCAAAAGATATAAGATAGTGATGATAGTACCACTTACTTGTGGCACTGCCATGTAAGTCATAATGGTATAAAACGCATGAAGAAGCTCCATGTTGATGGATCTTTGGACTCACTCGTTTTTGAAAAGTTTGAGACATGCGAACCATGTCTATTGGTATATATGCATGAAGAAACTCCATGCAAATGGACCGTTTGAACTCACTTGATTTTGAATCACTTGAGATATGCAAATCATACCACATGGCAAGATGACTGAAAAGCCTCGTTTTCAGTAAGATGGAACAAGATAGCAACTTGTAGGAAGTAACACATTTTGATGTGTCCAGTCCAATGAGTGCTGAGGCATGCAGTGAATATCGTTATGTTCTTACTTCACAGATGATTGAAGTAGATGTTGAGAATATTTACTTGATGAAACACAAGTCTGAATTATTGAATGGTTCAAGTAATTTCAGAGTGAAGTAGAAGATCATTGTGACAAGAGGATAAAATGTCTATGATATGATCATAGAGATGAATATCTAAGTTACGAGTTTTGGCACACAATTAAGACATTGTGGAAATTGTTTCGCAATTAATACCGCCTGGAAAACCATAGTGTGATGGTGTGTCCGAACATCATAGTTGCACCCTATTGGATATGGTGCGTACCATGATGTCTCTTATCGAATTACCACTATTGTTCATGGGTTAGGCATTAGAGACAACCACATTCACTTTAAATAGGGCACCACATAATTCCGTTGAGATGACACCGTATGAATTATGGTTTAGAGAAACCTAAGTTGTCGTTTCTTAAAAGTTTGGGGCTGCAACGCTTATATGAAAAAGTTTCAGGTTGATAAGCTCGAACCCAAAGCGGATAAAATGCATCTACATAGGACACCCAAAACAGTTGGGTATACCTCCTGTCTCAGATCCGAAAGCAATAAGGGATTGTTTCGAGAATCAGGTCCTTTCTCGAGGAAGGATTTCTCTCGAAAGAGTTGAGTGGGAGGATGGTGGAGACTTGATGAGGTTATTGAACCGTCTCTTCAACTAGTGTGTGACAGGGCACATGAAGTTGTTCCTGTGGCACCTACACCAATTGAAGTGGAAGCTTATGATATTGATCATGAAACTTCAGATCAAGTCACTACCAAACCTCGTAGGACGACAAGGACACGTACTACTTCGGAGTGGTAAGGTAATCCTGTCTTGAAAGTCATGTTGCTGGACAACAATGAACCTACGAGCTATGGAGAAGCGATGGTGGGCCCGAATTCCGACAAATGGTTAGAAGCCATGAAATCCGAGATAGTATCCATATATCAGAACAAAGCATGGACTTTGGTGGACTTGCCCGATGATCGGCAAGCCATTGAGATAAATGGATCTTTTAAGAAGAAGACAGACGCGGATGGTAATGTCACCATCCATGAAGCTCGACTTGTGGCGAAAAGTTTTTCACAAGTTCAAGGAGTTGACTACGATGAGTTTTTCTCATCCGTAGCGATGCTTAAAGTCCGTCGGAATCATGTTAGCATTAGCTGCATTTATGAAATCTGGCAGATGGATGTCAAGACAAGTTTCCTTACTAGTTTTCGTAAGGAAAGGTTGTATGCAATACAATCAGAAAAGTTTTGTCGATCCTAAGGATGCTAAAAGGTATGCTAACTCCAGCGATCCTTTTAAGGACTGGAGTGAGCATCTCGGAGTTGGAATGAATGCTTTGATGATGATCAAAGATTTTGGGTTTGTACAAAGTTTATGAGAAACTTGTATTTCCAAAGAAGTGAGTGGGAGCACTATAGAATTTCTGATGAGTATATGTTGATCAGAAATGATGTAGAATTTCTAGAAAGCATATAGGGTTATTTGAAAGGTGTTTTTCAATAGAAAACCTGGATTAAGCTACTTAAACATTGAGCATCAAGATCTATAAGGATAGATCAAAATGCTTAATAATACTTTCAAATGAGCACATACCTTGACATGATCTTGAAGGTGTTCAAGATGGACCAGTCAAAGAAGGAGTTCTTGCCTGAGTTGTAAGGTATGAAGTTAAGACTTAAAGCTCGACCACGGCAGAATAGAGAGAAAGGACAAAGGTCGTCCCCTATGCTTAAGACGTAGGCTCTTCAGTATGCTATGCTGTGTACCGCACCTGAAGTGTGCCTTGCCATGAGTCAGTCAAGGGGTACAAGAGTGATCCAAGAATGGCTCACAGGACAGCGGTCAAAGTTATCCTTAGTAACTAGTGGACTAAGGAATTTTCTCGATTATGGAGGTGGTAAAAGAGTTCATCGTAAAGGTTACGACGATGCAAGCTTGACACCTATCCGGATAGCTCTGAGTAGAGAGACCGGATACATATAATGGAGCAATAATTTAGAATAGCTCCAAGTAGAACAGTTGTTTGGAATAGCTCCAAATAGAGCGTGGTAGCTACATCTAGGAGATGACATAGAGATTTGTAAAACACACACGGATCTGAAAGGTTCGGACCCGTTGACTAAAACCTCTCTCACAAGCAACATGATCAAACCTAAAACTCATTGAGTATTAATCACATAGTGATGTGAACTAGACTACTGATTCTAGTAAACTCTTGGGTATTAGTCACATGGTGATGTGACCTGTGAGTGTTAATCACATGGCGATGTGAACTAGATTATTGACTCTAGTGCAAGTGGGAGACTGTTGGAAATATGCCCTAGAGGCAATAATAAAAGTATTATTATTATATTTCCTTGTTCATGATAATTGTCTTTTATTCATGCTATAACTGTATTATCTGGAAATCGTAATACACGTGTGAATACATAGACCACAATATGTCCCTAGTGAGCCTCTAGTTGACTAGCTCGTTGTGATCAACAGATAGTCATGGTTTCCTGGCTATGGACATTGGATGTCGTTGATAACGGGATCACATCATTAGGAGAATGATGTGATGGACAAGACCCAATCCTAAGACTAGCACAAAAGATCGTGTAGTTCATTTGCTAGAGCTTTGCCAATGTCAAGTATCTCTTCCTTTGACCATGAGATCGTGTAACTCCTGGATACCGTAGGAGTGCTTTGGGTGTATCAAACGTCACAACGTAACTGGGTGACTATAAAGGTGCACTACAGGTATCTCCGAAAGTATCTATTGTTTTATGCGGATCGAGACTGGGATTTGTCACTCCGTGTAAACGGAGAGGTATCTCTGGGCCCACTCAGTAGGACATCATCATATGCGCAATGTGACCAAGGAGTTGATCACGGGATGATGTGTTACGGAACGAGTAAAGTGACTTGTCGGTAACGAGATTGAACAAGGTATTGGATACCGACGATCGAATCTCGGGCAAGTAACATACCGATAGACAAAGGGAATTGAATACGGGATCGATTGAGTCCTTGACATCGTGGTTCATCCGATGAGATCATCGTGGAACATGTGGGAGCCAACATGGGTATCCAGATCCCGCTGTTGGTTATTGACCGGAGAACGTCTCGGTCATGTCTGCATGTCTCCCGAACCCGTAGGGTCTACACACTTAAGGTTCGATGACGCTAGGGTTATAAAGGAAGCTTGTATGTGGTTACCGAATGTTGTTCGGAGTCTCGGATGAGATCCCGGACGTCACGAGGAGTTCCGGA
The DNA here is from genome assembly GCF_018294505.1 of Triticum aestivum. Lineage (NCBI taxonomy): Eukaryota > Viridiplantae > Streptophyta > Magnoliopsida > Poales > Poaceae > Triticum > Triticum aestivum. The sequence goes on along the minus strand of NC_057797.1, from coordinate 638,150,649 downwards.
ATGGTCCGGAGGTAAAGATTTATATATAGGAAGTCCTGTTTCGGCCATCGGGACAAGTTTCGGGGTCATCGGTATTGTACCGGGACCACCGGAAGGGTCCCGGGGGCCCACCGGGTGGGGCCACCTGCCCCGGGGGGCCACATGGGCTGTAGGGGGTGCGCCTTGGCCTACATGGGCCAAGGGCACCAGCCCCTAGAGGCCCATGCACCAAGATAAAGGAAAAAGGGGAGAGTCCTAAAGGGGGAAGGCACCTCCGAGGTGCCTTGGGGAGGATGGACTCCTCCCCCCTCCTTAGCCGCACCCCTTTCTTGGAGTAGGGGGCAAGGCTGCGCCCTCCCCCTCTCCCTTGGCCCTATATATAGTGGGGAAAAGGAGGAGCAATCAGACCTAAGGCCTTTGGTTGCCTCCCTCTCCCTCCCGTGACACATCTCCTCTCCCGTAGGTGCTCGGCGAAGCCCTGCAGGATTGCCACGCTCCTCCACCACCACCACGCCGTTGTGCTGCTGTTGGGTGGAGTCTTCCTCAACCTCTCCCTCTCCCCTTGCTGGATCAAGGCGTGGGAGACGTCACCGAGCTGTACGTGTGTTGAACGCGGAGGTGCCGTCCGTTCGGCACTTGATCATCGGTGATTTGAATCACGACGAGTACGACTCCATCAACCCCGTTCACTTGAACGCTTCCGCTTAGCGATCTACAAGGGTATGTAGATGCAAACTCTCCTCTCTTTCTACTCGTTGCTGGTCTCTCCATAGATAGATCTTGGTGTTACATAGGAAATTTTTTGAATTTCTGCTACGTTCCCCAACAAAACCGGGCAGTGGGGTCAACCCATGTCGGTCAACGGGTCAGGGGTCACCGGCGTTTAGCCGCCGGTGACGACAGAGATGGCGGGGCGGCTCGGAAACACTCTACAGGGCAGCATTCGATCCGTGGGTTGCACCTACGGGTTCCTGGGAGTGAGGCGCATCCATTGGGGGTGGTGGTAGGAGGTGGGGTGGCCGGAAAAGTGGCCGGCGACGAGGTTCAGCGGCGGCAGCAGCTCGGGCATCCTCGGGATAGCGCTACAGAGCACGGGAGGGGGCGCTGCGGTTGTCTGCGGGCTCATGGGATCGTGCTGAGCACGATGGTGGGCTCGGACACGAGCTGCGGTGGCTGTGGCCATGGCGGCGACATCGCCGGCGGCGTGGAGTTCTCGGCCAAGATGGGGCTATGGCCTAGAGGTCAAAAACGACCAAGGAAAAAGGGGGAAACGACTCGGGGGCTCACTATGGTGACGTAGGGATGGCCAGCGTGCTCGGGGAAGCGTCGGAGGCGGCGAATCTCGGCTTGCGTGGCTTGGTGAGGAGGAAGAGGGGCACCAGGCGGAGCTCGGGGGCGCATCGGAGAGGCTCAAAGATGGCTGTGGCCGTGGGGGAGCTCGTCGGCGGCGACGACTGCGTTCCGTCGCACGCGTGAGAGAGAGACGGAGAAGGGGACGAGGACGAGGGAGAGTGCGAGAGCGTCAAGGGGGCCTAGGGGCGTAGCGTGGCGTCGCAGAGGGAGTCCAGGGCGACGAGGGGGCAGCCAGGCAGGCAGCTGCCGGCGTGGCACGCCACGGCGCTGTGGCTAGCTTCTCCTCTGCCTTCTGGCGAGAGGAGGAAGACAACTGGCAGGGGGGTGGCTGGGCTGGGCTGGCTTCAACAGCAGGCCGCACAGGTAGGTGGGCCGAGGTAAGTGCCAGGTTAGTCCTTCTCTCTCTCTCTTTTATTTTGTTTCTGTTTTCTATTTTCTTTTCTGCAATTTGTTTTGGTTTTAGTTTTAACACCAAACCATTTTATAAAATCCTGAAAATAATTATGTGGCTAGAACTAATATATACAAAACCATAGAAAATGTTCCAGAATTATTGGACATATATTAATTATATAAAGAATATATATCCAATGCAAATAGTTATTGAATTAATTCAAAGGCCCAAAATAAATATTTCTGAGACTCCAAAAATATTGGCTTGAGTTTTACCTCTTGCCAATATTTTTATAGCTTGACAGGAACATTTTCTTGGGTTTATTTGAAACAATTTTTTAATGTTGACCATTTTTGTAAAAGACTTCTGAGGCTTCCCACTTTCCCCAATTCAACTTTCATAAATATATACATGATGCATGAATGCTTGTGCAACTGGTTACAAGCAAATCTAGGGCTGTGACACCTCCGATGAAGTGTGAGTAGTTCACCTCAGACCTACGGGTCCATAGTTATTAGCTAGATGGCTTCTTCTCTCTTTCTGGATCTCAATACAATGTTTCCCCCTCGCTTGTGGAGAACTATTCGATGTAATCTTATTTTTGTGGTGTGTTTGTTGAGACCGATGAATTGTGGGTTTATGATCAAGTCTATCTATGAACAATATTTGAATCTTCTCTAAAAAAATTTATGTATGATTGGTTATCTTTGCAAGTCTCTTCGAATTTTCAGTTTGGTTTGGCCTACTAGATTGATCTTTCTTGCAATGGGAGAAGTGCTTTGCTTTGGGTTCAATCTTGCGGTGTCCTTTCCCAGTGACAGTAGGGGCAGAAAGGCACATATTGTATTGTTGCCATCGAGGATAACAAGATGGGGTTTTCATCATATTGCATAAGTTTATCCCTCTACATCATGTCATCTTGCTTAAGGTGTTACTCTGTTTTCATTAACTTAATACTCTAGATGCATGCTGGATAGAGGTCGATGAGTGGAGTAATAGAAGTAGATGCAGGCAAGAGTCGGTCTACTTGTCTCGGACGTGATGCCTATATACATGATCATACCTAGATATTCTCATAACTATGCTCAATTCTGTCAATTGCTCAACAGTAATTCGTTCACCCACCGTAAAATACTTATGCTCTTGAGAGAAGCCACTAGTGAAACCTATGGCCCCCGGCTCTATCTTCATCATATTAATCTTCCAATACTTAGTTATTTCCTTTGCTTTTTTACTTTGCTTTACTTTGCATCTTTATCATAAAAATACCAAAAATATTATCTTATCATATCTATCAGATCTCACTCTCGTAATTGGCCGTGTAGGGATTGACAACCCCTTATCGCGTTGGTTGCGAGGATTTATTTGTTTTGTGCAGGTACGAGGGACTCGCGCGTTGCCTCCTACTGGATTGATACCTTGGTTCTCAAAAACTCAGGGAAATACTTATGCTACTTTGCTGCATCATCCCTTCCTCTTCGGGGAAAAACCAACGCAGTGCTCAAGAGGTAGCAAGAAGGATTTCTGGCGCCGTTGCCGGGGAGTCTACGCAAAAGTCAATGTACCAAGTACCCATCACAATCCCTATCTCCCGCATTACATTATTTGCCATTTGCCTCTCGTTTTCCTCTCTCCCACTTCACCCTTGCCAATTTATTCGCCCTCTCTCTCTATCCTCCCCCTCTTTTTCGGTTCGTCTCTGTTCTGTTTGCTTGTTGTTATGGCTAGTCCCTTATCTCCTCCTTTGTCTCCAGAGAATGAAATTCTAAATTATAAGCAAAGGGAGGGAGAAAATCTAAGAGACACTTGGTATAGAATTTGCAATGCTCAAAATAGATCTACCAGGAAGCAATCTACTTCCGTTCTTATTCGCAATTTTTATGTAGGCGCTACTCCTTGGCACAGATATGTCCTTGATACTATTACCGGAGGGAACTTCTTGGGTAGCCATACTTTTGATTCCTATAATGCTATGATAGATTTGTTTGGCTCACCCCCTCTTTTGGTTAATGGAACTATATTAACTTTGGAGCATGTTATGCCAAGGCTCGAAATTATTGAAAATAAGGTTGCTACCGTAGAGTTAATTGAAAATTTGGCTAAAAAGATCCACAACCGAATCTCTCAATATGGATCTAAAGTAGGAGTCACTTTGAAAAATATTAAAGAGAAGGAACCCATAGTTAATGAGAAAATAAATTACGATTCCACTAGGATTGATAAACTTGAGGATATTATTACCAACTTGGGAACCACCTTTTCTTCCGTAAAGAATACTCCAAGTCCTCCCACTAAAATTTCCAAGCTTATGTATGTTCCTAAAAATAAGGGTGAATCCTCTAGTAAGGAAACCGCGGATCTCAAATCTATAAGTATTCATCCCAATATTTTTGCTATCATTAAGGAACCATTTGATACAAATGAATTTTTCGATCTTGTGCCTAAAAGTTTGATAATCAATAAAAATAAAGAAATTCCTAAAGATGGTAGATGCCTCATTGAAGAATTGCCAACCAAAGATGGCAATACCTAGATCTATCCTTGCTTTTTATGCCTAGCTAGGGGCGTTAAATGATAGCGCTTGTTGGGAGGCAACCAAATTTTATTTTTATTCCTTGCTTTTTGCTCCTCTTTAGTAATAAATAATTTATCTAGCCTCTGTTTAGGTTGTGTTTTTTGTGTTTAAATTTTTGTTTGTGCCAAGTAGAACCGTTGGGAAGACTTGGGGAAAGTCTTGATATCTTGCTGTAAAAAACAGAAACTTTAGCGCTCACGAGAACTGATGCCATTTCTATTTGGAAGGTGATATTTAGTTTATTCTTTTTGCAGATGATTAATAGATAAATTCCTCACGTCCATCAGTTTATTTTATAATTTTTGGTGTTCCAGATCTCGCGCTAGCTACAGATTACTACAGACTGTTCTGTTTTTGACAGATTCTGTTTTTCGTGTGTTGTTTGCTTATTTTGATGAAACTATGGCTAGTAAATAGTTTATAAACCATAAAGAAGTTGGAATAAAGTATGTTTAAAACCAATATAAATAAGGAATGAGTTCATTACAGTACCTTGAAGTGTTCTTTTGTTTTCTTTCGCTAACGGAGCTCACGAGATTTTCTACTTTAAGTTTTGTGTTGTGAAGTTTTCAAGTTTTGGGTAAAGATTTGATGGATTATGGAACAAGGAGTGGCAAGAGCCTAAGCTTGGGGATGCCCATGGAACCCCAAGATAATATAAGGACACCTAAAAGCCAAAGCTTGGGGATGCCCCAGAAGGCATCCCCTCTTTCGTCTACTTCTATCGGCAACTTTACTTGGAGCTATATTTTTATTCACCACATGATATGTGTTTTGCTTGGAGCGTCTTGTATGATTTGAGTCTTTGTTTTTTAGTTTACCACAATCACCTTTCTGTACACACCTTTTGAGAGAGCCATACATGATTTGGAATTTGTTAGAATACTCTATGTGCTTCGCTTATATCATTTGAGTTATATAGTTTTGCTCTAGTACTTCACTTATATCTTTTAGAGCACGGTGGTGGATTTGTTTTATAGAAACTATTGATCTCTCATACTTCACTTAGATTATTTTGAGAGTCTTAAGTAGCATGGTAATTTTCTTAAATAATCCTAATATGCTAGGTGTTCATGATTAATATTTTTTTTCTTATGAGTGTTTTGAATACTAAGAGAAGTTTGATGCTTGATGATTGTTTTGAGATATGGAGGTAATAATATCAAAGTCGTGCTAGTTGAGTAGTTTTGAATTTGAGAAATGCTTGTGTTGAAGTTTGCAAGTCCCGTAGCATGCACGTATGGTAAACGTTATGTAACAAATTTGAAACATGAGGTGTTATTTGATTGTCTTCCTTATGTGTGGCGGTCGAGGACGAGCGATGGTCTTTTCCTACCAATCTATCCCCCTAGGAGCATGCGCGTAGTGCTTGGTTTTTGATGACTTGTAGATTTTTGCAATAAGTATGTGAGTTCTTTATGACTAATGTTGAGTCCATGGATTATACGCACTCTCACCCTTCCATCATTGCTAGCCTCTTTGGTGCCGTGCATTGCCCTTTCTCACATTGAGAGTTGGTGCAATCTTCGCCGGTGCATCCAAACCCCGTGATATGATATGCTCTTTCACACATAAACCTCCTTATATCTTCCTCAAGACAGCCACCATACCTACCTATTATGGCATTTCCATAGCCATTCCGAGATATATTGCCATGCAACTTTCCACCATTCCGTTTATCATGACACACATTCATCATTGTCATATTGCTTAGCATGATCATCTAGCTGACATAGTATTTGTCGCAAAGCCACCATTCATAATTCTTTCATACATGTCACTCTTGGTTCATTGCATATCCCGGTACACCGCTGGAGGAATTCATATAGAGTCATATCTTGTTCTAAGTATCGAGTTGTAATTCTTGATTTGTAAGTAAATAGAAGTGTGATGACCATCATTCATAGAGCATTGTCCAAAAAAGGAACGCCAAATAAAAGAAAAGGCCAAAAAAAGAAGGGACAATGCTACTATCCTTTTCCACACCTGTGCTTCAAAGTAGCACCATAATCTTCATGATAGAGAGTCTTTTGTTTTGTCACTTTCATATACTAGTGGGAATTTTCATTATAGAACTTGGCTTGTATATTCCAACGAATGGGCCTCCTCAAGTGCCCTAGGTCTTCGTGAGCAAGCAAGTTGGATGCACACCCACTTAGTTTCTTTCGTTGTGCTTTCATACATTTATAGCTCTAGTGCATCCGTTGCATGGCAATCCCTACTCCTTGCATTAACATCAATCGATGGGCATCTCCATAGCCCATTGATTAGCCTCATTAATGTGAGACTTTCTCCTTTTTTGTCTTCTCCACATAACCCCAATCATCATATTCTATTCGACCCATAGTGCTATATCCATGGATTGCGCTCATATATTGCGTGAAAGTTTATAGGTTTGAGATTACTAAAGTATAAAACAATTGCTTGGCTTGTCATTGGGGTTATGCATGATGAGAGCATTCTTGTGTGACGAAAATGGAGCATGACTAAACTATACAATTTTGTAGGGATGAACTTTCTTTGGCCATGTTATTTTGAGAGGACATAATTGCATAGTTAGTATGCTTGAAGTATTATTATTTTTATGTCAATATGAACTTTTATCTTGAATCTTTCAGATCTGAATATTCATACCACAATTAAGAAGAATTACACTAAAATTATGCCAAGTAGCACTCCGCATAAAAAATTCTGTTTTTATCATTTACCTACTCGAGGACGAGCAGGAATTAAGCTTGGGGATGCTTGATACGTCTCCAACGTATCTATAATTTTTGATTGCTCCATGCTATATTATCTACTGCTTTGGACATTATTGGGCTATATTTTCCACTTTTATATTATTTTTGGGACTAACCTATTAACCGGAGGCCCAACCCAGAATTGCTGTTTTTTTGCCTATTTTAGGGTTTCGAAGAAAAGGAATATCAAACGGAGTCCAAACGGAATGAAACCTTCGGGAACGTGATTTTCTAGCTGAACATGATCCAGGAGACTTGGACCCTACGTCAAGAAACAAGGGAGGAGGCCACGAGGTAGGGGGCGCCTACCCCCCCAGGCGTGCCCTCCACCCTTGTGGGCCCCTGTTGCTCCACCGACGTACTCCTTCCTCCTATATATACCTACGTACCCCCAAACGATCAGATACGTAGCCAAAACCCTAATTCCATTGCCGCAACTTTCTGTATCCACGAGATCCCATCTTGGGGCCTGTTCCGGAGCTCCGACGAAGGACTTATCCATCACGGAGGGCTTCTACATCATCACCATAGCCCCTCCGATGAAGTGTGAGTAGTTCACCTCAGACCTACGGGTCCATAGTTATTAGCTAGATGACTTCTTCTCTCATTTTGGATCTCAATACAATGTTCTCCCCCTCTCTTGTGGAGAACTATTCCATGTAATCTTCTTTTTGCGGTGTGTTTGTTGAGACCGATGAATTGTGGGTTTATGATCAAGTCTATCTATGAACAATATTTGAATCTTCTCTGAATTATTTTATGTATGATTGGTTATCTTTGCAAGTCTCTTCGAATTTTAAGTTTGGTTTGGCCTACTAGATTGATCTTTCTTGCAAATGGGAGAAGTGCTTAGCTTTGGGTTCAATCTTGCGGTGTCCTTTCCCAGTGACAGTAGGGGCAGCAAGGCACGTATTGTATTGTTTCCATCGAGGATAACCAAATGGGGTTTTCATCATATTGCATGAGTTTATCCCTCTACATCATGTCATCTTGCTTAAGGCGTTACTCTGTTTTCATTAACTTAATACTCTAGATGCATGCTAGATAGCGGTCGATGAGTGGAGTAATAGTAGTAGATGCAGGTAGGAGTCGGTCTACTTGTCTCAGACGTGCTGCCTATATACATGATCATACCTAGATATTCTCATAACTAGCTCAATTCTGTCTATTGCTCAACAGTAATTCGCTCACCCACCGTAAAATACTTATGCTCTTGAGAGAAGCCACTATTGAAACCTATGCCCCCCGGGTCTATCTTCATCATATTAATCTTCCAATACTTAGTCATTTCCTTTTCTTTTTTACTTTGCTTTACTTTGCATCTTTATCATAAAAATACCAAAAATATTATCTTATTATATCTATCAGATCTCACTCTCGTAAGTGGCCGTGTAGAGATTGACAACCCCTTATCGCTTTGGTTGCGACGATTTATTTGTTTTGTGCAGGTACGAGGGACTCGCGGATAGCCTCCTACTGGATTGATACCTTGGTTCTCAAAAACTGAGGGAAATACTTACTCTACTTTGCTGCATCATCCCTTCCTCTTCAGAGAAAAACCAACCCAGTGCTCAAGAGGTAGCATAATGCAGCACTACGACCTGAAGGGGCGACGCAGTGACAACACGCAGGTGGAGGCAACGGCAGGTAAGACCTCAGGGCGGTAGCAGGGACCGCATGCCATGCTCGCTATGGCCCGAAGGGGTGACGCAGTGGTGATGCAAGGACCGGTGCAACCACGGGGACGACCTCGGGGCGGCGATGTGGACTGTGTGTCGCAGCACTATGACCTGAAGGACGACGCAATGACAACACGTGAGTCGATACAGCCATGGGAAGAACCACGTGGTGACGGCGCCGCGGCCTGACGAGGCGATGCATCAACAGCCAGTTGCTCGATCAGTGTTAGGGTGTGCTATACTCGAGACGGTCTTCATGGGACATGCGGAGGTGCGCGCCATCGACAAGCCGAATCGGTCGCATGACATAGATGAGGTGGATTGTAGGCGGGCGGGTGAACAATCTGATCGTGCACGAGGTCTGGGACACCGTGATGGAAATATGCCCTAGAGGCAATAATAAAGTTGTTATTGTTATATTTCCTTATTCATGATAAAGGTTTATTATTCATGCTAGAATTGTATTGATAGGAAACTTAAATACATGTGTGGATATATAAACTAATACCGTGTCCTAGTGAACCTCTACTAGACTAGCTCATTGATCAAAGATGGTTAAGGTTTCCTAAACATGGTAATGTGTTGTCACTTGATAACAAGATCACATCATTAGGAGAATGATGTGATGGACAAGACCCATCAGTTAGCTTAGCATATGATCGTTCAGTTTATTGCTACTGCTTTCTTAATGTCAAATACATATTCCTTCGACCATGAGATCATGAAACTCTCGGATACCAGAGGAATACCTTGTGTGCTATAAAACATCACAACATAACTGGGTGATCATAAAGATGATCTACAGGTATCTCTGAAAGTGTCTGTTGAGTTGGCACTGATCGATATTGGGATTTTTCACTCCGTGTATCAGAGAGGTATCTCTAGACCCTCTCGGTAATACACATCACAAGAAGCTTGCAACCAAAGTGACTAAGGAGTTATTTAGGAGATTATGTATTACGGAACGAGTAAAGAGACTTGCCGGTAATGAGATTGAACTAGGTATGAAGATACCGATGATGGAATCTCGGCCAAGTAACAAACTGACAAACAAATGGAATTACGTATATTGTCATAAAGGTTTGACCGATAAAGATCTTCGTAGAATATGTAGGAACCAATATGGGCATCCTGGTCCCGCTGTTGGTTATTGACCGGAGAGGTGTCTCAGTCCTGTCTACATCATTCTCGAACCCATAGGGTCCGCATGCTTAACGTTCGTTGACGATATAGTATTATATGAGTTGATGACTGAATGTTGTTCTGAGTTCATAATGAGATCACAGGCATGACGAGGAGCTCTGGAATGGTCCAGAGGTAAATATTGCTATATAGGACGATAGTATTTGGTCACTGCAAAGATTTCGGAATAACCGGCTATTTATCAGAGTGCCGAAAGGGGTTCTGGGATGCCACTGGTAAGCGGTGGGCCTTATGGGCCAAGGGGGGAAGCACACCAGCCCGCAAGGGGGCTGGCGTGCCCCTCCACTCCTGCCCATGCGCCAAGGAGGGAGGTAAAGGAAGGGGAGGCGCCCTAAGGCAGCCAAATATGGAAGGGGGGCGCGACTAGGCAGGACTCTAGGGCAGCCCCCAGCCACTTGGGGGAGCCCTAGGGTTGCCTCCTCCCCTCTCCACCTATATATATGAGGGTAGTGACAGGGGCAACACACACGACGATTTCCTAGCCGTGTGCAACGCCCTCTCCCTCTAGTTAATCCTCAGTCATATTTTCGTAGTGCTCGGTGAAGCCCTGCGGAGATAGTTGCATCACCACCGTCACCACGCCATCCCGCTGCCGAAACTCATCTACTACTTCGCCTGTTTCTTGCTAGATCAAGAAGGCGAGGACGTCATTGAGCTGAACTTGTGCTGAACGCGGAGGTGTCATACGTTCGGTACTTCATCGGGCGGATCGTGAAGGTGTACGACTACATCAACTGCGTTGATAAATACTTCATCGGTCTATGAGGGTACATAGACACACTCTTCCCTCTCGTAGCTATGCATCTCCATGGATGGATCTTGCGTGTGCGTAGATTTTTTTTTGTTTTCCATGCAACGTTCCCCAACAGTGACATCATGAGCTAGGTCTATGCATAGATGATATGCATGAGTAAAAAAAAATAAGTTGCGGGCGGTGATGGTCATACTGCTTACCACCAACGTATTATTTTGATTCGACAATATTGTGGGATGAAGCGGCCCGGACCAACCTTACATGTCCACGCACATGAGACCGGTTCCACCGACTGACATGCAACTTGTTTTGCATAAATGTGGCTGGCGGGTGTCTGTTTCTCCTACTTTAGTTGAACGAATTTGACTACGACCGGTCCTTGGAGAAGGCTAAAACAGCAAACTTGATAATCACTGTTGTGGTTTTGAGTAGTTAAGAACAGTTCTTGGTAGTTGCCTGTAGCAGCAAGGTAAAACTTGCAACAACAAAGTAGAGAACGTCCAGTTTTTGCAGGGTATGTTGTGATGTGATATGGTCAAGACATGATGTGATATACGTTGTTGTATGAGATGATCATGTTTTGTAATATCGACAACCGGTAGGAGCCTTAGGGTTGTCTCTTAATTATTGTATGAAATGCAGGCACCATGTAATTGTTTTACTTTATCGCTATGTGTTAGCAATAGTTGTATGAGTAATAGTTGGTGAGATGACCCCGACACAATGATGGAGATCAAGGTGTCGAGCTGGTGACGCTGGAGATCAGGCCGATGCTTTGGAGATGGAGATCAAAAGCACAGGATGATGATGGGCACATCATGTCACATATTTTGATTGCATGTGATGTTTATCCTTTTTGCATCATATTCTTCTTAGAACAACAGTAGAATTATAAGATAATCCCTTCACCAAATTTCAAGATAAAAGTGTTCTCCTTAAGTATGCACCATGGCTAAAGTTCGTCGTTTCGAAGCACCTCGTGATGATTGTTGGGAAACGTAGTAATTCAAAAAACTTCCTACGTTCACGCAAGATCTATCTAGGAGATGCATAGCAATGAGAGGGGAAGAGCATGTCCACATACCCTTGTAGACCGAAAGCGGAAGCGTTTAGTAACGCGGTTGATGTAGTCGAATGTCTTCATGATCCAACCGATTCACGTACAGAATGTACGGCACCTTCGTGTTCAGCACACGTTCAGCACGATGACGTCCCTCGAGCTCTTGATCCAGTTGAGGACGAGGGAGAGTTCCGTCGGCATGACGACATGACGACGGTGATGATAAATTTACCGGCGCAGGGTTTCGCCTAAGCACTACGGCGATATGACCGAGGTGTTGAAGTGTGGAGGGGGGCACCACACACGGCTAAGAGATTGTTTGTTGTGCCTTTTGGGTGCCCCCTGCCCACGTATATAAAGGAGGGGGAGAGAGGCTGGCGGCCAGGAGGGGCGCGCCATGGGGGAGTCCTACTTGGACTACTAGTCCAAGTAGGATTCGGCCTCCCTCTTTTCCTTTCTTCCACCGGAGGGAATAGGAAGGAGAGGGAGAGGGAAAGGGAAGGGGGCGCCGCCCCCTCCTCCTTGTCCTATTCGGACTCCCAAGGAGGGGGGCGTGCGGCCACCTCCCGCCGGCTTCCCTCTCTCCCCCTTAGGCCCATGTTTGCCCAATACTTCCTCGGGGGGTTCCAGTAACCCCTCGGTACTCCAGAAAAATACCTGAATCACTCGGAACCATTCCGATGTCCAAATATAACCTTCCAATATATGAATATTTACCTCTCGACCATTTCGGGACTCCTCATCATCTCATTCGGGACTCTGAACAAACTTTGGTCATCAAATCACATAATTCATAGTACAAATCGTCATCGAACGTTAAGCGTGCAGACCTTACGGGTTCGAGAACTATGTAGACATGACCGAGACACATCTCCGGTCAATAACCAATAGCGGAACCTGGATGCTCATATTGGCTCCTACATATTCTTCGAAGATCTTTATTGGTCAAACCGCATAACAACATACGTTATTCCCTTTGTCATCGGTATGTTACTTGCCCGAGATTTGATCATCGGTATCATCATATCTAGTTCAATCTCGTTACAGGAAAGTCTCTTTACTCGTTCCATAATGCATCATCCCACAACAAACTCATTAGTCACATTGCTTGCAAGGCTTATAGTGATGTGCATTACCAAGAGGGCCAAGTGATACCTCTCCGATACACGGAGTGACAAATCCTAATCTTGATCTATGCCAACTCAACAAACACCTTTGGAGACACCTGTAGAGCATATTTATAATCACCCAGTTACGTTGTGATGTTTGATACCACACAAGGTGTTCCTCCGGTATTCGGGAGTGGCATAATCTCATAGTCATAGGAATATGTATAAGTCATGAAGAAAGCAATAGCAATAAAACTAAACGATCATAATGCTAAACTAACGCATGGGTCTTGTCCATCACATCATTCTCTAATGTTGTGATCCCGTTCATCAAATGACAACACATGTCTATGGTCAGGAAACTTAACCATCTTTGATTAATGAGCTAGTCAAGTAGAGGCATACTAGGGACATTCTATTTGTCTATGTATTCACACATGTACTAAGTTTCCGGTTAATACAATTCTAGCATGAATAATAAACATTTATCATGATATAAGGAAATATAAATAACAACTTTATTATTGCCTCTAGGGCATATTATCTTCAGTCTCTAACACCCATGGAGTCTTGGTGCTGATCATGTTTTGCTCGTGAGAGAGGCTTAGTCAACGGGTCTGCAACATTCAGATCCGTATGTATTTTGCAAATCTCTATGTCTCCCTCCTTGACTTGATCACAGATGGAATTAAAGCATCTCTTCATATGTTTGGTTCTCTTGTGAAATCTGGATTCCTTCGCCAAGGCAATTGCTCCAGTATTGTCACAAAATATTTTCATTGGACCCAATGCACTAGGTATTACACCTAGATCGGATATGAACTCCTTCATCCAGACTCCTTCATTTGCTGCTTCTGGAACACCTATGTACTCCGCTTCAGACGTAGATCCCGCCATGACGCTCTGCTTGGAACTGCACCAACTGACAGCTCCACCATTCAATATAAATATGTATCCGGTTTGTGACTTAGAGTCATCCAAATCAGTGTCAAAGCTTGCATCGATGTAACCATTTATGACAAGCTCTTTGTCACCTCCATAAACGAGAAACATATCCTTAGTCCTTTTCAGGTATTTCAGGACGTTCTTGACCGTTGTCCAGTGATCCACTCCTGGATTACTTTGGTACCCCCCTGCTAAACTAATAGCAAGGCACACATCAGGTCTGGAACACATCATTGCATACATGATAGAACCTGTCGGAGTAAGTGACCACGGGTAGCCTAGCCGGCTCCCCCTGGCCTTTCTGAAAAAATTACGAGCCGATCCGGCTCTCAAGAATCCAGGACATGGGGCCGCCTTCCCCTGGCCGGCTGTCTCCCAGGCCGGCTATTGGAAGGCGGCCCGACTTCAGCCCTCATGAAGAAAGCCGCGGGAGGCCCGGCTCCGAGGAGCCGGCTGCAAGAAGGCCGACTCCAAGGAGCCGGCTCCCAAAAAGCGGTCAAGATAGTACCCTCGAAGTCTACATCCACATAACGACGATGTGACGGGGCGTGGCTACAGTGAAGCCTGCCACCCTCGAATCCCGGAGCGCGCCTGGCACAGTGCGCCATACGGGTGACCATGACCCGTCCGGCGTAGCACTGTTGCCACGTTGACCCTGATGACATCCACGACGGGCTACCAGTATGGCCCACGGGCGGTGGGCCCCTTCAGGCAAAGAGACACCCGAAGGCGGCCTGGCCTCCCCCAGTCGGCCCAAGACGAAGCCGGCTCTCTCCAGCCGGCTTGCCACTCCCTCGATGGAGACGCCCCATTAAGGAGACAAGACACGGTGAGGCTACAGTGGTCACCCGCCGGACGGCAGCACTGTAGCCACACTTACCTCGGCGAAGCCCTCGTCACCAAGATTGAGCAACAGTCGCCAGCCACCGACAAGGCCCTGGATAGTGGGGCCTGCCTGTCGACTAAGGAGCCGGTAGCCGGCGGGACCCACCAGCCGGCGGGCCCCAGCAGCTGGCGCAGAAGCCAGAGAGCGAAGAGACAGACGGCTGGGCCCCACGCCCAGCCGGATTACCATTGTACCCCCGGGGGGTAGGCCTATATAAACCCCCCGGGACACCCATGTAAAGGATGGACCCCTGCTAGTTTTAGACACCACATAGGGAGGAGAAGAGAGCAAGCAGAGCCCTTCTTCCTCCTCTCACCAAACAGCTCAAGGAGCATCGTGTAGCTACTTGTTCATCTAGTGATCATGCGGAGACCCGGCAGAGCAGCAGTAGGGGTGTTATCTCCACGGAGAGCCCCGAAGCTGGGTAAGATTCGCCGGCGTGCATGTCTTCGCCTCATCCCGTTTCCAGGCACCGGCGATGTTTTACTGGCTCACACAATGATAAGCCACCCGTTGGCATATGTCGCACCTACCAACCGACATTTGGCGCCCACCATGGGGCCAGGTGCACCGTCGTCCGGAGAACTGTTCTGGACGGGAACCTTCTTCCTCCCCCGCGAGCGTAGCCACCCCGGCATGCCCAATGGCGCTTGCCACGACGCGCTGCAAGGCATCACCAACGCCTGCACGGCGAGCAGCCTCGCTGATCTCCTCGACAAGACCCTCATCTCCGACGAGCTCGCCTCCGACGCGAGCCTGCTGTGGACTTGGAGTCGGTTGGCTCCACCGATCCGATGCCTGTCGACTCCGACACGGCCTCATTCGACACCTTCCCCACCAACGTCACGATCTACAACGACCCGCTTCCCCGAGCCGATGGCTGTGGCACTGTCACCACCGAGGTGATGGTCATTGGCCACGACGGCGCTGCTGACGAGAGTGCCCACGACGCCCCACACACGGCGGTCCACGACTTGTCCATCCCCCTCCCGGCCGACGCCGACGCTGAAGCACTAGAGGCTCGCTGCCTCGCCCTCCTCGCGGAGGGCCGGAAGTTGGTTTCCATGAGACGCCTTACTGAGGCCCACCGATGCAAGGCCGACTGCACCGCCTTTGGCACGCCGCCCCCAGGCGGGCCTAGCCAGGCCGGCGTTGTCAGACAGCGCGGCGCTGTCGTTGCCGACACGTTAGGAATCGACCGCCCAGTCTACGCCACTCCACTCGAAAACCTGCGCGTTGCCTAGGCGCCCGTAGACGAGCTAGACGGACTGGGGGCCGAAGAAGTCCCCCACATGACCCGACGCATCCAGCAGTTGATCGATGCAGCCGCGCAGCGGCACGAAGCCGACGCCCGCGCGGAAAGCCCTCCCCCGCGCCGAGATCATGACACGACGTCCCGGACGCCGACTGCGGGTAGAGACCGCGCGCGGCGTGAGAAAGAGCCGGCTGCCAGCCGAAGCCAAACCCGGATCTCCATCGAGTGAGACGCAGAAGGCCACCTTAAGGCCGTGGAGTGGCGGGGCAACCCGCCTCCGCCTCGCCCCCGTGGAGAGAGATATCCCACCCCTCCGCCTGTGGCGCATCCGACTCTCAGCGGCCGACTAAGTCGCCGCGAAGGAGTCGGCGAAAACGACGCCCGCCATCGGATCAACCGCCTGGCGCGATCCCTGGCGCTGGAAGAAGAAGACAATGTCGGTCCGCCTTGCTTCGGCCCCCGCATCCGCAACGAGCCCTTCCCCAAAGGGTTCTCGCTCCCAAGGGACACGCCCAAGTACAACGACTCCATGAAGCCGGAAGATTGGTTGATCGACTACTCCATGGTGGTTAGCATAGCCAACGGCAACCGGCGCGTTGCCGTGAAGTACGTGCTCCTCATGCTGCAAGGCACGGCGCGGACCTGGCTCAACAGCCTCAAACCACACAGCATCAACAGCTGGCTAGATTTCACAGAAGCTTTCGTCCGCAACTTCACCAGCACCTACAAGCGGGCTCCCAAGCCCACATAGCTCTCCTTGTGCGTACAAGGCCCCGCCGAGTCAACTCGTGACTACCTCACGCGTTGGGCCGAGCTCCGCAACTCTTGCGAAGGGGTGCACGAGGTGCAAGCCATAGAATACTTCACAGCCGGGTGCCGAGAAGGCACCCTCCTCAAGCACAAGCTTCTCTGCGACGAGCCGACTACCCTCGATGAGCTTCTGGACATAGCGGACAAGTACGCCACCGCCGACTCCTCAATGAAGACCGAGCTCCGGGTAGACGCGTCCGGAAAAGTACTCAACCCGACGCCCAAGATGCCGGCTGGGGATTCCGGCCGACGCCCACACTCGAACAACGACAAGCGCAAGGGCCCCGCGCCGCCTCCCGCCAGTCGGCAGGTAGCCACAGTCGAAGACGTGCCGCCCGAAGGGCGGCCCGCGCCCAAGAAACCCAAGGGCGGCAGGCCGGCTTCGCAGCCGTCCTTATCCTACGAGCAAACTCTCGACGCCCCGTGCAAGTTCCATAGCGGCGCGAAGCCGTCCAACCACACAACCCGGAAGTGCCATTGGCTCACCCGAATCTCCAAAGGCGAAGGGCTCGCGCCGCCTCCGCCTGCCGGCCCGCCGCCTCCGGTTCCGCCGCCGCCGGCCGCTCGGCCCGCAGTCGGAGCCGTGCATGATGAGTTCCCCGACGAGCATGCCGCCTATATCGTCTTTACAAGCCAGCCCAAAGACCGGCGCAGCAAACGCCGAGAGAACCTTGAAGTCAGCATGGTTGCTGCCAACCCCGCCGAGCACATGCACTGGTCAGAAAAACCTATCAGCTGGAGCCGGGCCGACCACCCAGAGGTGATGCCGTCTCCCGGCTCTTATGCGTTGGTTCTGGATGCCACCCTTGCAACGGACAGACGCGCCGCCCGCTTCTCCCGTGTGTTGATAGACGGCGGGAGAAGCATCAACATCTTGTACCGCGACACCCTGGAGAAGCTGAACGTCAAGACAAAGCAGCTCATGCCTACTCGGACAGTGT
This sequence comes from Triticum aestivum, assembly GCF_018294505.1. Lineage (NCBI taxonomy): Eukaryota > Viridiplantae > Streptophyta > Magnoliopsida > Poales > Poaceae > Triticum > Triticum aestivum. The sequence continues at coordinate 638,132,965 of NC_057797.1, read as the reverse complement.
TCCATGGCATCGTACCCGGCATGTCCTGCGCCCCCATTGGCAAGATCAAGATTGATGTACTTTTTGGGGACAAGGAGCATTTCCGCCGGGAAGCGATCTGGTTTGAAGTGGTGGACCTGGAGAGCCCTTACCATGCATTGCTTGGCCAACCTGCCTTGGCCAAATTCATGGCAGTTCCCCACTATGCATACCTCAAGATGAAGATACCAAGCACCAAAGGCGTCATCACCGTAGCCGGCGATTACAAGAAGTCCTCTGAGTGCGCAGCAGCCAGCAGCCGGCTGGCCGAGTCCCTTGTGATTGCCGAAGAAAAGAAGATGTTGGACCGAGTCGCGGCCATAGCCGGCAAGCAGTCGGCCTTGTCCCCCGATCCCAAGGAGCATGATGCTCAAGGATCTTTCCAGCCGGCCAAGGAGACGAAGAAGATACCTCTTGACCCTGAGCACCTAGAGAGGTTTGCCGTCATCGGGCAAACCTAAACAGCAAATAGGAAGGCGAGCTCGCCGATTTCCTCCATGAGAATCGGGACATCTTTGGATGGTCCCCCAAGGACATGTCGGGCGTTTCGAAGGAATTCGCCGAGCACAAACTACACGTCCGAGAAGACACAAAGCCAGTCAAACAACCCCTCCACGACTGTCGGAGGAGAAACGCAGGATTGTGGGAGAGGAGATAGCCCGGCTTCTGGCAGCCCGCTTCATTATGGATGTTTTCTTTCCAGAGTGGCTCGCCAACCCGGTCCTCGTGCTAAAGAAGAACAACAAGTGGCGCATGTGTATAGACTACACGAGCCTCAACAAGGCCTGCCCCAAAGATCCCTTTGCCTTGCCAAGGATTGACCAAGTGATAGACTCCACGGCCGGATGCGAGCTGTTGAGTTTCTTGGATGCTTACTCAGGGTATCACCAGATAAAGTTAGACCCGGCAGACCGCCAGAAAACCGCCTTCATCACGCCATTCGGAGCCTTCTGCTACCTGACTATGACATTCGGCTTGAGAAATGCCAGTGCCACTTTTCAGCGTTGCATGCAGAAATGCCTCCTCAAGCAACTCGGCAGAAATGCCCACGTCTACGTAAACGACATTGTGGTGAAGACGGAGAAGCACGGCACCTTGCTGGAAGACCTCAAGGAAACATTTGAGAACCTACGCCGGTTCCAAATCAAGCTTAACCCCGAGAAATGCGTGTTTGGAGTACCAGCTGGCCAGCTCCTAGGCTTCCTGGTCTCCGAACGCTGCATCGAATGCAACCCAGTAAAGATCAAGGCCATTGAGAGAATGGCGATTCCCACCAAGCTTCGAGACATCCAGAAGTTCACCGGATGCTTGGCCTCCCTAAACCGCTTCATCAGCCGGCTCGGAGAGAAAGCTCTCCCCCTCTACCGCCTCATGAAGAAGACCACTCACTTCGAGTGGAATGACCAAGCTGACCAATATTTCCACGAGCTGAAGAAGATGCTGGCCACACCGCCAGTCCTGGCGGCGCCGACTGAGAAAGAGCCCATGCTCCTCTACATTGCCGCAACCAGCCGGGTGGTCAGCACCATCATCGTAGTCCAACGCCCAGAAAAAGGCCGAGCCCAGCCGGTCCAGAGGCCGGTGTACTATTTGAGCGAGGTGCTATCTACCTCGAAGCAGAACTACCCACACTACCAAAAGATGTGCTACGGCGTGTACTTCGCCGCCAAGAAGCTGAAGCCCTACTTCCAAGAGCATCCCATCACCGTTGTATGCACCGCCCCGCTGGCCGAGATCATAGGCAGCCGGGATGCGTCCGGCCGGGTGGCGAAATGGGCCATCGAGCTGGCCCCTTACACGATCTTCTACCAGCCTCGCACCGCCATCAAATCCCAAGCATTGGCCGACTTCCTCGTCGACTGGGCTGAGACCCAATACCTGCCGCCGGCTCCCGACTCCACTCATTGGCGCATGCACATCGATGGGTCCAAAATGCGCACCGGCTTGGGAGCCGGCATCATTCTCACCTCTCCCAAAGGCGACAAGCTCAGATACACGCTGCAAATCCACTTTGCCGCCTCCAACAATGTAGCCGAGTATGAGGCGCTCATACACGGGCTCCGGCTAGCAAAAGAGCTCGGCATTCGCTGGATCCTATGTTATGGCGACTCGGACTTGGTGGTCCAGCAATCATCCGGCGACTGGGATGCCAAGGACGCAAATATGGCATGCTACCGCTTCCTCGTTCAGCAGATCAGTGGGTATTTTGAAGGATGCGAGTTCCTCCACGTACCGCGAGCCAACAACGAGCCAGCTGATGCTCTGGCTCGAATAGGCTCCACCCGGCAAGCAATACCAACCGACGTCTCTCTACAACGCCTCCTCAAGCCATCTATCAAGCCGTCTCCAGAGTCCGATTCCATCTTTGTGCCGCCTGACCCCGACGCGGCCGGGTCCGGCTCGAAGAGCCAAGCAGGTGACCCGGGGACTTCAATAGTCGGCCCAGGGACGTTAGCAGGCGGCTCGGGGACTTCCGTAGTTACGCCCGACCCGGGGACTGCCTCACCCGGCTCGGGGACTGCGGTAGTCGGCCCGGAGACTACACCAACACAACAGGCGGCGGCCGACTCCAGCATTTCACTGGCCAGCCCGCCCGCCCTGGTCGCAGTAGCCATTTTGGCAATAGAAGAAGTCGCAGCTCCATCATGGGCTCAATCCATCCTCAACTTCCTAATAAACCAAGATCTGCCGGCTGACGAAGTAGAGGCAAGACAAGTCCAATGCCGAGCTGGAGCATACACAATTATCAACAGAGAGCTCGTCAAGCGCAGTGTCACTGGAGTCCTCCAGCGATGCGTCGAGCAAGAGAAGGGCATTGCAATCCTCAGAGACATCCACCAAGGAGAATGCGGCCACCATGCGGCCTCAAGATCACTCGTCACCAAAGCCTTCTGCCATGGTTTCTTTTGGCCAACTGCTTTGGATGACGCCAAGGAGTTAGTTAAACATTGCAAAGGGTGCCAACTCTTCAGCTCCAAGCAACACATGCCGGCTTCAGCACTCAAGACAATTCCCCTCACTTGGCCCTTCGCCGTTTGGGGACTGGACATGGTGGGCCCATTCAAGACGGCGCGCGGCAGCATGACACATCTTCTTGTCGCCGCGGACAAATTCACCAAATGGATTGAAGCAAAGCCGATCAAGAAGCTGAATGGGCCAACTGCCGTCACATTTATCGCAGATATAACAACTCGGTATGGCGTGCCACACAACATCATCACCGACAATGGCACAAATTTCGCCAAGGGAGCCTTGGCACGTTTCTGCGCGACGCAAGGCATCCAGTTGGATCTAGCATCCGTCGCCCACCCGCAGTCAAACGGCCAGGTCGAGCGAGCCAACGGCCTCATCCTTTCCGACATCAAGCCCCGACTGATCGTACTACTGGAGCGTTCAGCCGGCTGTTGGCTCGATGAACTGCCGACTGTCCTCTGGAGTCTGCGCACTACACCAAATAAGTCAACCGGCTTCACCCCTTTCTTCCTCGTGTATGGTGCCGAGGCGGTCATCCCAACTGACATCGAGTTCGATTCGCCTCGAGTAACCATGTACACGAAAGCGGAGACCAAGGAAGCACGAGAAGACGGCGTCGACCTGCTGGAAGAAAGCCGGCTGTTAGCCCTCAGCCGGTCCGCCATCTATCAGCAGGGCCTGCGCCGCTACCACAGCCGAAAGGTCAAGCCAAGATCCTTCCAAGAGGGCGATCTTGTGCTCCGGCTGATCTAGCGAACAGCTGGCCAGCACAAGCTCTCGGCCCCTTGGGAGGGCCCCTTCATCATTAGCAGAGCCCTAGGCAACGACTCCTACTACCTGATCAACGTGTAGAAGCCGAAGGCACGAAAGAGAGACGACTCCGGCAAGGAGTCGGAACGACCATGGAACGCCAACCTCCTCCGAAGGTTTTACAGCTGAAATGCAGTATGTATCACGCTAACTTTTGTACTAAGTACGAGACAATAGGGCCCCCGAGGAGAGCTCGGGGACTGCCATCTTTTTTCTATAAATGAAAAGTATCATGCTTATGACCTTGTCATTACATTTACTTGTTCCGTCCGGCACCGGGTTCGACTAGTCGGCCCGGGGACTGGCCGACTGGAGTTATATTAGAAGTCCTACCCGCGGTCAGACAAGTAGTGTGCCAGCTCCCAAGCCTTCTCTTGCCAAAAGTCGCAGTTCGAAGAACCGGCTGTCCGGCTAGCAAGAGTTAACGGCAGGAACGGGTGCCCACACGAAAAACGGCTAGGGACTAACGGACTAATATAACAAAAGCCGGTTTTTCTCCCACGGCCGACCGGCTACCAGAGTAGCCAGCCGGCCGGCTTCCATTCACCTCGCTCCAATCTAAGAAAGCTCGAGTACTTGCCTTCCCAGAAGGGGAAGGCGGCAAAGGAAACAGCCTAAGGATAAAAAGCATACGTGAATGGAAACCAAACATGCACACGATAATATTTACATAAAAGACCTTCAAAAGGCTAGCATTCAACATAGTTTGGATACACCCCTAGTGGGTGGAACTGTGAAAACTTAACAAAATTGTTCAGAAGGCAACAAGCAGGAAAAAACAAGGACGGCAGATTAAGCTAGCGGAGCGACTGACGAGCCGGGCAGGTCGGTGGAGACGGCAGTGCTGGCTGGAGGAGTGGTCGGCTGGCGAACCTCGGCATGATCACCGCCTCCCGCAGAAGGCGCGCTTGCGCGCGCCTCATTGCTGGAGGCACGGTCAGGCTGAGGCTAGCTGGCTGTTCCACCGGCCGGCTCGACGTCTTTGTTTTCCTCTCCTTCATCATCTTCGCCTTCGTCGCTGGAGGCGATCTCTTCTGCCGAGTCTTCACCCGCCGCCGGGTCCAGCCCGAACCACTCCTCCGGCTGGGCAACACCGTCATCATTAATCTCGGGAGCAAAGACGCTGATGTTAGTACACTCGGCGATTGTCGATGCGCGCTGAGAGATAGCCGGCCGCACCTCCGCTAGCTCTTCGTCGGCCTCCAGCCGCCAGGTGCGCAGCTTGTCCAGGTTCAGCCCCGGATACCAAGATCGGACGAACTCCAGCGCCCGTCCAGCTCCAAGCCGGGCCACCGACGCCTTCCAGGCCTCGAAGCGGCCAACCGCAACCTCCAGCCAGTCCGCAGTCTGACTCGGGGTGCGGGGAATCGTCTCGCTTGGCCAGAGGGCGGCCAACACCTGCGCTCCGGCGCGCTGGAGGCGGCGGAGCATACGATGAGCCGGCTGCAGCCGCGCTTGGACCGCCAAGAGTTGCTCTTCGAGCGACCGACTCGTGTCCGGCGCGACTTCAGCCCCCGCCTGCCGGCGCGTTCGCGATGGGCCTCAATGGTTTGGGCGGCGAAGACGGAGTAGCCAGGAAAGTAGTCTGCACAGAGAATAAAAAGCAGCTCAAGTCAGAACAAGTCAGGCGGCAAGGGGCAGGCAAGGAGCGAGGACAGCGGCTTACCGTCGATCAAATCCTCAATACGGCCGAAGCCTTCATTCAGCGCTTTCCTGGTCTCAGCCCAGCCCGCCGCTTCAGTCTCGAACTCGGCCTTCAGGGTGGCTTCGTTATCCTGCGCCTTCTTTAGAGCCGCCTTGTTGCTCTCCTCCTGGTCAGCCAGCTTCTTGGCCAGGCGGTCACGCTCCAGGACCAAGGTGTCGTACTCGGTTTCCTTGGCGCGAAGGGCGGCCTGCGCCTCGCTGACCTGCCCCCTTAAGTCGGCATTGGCTTCCGCGAGCACGAAAGACAAAAGAAAAACCAGTAAGGTGAAGTCGTCAGGAAAGATCCGACCCGACTGCTCAGCAGTCGGCCCGAATCTCGGGGACTACACCCAGTGGGTGCACTGATGCGCCCCCACAGGAGATGAACGAAACCAAGTACGTACTCCGGCTGCTGATCAGGTCTTTGGTTCTCCGACCCAGCTCCTGAGCCTGGGAGTTGAAGGCGGCAGCGCGGAGGTTATGATATACTCCTGGAAGGTTAGACACGAGGCAAGAATAAGGTAGTCGTCAAGGAAGATCCGACCCGACTGCTCAGCAGTCGGCCCGAATCTCGGGGAGTACACCCAGTGGGTGCGCTGACGCGCCCCCACGGAAGAAATCAAGAGAACAAAACAACCAAAGATAGAAGACTCACCCGGGTGACGGCCCGTGTCGCAAGGAACTCCTGGGTGTATTGCTGCAGCGAGGCGGCTTCGGCCTAAAGCCGGTTCCGAACCTCTTGGGCCGCCACATTCAGCTCGCCCATCCCGCCGCTGGGAGTCCACTCGGACATGCCGGTGCTGGCCGCCTCCAAGGCCTCCGCCGTCCGGTTGGCACCCGTAGCTCGGTGCGGCTCCGATGCAGCGGTGCCTCCCCCTGCGCGCCGACGCATTGCCGGCTGCACCTTGAGGCCGGCTCCTGCTTCTGGCTCACCCCCGGCCGGCTGCTCTGGCGCCGCAGCCGACGGGCCGCCTTGGCCCGCTCCGGTTGGCGCTGCCGGCGGTGCCCCCTCCACGAAGATCACGGAGTCCTCCCTCCGCTCCATCACCGGTGGTTCTTGGTCGACCTCCTCCAGCGGAGGCACATGAATGTTGGGGGCCACGGAGCGGAGGGGAATGGCTAGCAGCGGAGGCTGGTTGTGCGAAGCCTCCGCCTCTGTCTCTGCAGCTGCCGCCTCCGCCCGGGCCTTGGCTGCTGCATCGGCCCGCTCCTTCGTCGCCTGGGTGGCCCTTCGCTCTGCCGCCTCCCACTCCTCCCACACCTCTCGTGCGTTCCGCTCCGTGGCCTCCCTGAGGTCGGCGCGGGGATCCACGCGACGGGAGCCCGAAGACCCTCTAGTCGGCCCGACTACGGAGCCGCCCGGACCCCGCTCAAGGGAAAGCGGCGCCCTGTCCTGTGAGCAAAGAAAGGTTTAGAAGAGTTTTCAATCGAAAAGAACAACAAAAAATATGTATCCAAGCCTTCGAGGACTTACGCTGAGATCGCATGCGGCTGCTTCACCGCCTTGCGGAAGCGGGCCGCCTTCGCGGCCGCCTTCGCGGCCGCCTCATCTTGCTTGGTTGCCGCTGTGGAAGCCTTGGACTTCTTCGGCCGGCTTCCGAAGAGGATCGACACGGCACGGCGCTTTTGGGCGCCGCCGCCAGCAGCCGGCACGGCGGACGAGCTCGCGCCTTGATAATCAGGCGCCGGCTGGCGGCGCGGGGCGACTTCAACCTCGGCATCATCCGACCAGTCCTCGAGGCCGGCCGTGAGCCCCGCGCCTCCGGTCTCGTCGCTTTCCCCCACAATGGCGTCTTCCATGGCGGCCGCTCCCAAGTCTGGGTCGTCGGCGTCGTCCACCGTGCGGTCGGGGAGGAGCTGGCGCTCTACCCCCGCGGCCCCGGCTGTCGACGGGAGAAGAGGGTTCTGCAAAAGGCAAACCGACTGATCAGAGGCTGGCTACCAAAGGAAGAAAAGAAGAAAGAACTTACGGCAGGCGGAGGGTTGGTGCGGGAATACGGCTCCTTGCCGTATCGCCAATCCTCGGCGAGCTTGCAGTTGGAGATATAGTTCACCATGTAGGAGACCTCCGCATGAGGCATCTCCCTGGTGCTCAGCCGGCTTGGGTCGAAGCGGCCGCTCATCTGACAAACCATGTGAGGCCGGCTTTGGAGGGGAAGAACCCGGCGCTCCACGAAGGCGGCCACCAAGTCGGCTCCGGTCAGGCCCTCCGACTGGATCATCACCCGAAGCCGGGAGACGGCTGCGTTCCCGGCCTGAGACAACAACCTGGCCCGGTAGCTCCACGAAGGTCGCCTCCCAGCTGGCATATGTCGCACCTACCACCCGACAGAACCTATGGTTGAGGCATAGGGAATGACTTTCATTTTCTCTCTATCTTCTGTAGTGGTTGGGCATTGAGTTTGACTCAACTTCACACCTTGTAACACAGGCAAGAGCCCTTTCTTTGACTGATCCATTTTGAACTTCTTCAAAACTTTATCAAGGTATGTGCTTTGTGAAACTCCAACTAATCATCTTGATCTATCTCTATAGATCTTGATGCCCAATATATAAGAAGCTTCACCGAGGTCTTTCATTAAAAAAATTCTTATTCAGGTATCCTTTTATGCTATCCATAAATTATGTACTATTTCCAGTCAACAATATGCCATCCACATATAATATTGGAAATGCTACAGGGCTCCCACTCACTTTCTTGTAAATACATGCTTCTCCAAAAGTCTATATAAAACCATATGCTTTGATCACACTGTCAAAGCGTATATTCCAACTCCGAGAGGCTTGCACCAGTCCATAAATGGATCGCTAGAGCTTTCACACTTTGTTAGCACCTTTAGGATGGACAAAACGTTCTGGTTGCATCATATACAACTCTTATTTAAGATATCCATTAAGGAATGCAGTTTTGACATCAATTTGCCAAATTTCATAATCATAAAATGCGGCAATTGCTAACATGATTCGGACAGACTTAAGCATCGCTATGGGTGAGAAGATCTCATTGTAGTCAACTCCTTGAACTTGTCGAAAACCTTTCGCAGCAAGTCGAGCTTTGTAGATAGTAACATTACCATCAGCGCCAGTCTTCTTCTTGAATATCTATTTATTCTCTATTGCATGCCGATCATCGGGCAAGTCAACCAAAGTCCACACTTCATTCTCATACATGGATCCCATCTCAGATTTCATGGCCTCAACCATTTTACGGAATTTGGGCTCATCATCTCTTCCTCATAGTTTGTAGGTTCGTCATGGTTAGGTAACATGTGTTGGGGGACGCAGTAATTTCAAAAAAAAATCCTACGCACACACAAGATCTATCATGGTGATGCATAGCAATGAGAGGGGAAGAGGGTTGTCCACGTACCCTCATAGACCGTAAGAGGAATCGCTATGACAACACGGGTGATGTAGTCGTACGTCTTCACTATCCGACTGATCCTAGCACCGAAGGTAAGGCACCTCCGCGATCTGCACACGTTCAGCTCGGTGACATCCTGCAAACTCTAGATCCAGCTGAGTGTCGAGGGAGAGTTTCGTCAGCACAACGGTGTGATGATGGTGATGATGAATCTACCAGCACAGGGCTTCTCCTAAGCACTGCAATGATATGACCGAGGTGGATTATGGTGGAGGGGGCACCGCACATGGCTAAACAATGTCAACTTGTGTGTTTTAGGGTGCCCCTGCCCCCGTATATAAAGGAGCGAGGAGGGAGGCCGGCCGGCCCTAGGGCGCGCCAAGGAGGGGAGGAATCCTCCTCCTGGTAGGAGTAGGATTCCTCCTTTCCTAGTCCTACTAGGAGGGGGAATGAAGGAGTGGGAGAGGGGAAGGAAAGGGGGGCACCACCACCCTCCTAGTCCAATTCAGACTCAAGGGGGAGGGGCGCGCGGCCTGCCCTGGCAGCCCCTTTCTCTCTCCACTAAGGTCCATCTAGGCCCACTAGTTCCCCGGGGGGTTCCGGTAACCCTCCGGCACTCCGGTTCTATATGAAACCACCCGGAACACTTCCGATGTCCGAATATAGTCGTCCAATATATCAATCTTTATGTTTTGACCATTTCGAGACTCCTCGTCATGTCCGTGATCACATCCGGGACTCCGAACAACCTTCGGTACATCAAAACACATAAACTCATAATATCGATCATCACCAAACGTTAAGCGTGCGGACCCTACGGGACCGAGAACTATGTAGACATGACCGACACTCATCTCCGGTCAATAACCAATAGCAGAACGTGGATGCTCATATTGGTTCCTACATATTCTACGAAGATCTTTATCGGTCAAACCGCATAACAACATACGAGGGGATCTATCGTAGTCCTTTCGATAAGTAAGAGTGTTGAACCCAACGAGGAGCAGAAGAAAATGATAAGTAGTTTTCAGTAAAGTATTCTCTGCAAGCACTGAAATTAGCAGTAATAGATAGTTTTTGTGGTAAGGTAATTTGTAACGGGTAACAAGTAATAAAGTAAATAAGGTGCAGCAAGATGGCCCAATCCTTTTTGTAGCAAAGGACAAGCCTGGACAAACTCTTATATAAAGGAAAGCGCTCTCGAGAACACATGGGAATTATCGTCAAGCTAGTTTTCATCACACTCATATGATTCGCGTTCGTGACTTTGATAATTTGATATGTGGGTGGACTGGTGATTGGGTACTGCCCTTCCTTGGACAAGCATCCCACTTATGATTAACCCCTATTGCAAGCATCCGCAACTACAATAGAAGTATTACGGTAAACCTAACCATAGCATGAAACAATGGTGAAGTGTCATGTAGTCGACGTTCACATGACACCACTAGAGGAGAGACAACATACATCTCATCAAAATATCGAATGAATACCAAATTCACATGACTACTTATAGCAAGACTTCTCCCATGTCCTCAGGAACAAACGTAACTACTCACAAATCATATTCATGTTCATAATCAGAGGGGTATTAATATGCATAAAGGATCTGAACATATGATCTTCCACCAAGTAAACCAACTAGCATCGACTACAAGGAGTAAACAACACTACTAGCAACCCATATGTACCACTCTGAGGTTTGGAGACAAAGATTGGATACAAGAGATGAACTAGGGTTTGAGATGAGATGGTGCTGGTGAAGATGTTGATTGAGATTGACCCCCTCCTGATGAGAGGATCGACGGTGATGACGATGGTGATGATTTCCCCCTCCCGACGAGGGATGTTTCCCCGGCAGAACAGCTCCGCCAGAAGCCTAGATTGGTGCCGCCAAGGTTCCGCCTCGTGGCGGCGGAGTTTCGTCCCGAGATCTTGGTTATGATTTTTTGCAGGGCAAAAGACCTCATATAGCTAGAGATGGGCACCGGAGACCAGCCAGGGGCCCACGAGATAGGGGGCGCGCCTAGGGGGTAGGGCGCACCCCACCCTCATGGATGGTGGGTGGCCCCCCTCCGGTGCTTTCTTTGCCCAATATTTTTTACATATTCTGAAACTGACTTCCGTGGAGTTTCAGGACTTTTGGAGTTGTGCAGAATAGGTCTTTAATATTTGCTCCTTTTCCAGCCCAGAATTCTAGCTGCCGGCATTCTCCCTCTTCATGTAAACCTAGTAAAATAAGAGAGAATAGGCATAAGTATTGTGACATAATGTGTAATAACAGTCCATAATGCAATAAATATCGATATAAAATCATGATGCAAAATGGACGTATCAACTCCCCGAAGCTTAGACCTCGCTTGTCCTCAAGCGGAAGCTGATATCAAAAAATATGTCCACAAGTTTAGAGATAGAGGTGTCGATAAAATAAAATACGGACATGAGAGCATCATGATCATTCTTAGAACAACAATATATATATATATATATATATATATATTGTCATATGATTTCTTATGCTAAAGTAACAATTTCATTTACAATTTCAAGTATGAATCAGAAACTTCATTGAAAACTAACAAACTATAATCTCAGTCGTTGAAGCAATTGCAATTTATCATAACATCGAAAAGAGTCAATATAAGAGCTTTTCAGCAAGTCCACATACTCAACTATCATTTAGTCTTTCACAATTGCTTAAAATTATGCAATATTTATGGGTATGAAGTTTTAATCGGACACACAGAAAGATAGGGGCTTATAGTTTTGCCTCCCAGCCTTTTAACTCAAGGGTAATGTCAACAATAATAGTTCATGAAAACTCACATCCAATTAGCTATATATATCAGGATCTTTCCACACACGTTGTGCTTGCCAAAGGATAAAATGTAAAAATGAAAGGTGAAGGTTGTCGGATCACGAGTTCCGACAAACCCTTGAGGTTCGAACACTGGGGTGCGCGCGAAGGTTTTCTCCCTATCGATCCATGCCCTAGCTCTCTAAGATCTTGCGAATGAACTCAATGAACTCACAACACAAAAAGACACAAGATTTATACTGGTTCAGGCCACCGTTGTGGAGTAATACCCTACTCCAGTGTTGTCGTGGAATTGTCATGGCAGATGTCCTTAGTGTCAGGACTTAGTCGCGAGGCCAACACATCTATGTGGTAGTTTGAGAGGGGTTGAGCGGGATGAGAGACGCGATGTTTTACCCAGGTTCGGCCCCTCACGGTGGAGGTAAAAGCCTACATCCTGCTTCATTGATATTGATGATGATGACCACGGTTACAAAAGTGCTCTTATCTCGAGAGCTATTGTCTAAACCTAACTTGTCCAACTTGTGGAACTTGTGAATCTTGTCCCTCTTGGGGTGCCCTGCCCCTCATTATATATGTTGAAGGGGCAGGTTACATGTGGAGTCCTATTAGGATTAGGACTAGTCTACCTTCTAATACAACCCGGATACAAGTCCGGGTATTAACTCCTTGTAAGGTAAATATTCCTCACGCCTTTCCTCTTAAACCGGCCCACCATTAACATAAACTGGCCTTTTGGGCCTTGGGCCTTGTCATTCATCTGACCCGTCCGCCGGGTCACAAGTGTGTCATAATGTTCCGGCGGGTTGCTTGTAAACCGCCAGGTCAGGGCGGGTCGCCAGTGAATCGCCAAGTGTAAACCAGGTCTCAAGTAAACCGCCAAGTCCAGCCGGGTTATACTTCCGGCCGGTTTACACCGCAAGGTATATCCCCGACATTAGCCTCCAGTTTAATTTGGATTTATCCATGTTAAACTGATCCTGTAAAACAAACAAGAGCAAATTTGACAGATTATGCTCCGGGTTAAGAATTCTTGTAAACCGGCATCTGATGATCCTTAAGTCCTTGTCATTTCCTCCTTCTAGAAAATCCGGGTTAACAAGCCAGCTTCATACTCAATTTGTTGACATTGGTTTTTCACAGAGAAATATTGTGAAGAATAATCCACTTGAGTCGGCTTCCAAAGCGTCGGTTTAAGAAATATGGGTCTTGAAATACTTATCTGATATTCAGCCGGTTTGAAGATGTAAGACTTGCCGGTTTAATATTACCAAAATGGGCGGTTTATAAATATTGATGGCACCGGGTCATAATTGTTGTCAACACCGGGTCATGTAATTGATCTTCCTGATTTGCTCAAAACTGATAAAATGAAGATGTTCCTCCTTTATATGCATAATACCTGTAGCCCCCAAGTCTTAAGAGGAGAACATAGTGATAACTTAAAACTTGCTCCAATAAGTGTTTCAACTTTGAAGAAATCCGGTTTGTTCATCTCAATCATATAAACTGAATACTCCATATATGTAGCCCCCAAGTGCCGGGTTGTCATGCTTGCAGCAACCTGGGACTTGTAATTGCTTATAAAAACTTCAATCGGTCTAACCCCCAAGGGCTGGGTCATTATGCAATAATGAGCAGGGACTTTGTAAATATAATCATGTAGATTTTAGCAGTGATGTGTAGCCCCCAAGGGCCGGCTCATTATAATATGCTGAGTCGGGTCTTCAATAAGACTAGTAAAAATGACTTTGCATTAGCCCCCAAGTGTCATGATGCATGCTTGCAGCGACATGAGACTTGCATGTAATCTCAATTTGAATAATGTAGCCCCCAAGTGCTGGGTTGTAAGCCTGCAGCGACTCGGGACTATTCCTTCCATTGTAGAATAAATCATATCCTTTGATAAAATAATAGCCATTGCGCTAAAGCAACTTTGAAAACTCAATAATACCGGTTATTAATAACCATAAAAATCTATCCATGTTGTCTATTCAAGATAATATAATCCGTTGAAAACCTTATTCATTCAATATCATAATGAAAATTCAGCCAAGTTTGGCTATTTGAATAATATAACCCAATGATGTATAAGCGCATGATTCCAATGGTGCAATCCAAATATATATATACTGGCGACTTATAGTCCAAATCCAGGCCGGTTTTAACAAACCTATTTCTGCATACAACAAGTTTAAAGTGTCTTGGCGATTTACCCTGGACGGGTCATAATGCCCAACATATAACCCGGGTTTATAACCAAGGCTGCACTTAAGAATAATCAAATATGAAATAGACCATACCTGTGACATTGAATCACATTGTTGGTTTACCAACTTTTTTTAGTAAGGGTGATAACCCAAATCTTGAGTGTGATAACTCCCTTCATATTGTGCCGGTTTATGATAAAACAGTGCCGGGTTGTGATAAACACCGGTTTAACCATATATAATAATGGTGACTCATAGTCAAACCAGACCGGGCTGATAGTCTCCGGATTATAATTTGATCGTGTACTGACAACTTGTAGTTGAAAGCCGAGCCGGGTTGATAAACACCGGTTTACTCCATAATAGGATGGTAACAGAAAATCAAACCGGGCAGATAGTCTCCAGATTAAGATTTGACCGTGTTCCATAAATTTGTAATTGACAGTCGAAACGGTTTAAGAATTTGTCGGTTTTCAAAATGCAACAAAAGAAATATATGTCTAAATGAAACAAAATTTCAAAGGCAATGATAAAACAATTGGCAAAAAAGAAGCAATTGAGGTCATCAAATGGCATTACCATGGTCGGACACGACCAAGCCCCCAATAGGCGTAGCTATGGTTCAAGTCAGCCAGGTCCCCAAATGATGCAGTGGCATTATGCCGATCAAGAGGCGTAGCGATGGTTCGGGTTCGACCAAAGCCCCCAAGTGCTTCTATGGCCTTAGGCCGATCAAGAGGCGTGACTGGTTTAGACGTGACCAAGTCCCCAAGTGATCTGGCGGCTTTCGCCTATCAAAAGGTGTTGCATTGGTTCAGACATGACCAAGCCCCCAAGTGATGTTGTGGCACTAGGCCGATCAAGAGGCGTGACTATGGTTCAGATGTGACCACAAGTCCCCAAGTGATCAATAACATGATAAGCCAATAAGGCATGATACCCATGTTTGAACCGCGCATCATGGTAGCAGGTCCTCTTTGGCCCCTTTTAACTTTTTGCAAGAGATAAATCCTTCTTGAACCGGATGTTAAACCGAATATTGAGAGCTTCAAAGCTTTGTGGGAGACATCTTTCCCTTGAACCGAATTTTAAACCGGAATCTTCATTTTCAGCCGGAAATTTTCTGACGGCCTTTAAAATTTGCATCAATATGATGGTTTAGGTTCCTGCATTTAGATAACTTTGCTAGCCGGAGTAATTTCTTTTTCAAACAAAGCAATATATAATTTAAAAATATATTGGATGGATTTCACCTGATATGTCAGTCCAGTTGATATCCATCGCGGGGTTATACGCTAGTACGGACAAAAGAGTCGGCCGCGGCATTGCTGATGTAGTCCGGGCTGCGGGGGCGAAGGTCTGTGTCCCGGTTCACTAGTGTGATATGCACAAATGCCGGCGCAGAACAGCTATCGCGCGTCGTCCGTAGTAGGGCATCACTTTTATAGTGAGCACTTGTCCTGTATAGAAAGATATAGGCCAGAGTAATCGTTCTTGGAAAACAATATGTATTTAAAAGGAATAGATGGAAAAGATAGCACCTGGAAATTTAATTGGCCGTGCTACCAGCGAGTAGTAGCATGCTTTTTGTCTGCACGTACCGACTGCTCCACAGTAAACCGGCCAGAACACATGCCATGGCCTGGTGACTGTTAGCACCAGGATTTAACCCTCAAGTCGCCGGTTCAACTCCCACGGCCTGCTCCTTTACCTTCAGGTACTACTTGCTGGATTGATGCTATGTGCTTTCCTGCTTAGGCTTCAGAGAGCCTGGCACTGGCAGGACAAGCCCAAGGCGGCTCAAAAAACCAGGGGCGGCACTGACGCGGTGAACTAGAAGCCAAACCGGCGGGAGTAGCGCGGGCGCGACACCGTCGACCGGCACGGGCCCAGAGCACGGCGGCTCATAGTGGGACGCAACCGGAGGCAACCCGGTGGGGTCTTGCAGGGGCGGCCAAGGCGGCTCAGTGGCAACACAGGCCGAGTCAAGATGGGTCCTCGGCGAGACATGGCGACGAGGCCTTGGCCGGTTCAATGCGGGAGTGCTTGTAACAGGGGTTTGACCCGGTGGCGGTTCCGCAACTGTGAGGCGACAGTTTGAGATAAAGCTGCGATGTCAGACGCAGCTCAGGGCCGCGGCAGCGACTCGGGTTAGGTCTAATACGCTAGAGGTGTCCCGTCGGGGCTGCGGTTTAAAGCGAGACAGCCGGCTCAAGGTGAGGCCGGCTTGGCCCGGTTCAAAGCAGATGTCACAATGGCGACCCAAGGGTGTGATTGTGGACTTTGGTAGCATCCAGCAGTTCAACACGAGGCCGAGGGGACGCGGTTATGGATGCCTCAAGAACAGTTCAGTAGAAGCAGATTGCGGCGGCGGCAGCGGAACTGGAGCGGAGGTTCGCAGGCGTAGACTCATGCAGCGGTGAACCGAACCGGGTCGGCTGCTGGGGTAGACGGAGCCGGCAAGGGCGCTCGTGGCCGAGCGGAGCTGGTGATGCAATCAAGGTGAGGCGCGGCAGTTTGCAGCAGAGGCAAGGCCGGCTCAACGCACGGACGGGCCGAGTCCATGACGGCGGCACAGGCAGAACCCCAACAAGGGCGGAGATGATCCTTTGATACTTGGTGGCTCGACGGCAGTGGAGTGGAGGCGGCTTGAGGTGGAGCAAGGCGAGGCCATCTTGGCACAGTGGCCGCGGCGGGTCGACGTAGCAGCTTGGAGGTGAAGGCGAGGCTGGCTCGGTGCAGCTATTATCGCCAGCAGCTTGCTGCAAAGGCATAGGCGAGACAACGGCGGAACCCGAGTCAACGGAGACGTCCGCTTCTGGGTCGTGGCTGGATCCGTTGTCTCACGTCCATGTTCCCTTCAGGGTGGTGGCCCTTTTTCTTACTTTGACTTTTCTTCCATCTAAATCTTTCAAGCCCAACGAATCGTGGCTCTAGCCATTGAGAAATAATAAACCGTCCTAGTCTTTTGCTTGATATGACCAGTAGTACTTGTTTGATTAATACGTGTGCCTGCAGCGGCGGTGGCTCAAAGCGAGGTGGATGCGGTCACGGTCTGGTAGCTAGGCATGGCGCAGAGGCAGCTGCTCGAAGCGAGTTCGTCTGAGTCGTTCTTTGTTTGACTTGTCCTCCACGCCCAAAGTAGCAGCAGGAGCTACTACAATTGATTCCATCGGGGCTTGTAGCCTGGGACTTCTCTTCATGGAATGGAAACAGCTGGGCCGATTGGATCGCTGCTTGTGGATGTACTAGTAAACATTGGATTCAATCACCAAACATACAGTGGAAATTGCTGACAAATTCGGTTGATTGCCGCATTATGTTTGGCTTCGTCTCGATCTCGGCGAGTTGTCTGCCAACTCGTGGCTATGAACAAATCATAACCCTAATTTCTTTTGCATCTGAATTTTGTATATGCTACCGCTGAAAACTTCTTTTGATCTTGATGGATGAACTTGTAGTTGATGTGATTTTTTTTCATGCCGGCTCTTGCTGATCCGGCAGGTCGTAGCTTCTCGGTCCCTGAAAGAGATCCCTTCAAGAACTCAATACCACCGTGTGCAGGCCCCACGGTGGGCTCCAACTATCGTGGAATTGTCACGGCAGATGTCCTTAGTGTCAGGACTTAGTCGCCAGGCCAACGCATCTATGTGGTAGCTTGAGAGGGGCCGAACCTGGGTAAAACATCGCGTCTCTTGTCCCGCTCAACCCCTCTCAAGCTACCACATAGATGCATTGGCCTCGCGACTAAGTCCTGACACTAAGGACATCTGCTGTGACAATTCCACGACAAGTGTGGTGGTGGTGGATTGCCTCTTGGGCTGATGATGAACAGTACAAGGGGAAGGACAACCTCCTAAGGTTGAGGTGTTCTTGTGCTTGGTGAACATGTGTGGGTGAGATGATCTTGGATCCGCTCTCGACTTGTGATGAGGTCGATCCCCTCTCACTGTGGTGGCTAGTTCTACTTATATAAGACCTGGTCCTCTCCCCAAATATTGAGGGGGAAGGGAGCCAACAACGGCCATTTCGAAAGGGGACAGCTAGTACAAGTTATCCTGACAAAAGGTGGTTTTCGCTTGCCAAAGGTTCTGGTGATGATGCCGTCTTGGGCTCCATGGTGACCTCCGTCCTGCTGTCCTTCTAGTTTTGGTCTCGTTGCACCAATATGGAAACCTTTGCTTGATGCCTTGGTACTCCGCGCCTGTGCTTGCCCCCTTGGCACCAAAGAGGAAACGAGGACACTGTGGTCTCGATCGTCATGGCTTACGTCACGAGGACCTCGCGAGGTTTGCCCAGCCTTGATCTCTCCGCCCCTCGAGAGCTTGCCTGGCGAGGCCGCTCCTGAGGAGGTCTTGCGTCGTCCACCTCATGAGGCTTGGCCCCTCGCGAGGGTCTTGAATGACCTGCCAGCCCAGCCACGCCGTGGGCCGTAGGCAGGCAAGTCTGGGGACCCCCGTTCCTAGGACGCCGCTAGTAGCCCCCGGGCCCAAGGCGCGCTCGGGCTTGGCTTCGAGGCAAAGCCAAAGGATTAAGCACGGAGCGCTGCGGGCCCTAAAAGCCTGCAGCCTCGATTAACATGTGGCGGTTGATTGGACATGGGCGTCTCCGCTTCCCCATGCTGCCTCGGCAACTGCCCGACTTGCAAGTCCCTGCGCAAGGAAAACCATCATTACTTGTGATCGTGGGGGTGCTGGTTGGCCTCCTCCTGCTATAAATGGGGAGGGGGCAGAGCCCTCATCGCTCATCTCTTGCCATTCCGCTCGCTTCTTCTTCCTCTGCCCCACTGCTAGCAGCAACTTCAATGGCGCCGATCCGTAGGTTTTCAGCCGAGGAGAAGGGAAAGGTTCCCCTTGACGTGCCGGCGTTGCTTCGACCGAAGAAGAGGTCGGCCCACCGCCGCGACTCCATGGAGATATAGGTGGTGACGAGGCCTTGGTGTGAGCAGCCTCCTCCTGGGTATCCATTGCCCTTGTACGCCCAAGCCGGGGGCTCGGGAGGAAGGAACGACGAGCATCGACATGTGCACCACGGCCAAGGTCGACGCGCCGCGACGACGAGTGCCGTTGCTCCTAGAGTCCATGCCTCGGACTCACGTGAGTTCGTGCTATGGGCGGTGATGCCCCCAAGCTCCTGGATCCGCTTCCCGTGCTTCTTCTCTAACGTGATGCCACCGAGGGGGCCTCTCAAGCTCTGGTTGCAGCATGCTAACTACGACGCTCCGGCGACCGAAGCAGAGGTTGAAACAGTCTCCACCGACAAGATCTTCATGACCTACGGCTGGACGAGGTCGCGCGGGTTTGCCGTGCGGAGGGCGCCCTCGCCGATCCACTTCGAGTACGATGGCGCCTCGACGTTGTTCTTCAAGGTCTTCGACGCGGAGGGTCACCACTTGGAGTGTTGCCCCGAAGGGGAGCGCCAGGATGAGGTGCACCCCACGCACGGCTGCTCCAGCAGCAGTGACTCTTGGGAGTCCAGTGGCTCTCCTGAGCTCTGCGAGACTCCGGAGACGAGCGACGACAGCTACGTGCCCTCGAGCTCTCGCCGCGCTCGGAGCAAGGCAGCAACGTCCGGCCACCGCCATTGCTGATCTAGATGGGGTTGGCGCCGGCCTCCCGTGCCCCACTGTTGATGATGGCGTCGGCCGCGGGGGTGTGTAGATAGGATTCTCCTAGGTTCTCGTCTTTTGTTCCCTGCGAGGAATCAAGAAGTACCCCGTCACTACAAAAAAATACACTTCCGTGATGATACGTGTTTGTCACAGTAGGTCGCTTTTTTGTCATGCACGTACATCCATGACAAATTTATGACAGAATCAAGATAGTCATACCAGTGCTGTCGTAGAAGTGTTCCATGACATTACCAAAATTATCATCACGGAAGTGTCCACTTCCATGACGATAAATCGCGCGTCACAGAAGTGCTTTCGTCAAGGGTGACCGACACATGGCATCCACCATAACGGAACGCCATTAAGCTATCGGGTCGGGTTTTGGATCTGATAACCCGTTAACAGCCCCGACCAATGGGAAATTTCCACGTGTAAAATTCTTATTGGCCGGACGAAACACGTGTCAGCTCATCAGTGGGTCAGATAGGCGCCTATGATACGTTGACACATGGCACAGCCCAACAAAAGCCCATTCCTGTGTAAAGGCCGGCCCGTTTGACTTGGTCAAAAGCTGGCAGGCCGACCCATGGAAAGCCTATTAACGGCCTGTTCGAATATAGCCCATTTACAGCCCGCTAACCCAAGGCCCGTTACGCCCTATCCAAATTAGGCCCAGTAGCGTCATCTGGGCCATCCAATATGATTCCATCCCGTTTTCACTTCTGGCCCATGTATGGCCCATGAAGTCTTTCGGCCCATATGAGGCCCTATGTAACTCTTGGCCTACTAACGGCCCATGGTGAAACTGGCCCGTAATGAACAGTGTATCAATTTACACCCATTAACGGCCCGTGGTGAAATTGGCCCGTGATGAACAGTGTATCACTTTATACCCATTAACGGCCCGTTATTCCGTTGGGCCGTTTCCAGGCCATGTTATCATTCGGCCTTCTCAAAGCCCATTTATTCTTGGGCTCATTTCCAGCATTCATTTACTTACGGCCCGTTACTATCATTTTCTGCTTGTGGGCCAAATTCAGCCGTGGTTACAGAC
The DNA here is from genome assembly GCF_018294505.1 of Triticum aestivum. NCBI lineage: Eukaryota > Viridiplantae > Streptophyta > Magnoliopsida > Poales > Poaceae > Triticum > Triticum aestivum. The sequence goes on along the minus strand of NC_057797.1, from coordinate 638,112,424 downwards.
GGCCCGTTTGTGGTCCGTTAATACGCTGGGCTGTTTTCATAGCGTCATCAAATACGGCCTATTAACGATGGCCCGTTATGGTCGGCCCATGAACGGATGATTCCAACTCTAGCCCGTTTACGGCCATAATGCGGCCTATTATTGGCCCATGTTTGGCCATCGATCATACTGCCCGTATAAGGCCCATTGATGATACGGCCCATAGAAGGCCTATTGTTTCTACGGCCCATAGAAGGCTCATTGTTTCTACGGCCCATAGAAGGCCCACTGTTTCTACGGCCCATAGGAGGCCCAGTGTCAGTACAGTAACTATTAGCCCATGGTTATTGTGGCCTAGTTTAAAAAATAGGTTAATGCAGCCACTAGCAAACCGCGGAAAAAGAATTGCAATGACTAGGAGCAAACAAATAAATAAGACAACAAGGAAATACATAAGCAAGCAACTTACGCTAGGCTATCACGGCTATCACACATATTACATCCACTGGGCATCAAAGTTTGCCACCAGTGCAAATAAACGCGCCGACAAAAGAATATACAAAACTGAGAGCACTTCAGAAGGCACTAGGCCTGGCCAAGTCGGGCCCCCCCAAACAGCTGAAGAAGCTGAGTAGATCTCAGTTGTGTCAACGATAGATGCATCAACACTAGATTTAAGGCATGATGGTGCGCATAGCAGTCCTCTGACATCTTCATTGCATCTTTGACTTCAAGTCGGAGCTGAGCTGAAGCAAGCCTTTCCGCTTTAAGTTGAGACTGAAGAAGTTGAACTGATTGAGGCAGCGACTGCACAGAGGTTGTCACACATCTGCTGGTGAGTAGCTTCAACTCACTGTCTTCATCAAGACAGGACCTTGGGGTCATCTCGCTATCCTCAAAATGGTTTGGCTCACTATCTTCCCTAAAGTTCTGCCTGGCGTAAGAGATACGAGTCTGAAAGAGAAACAAGGAGACACATAACAGGTTTCACAATTATATTGTAATGACCAGACCTCAAACAGTCTGATCTCTGTGCTCCGGTGTCATCCCTATCAGTAATGCTAACACCACACAGTACTTAGAGGATTTATAACAGAGTAGCAATCACACACTTATTACATCGAGTGTCTTAAAAGAGAACTTATTACAATAAATATGGCTTAAGGCCATCTAATAACGATAACAACGGAAGGCTTGGAAGATAAGTGAGTCCATCAACTCCAACGGCATCACTGAGTATAGAACCACGACCTAAAAACTCCTTAATCGTTGTCTGAAAAGTCTGCAACATTAACATTGCAGCCCGAAACGGGTCAGCACATGGAATATGCTGGCAAGCTAACACATAGAGAGTAATGGAATGAAACAGCTATACTATATGCATATTTGGCTGGTGGAAAGCTCTATGGTTATAGTTTTGCGTAAAGCCAATTTTTCCCTACTTCAAAGGAATAAAATTTAATTACTATCATGGTGGTTGTTAAACATTGAGAATGGTTGACAGCATTCTCAATCCCAATTAAGCATCATCATTAAACACAACCCAACAAAAATTAATTTAGAGTAACATGTTGAGATTCACATGAAAATCCAAGTACTAGATACTCAAGATTGTCCATAACCGGGGACACGGCTAACCATGATTAATTTATTACACTCTGCAGAGGTTTGCGCACTTTTCCCCACAAGACTCGATCGCCTCCGTTGGGTTTCTCGCACTACATGGTGTTTGAGAAGACGGATGACCGAGACATAGTCTTTCAGAAGCGCTAGCACCTTACGATCGGGTAGACCGTACCACCTACATCCCCTACATCTGCTAGTCTACCACTGTAAGAGTTCGCACGACTTAGTCAACTATGCTAGAGCCCATAATAGCTTGTGGCTGCACACGGAAGTTTCTAGTATGAATAGTCTCATGATCCCTTTGAGCCTGGGTGGCGGTCCAAAAGTAAACAGGCAAGTCCTGGAATACCCAGGTGCCTCAATCCACCCAGATGTGTGTTTAAGTTGCCACCTTAGATAAGCCATTAATTAACAATCTCACATCTGTCATGGATATCACTCACCCAATCCACATCTACTAGCATAGCATGGCATAATAAGCAAACATAGAAGTAACTCCCAAAGGTTTGATAATAAACAGGTAATAGGTACTACCTCATCTACTTCCCATCCCACAATTTAATTAGATCCTAATCATGCAATGTGTGAGGATTGATCTAATGCAATAAAACTGGGTAGTAGAAAAGGTATGATCAAAGTGTTACTTGCCTTGCTGATGATCCGCAAAACCTAATGATTCGAAGTAACAGGCGGCGCACTCCGGATATTCTATCGCAAACAAACAAACAAGCATACAATAAGTACTCATCTAATGCACAGGTAAAACTCAAATAAGAGATCTAACCAGAAATTTCAACTTAAGAACTCCGGTTGGCAAAAAGAATCAAATCGAACGAAGCAACCCAAATCAAACTGGGAAAGAAAACAACTTCGTTCTAGTAATCTGGATCTAGGGCAAATTTTATAGTAGCAAAATCTTGTTTAAGTTGGTTAAACGGATAGAGGGTTTCGAGACGAAACTCTAGGCGCTTGAATCGCCCGATTCCGATCAACGAGCGAAAAGTTAAACTAAAAGAAAATCGGATCAGGAATCACGATCAGAAAAATTGCGGATTTAATCCGAGAAAAAGAAAAACGACGAACACCGATTTTGTTTTCTTTTTTTCTTTTTTTGGCACGGTAAACGAGGCGCGACGAACCTCGGCGGTGGAATTGTCGTCGTCGGTGGCGGCGGCTCCGGCGGCGCGCGCGGATCGTGGCGGGGCTGATGGGCTGGGGCGGCTCGGGGCGGCGCTATTTAAAGGCTGCCCCCGGGCGGTGTCCCGCTCGGGTACGGCCCGAAGTCGGTTCGTTTTTTTTATTATTCCGCTCGGAAGAAAAATAAAAAGAAATACTAAACAGACTCCAAAAATTCCGAAATAAATTTTCACGGGCTTCTAAAATCAAGCCGCACAAGGTGAACATTTATTTGGGCCCTAAATGCAATTTTGAAAAACACACTTTTTTCCTAAATTCAAATAAAACACCGAAAAACTCTGAAATAAAATCTTATTTGAATTTATTATTAAATCCTCAATATTTCTTTATTTTGGGAAAGTCATTTTATTCCCTCTCTCATATTTTTGTAATAGAAATAATTCATGATAAAATAAATAAAATCAAATGATCCTATTCTCAAAATTTGAGAAAACTCAAATATGAAAATAACGAAATCTCCAACTCTCTCCGTGGGTCATTGAGTTGCGTAGAATTTCTAGGATCAACCAAAATGCAAAATAAAATATGATATGCATGATGATATAATGTATAACATTCCAAATTGAAAATTTGGGATGTTACAAACCTACCCCCCTTAAGATGAATCTCGCCCTCGAGATTCGGGTTGGCTAGAAAATAGGTGAGGGTGGTCTTTGAGCAAATATTCCTCTCGCTCCCAGGTGGCTTCATCCTCTGTGTGGTGGCTCCACTGAACTTTGCAAAACTTGATAACCTTGCTGCAAGTGACTCGACTGACAAACTCGAGAATCTTAACTGGTTTCTCCTCGTAGGTCAAATCGTTATCCAACTGAATAGTTTCCAAAGGCACTTTATGTCTCAACGGTATGTCAGCCATCTCCGCGTGACACTTCTTTAACTGAGAAACATGGAACACATCATGAACTCCTGACAATCCTTCGGGCAATTCCAACTTGTAGGCCACTTCTCCCATACGCTCCAAAACTCAATATGGTCCTACAATTCGTGGTGCTAACTTCCCTTTAACTCCAGAACGCTTTGTTCCCCGAAGTGGAGATACTCGAAGATAAGCTCTGTCTCTGACTTCGTAAACTGTCTCCTTGCGTTTAGAATCTGCATAAATTTTCTGTTTGCACTGGGCTACCTTGAGCCTATTACAAATCAGCTTCACCTTCTGTTCAGACTCTTTAATCAAGTCAGGACCAAACAACTGGCGATCTCCAACTTCGTCCCATGACAACGGTGTCCTGCACCTCCTTCCGTACAAAGCTTCGAAAGGGGCCATCTTCAAACTGGTTTGGTAACTGTTGTTGTAAGAGAACTCTGCATATGGAAAATTATCGTCCCAACTAGATCCGTAATCTAGCGCACAAGCTCTCAGCATATCCTCCAAAATCTGATTGACTCTCTCGGTCTGTCCATCTGTCTGTGGATGAAAAGCTGTACTGAGTTCTAGCCTGGTACCCAAAGTTTTGTGCAACTGCTTCCAGAACTTTGAGGTAAACTGGGTTCCTCTATCTGATACGATACTCCTTGGAACTCATTGCAGACATACGATCCTGGTCATGTATATCTTTGCCAACTTAGCACTGGTGTAAGTGGTCTTTACTAGGATGAAATGAGCTACTTTCGTCAATCGATCTACTACAACCCAAAATGAGTCATAGCCTGAACGAGTCCTGGGCAATCCCGTGATAAAATCCATGCCTAGCTTATCCCACTTCCATTCGGGTATCGGCAATGGTTGTAACAATCCTGCTGGCTTCTGATGCTCTGCCTTTACTCTCTGGCATACATCACAAACTGCTACATACTCCGCTATATCCTTCTTCATTCCGGTCCACCAGAAAATATCCTTCAAATCCAGATACATCTTGGTATTTCCTGGGTGAATTGAATACGGTGAGTCGTGTGCCTCTTGCAGTATCAACTTCCTGATCTCCGGGTCATTGGACACGTAAACATGGTCTTCAAACCATAGGGTGTCATGCTCATCCTCACGAAATCCTTTAGCTTTTCCTTTGCTCAGTTTCTCCTTTATAGCGGCAATCTCTTTGTCAGCTTTCTGAGCTTCTATGATTCTATCCATCAAAGTTGACTGAATCTCCAATGCTGCTACATAGCCTCTCGGAACTATTTCCAAACATAGTTCATGAAGATTTTCGGCTAACTCCATTGGTATTTCTCCCGTCATTAACGTATTGACATGGCTCTTGCGGCTTAATGCATCTGCTACTACATTAGCCTTTCCAGGATGATAATCCAATTTCATATCATAATCCTTGATAAGCTCCAACCATCTCCTTTTTCTGAGATTCAACTCCTTCTGTGTGAACATGTACTTCAAACTCTTATGATCTGTGTACACCTCACAATGGTTTCCAATGAGAAAATGTCTCCATGTCTTCAATGCATGCACTACGGCTGCTAACTCCAAATCGTGCGTGGCTTCAGTTGTCTTGAGGCATATGAAACAACTCTCCCTTCCTGCATAAGCACTGCTCCAAGTCCTCGACGTGAAGCGTCACAATACACCTCATAATCTTTGGTCTGGCCTGGCAAAATCAACACTGGTGAGGTAACCAACCGTTTCTTCAATTCCTGGAAACTAGCCTCACATTTTTTTTCTTTTTTCTTTTTTTTCGGCACGGAAAACGAGGCGCGACGAACCTCGGCGGCGGAATCATCGGCGGTGGCAGCTCAGGCGGCACAAGCGGATTGAGGCGGGGCTGATGGGCTGGGGCGGCTCGGGGCGGTGCTATTTAAAGGCTGCCCCCGAGCGGTGTCCCGCTCGGGTACGGCCCGAAGTCGGTTCGTTTTTTTTAATTATTCTGCTCGGAAGAAAAATAAAAAGAAATACTAAACGGACTCCAAAACTTCCGAAATAAATTTTCACGGGCTTCTAAAATCAAGCCGCACAAGGTGAACATTTATTTGGGCCCTAAATGCAATTTTGAAAAATGCACTTTTTTCCTAAATTCAAATAAAACACCAAAAAACTCCGAAATAAAATCTTATTTGATTTTATTATTAAATCCTTAATATTTCTTTATTTTGGGAAAGTCATTTTATTCCCTCTCTCATATTTTTGTATTAGAAATAATTGATGATAAAATAAATAAAATCAAATGATCCTATTCTCAAAATTTGAGAAAACTCAAATATGAAAATAACGAAATCCCCAACTCTCTCCGTGGGTCATTGAGTTGCGTAGAATTTCTAGGATCAACCAAAATGCAAAATAAAATATGATATGCATGATGATCTAATGTATAACATTCCAAATTGAAAATTTGGGATGTTCATATATAAGCAAATAAATGGATTTGTTCTGCATAAGGAACATGTTTTTACAACTACAATTTGAAACTGGTAGTTGTTGCAAACATCCAATCAGATGTAAACAGCAAAGCAAACAGCAGTGGAGGAAATGATGCCTATCCTAAGCTATAATAGAACAATGTTTGAAGGCTTGAGAAGGATGAACTTACATTACATGTTAACACGGGCTGGACAAAGCCCTTCTCCCTGTTGATGGAAGGATAATTCAATAAATTCCCCAAAGAAAATTCTTTATAAGCGTTGCCATTATTCTACATTTTGCAAAGAGTAAATATAGATCAAATAATATTGGAAGAAACAAAGGATAATGAAGCGCAGGTGCAGACTGATGATACATAATTAAATAGTAATTAATTAAGTACAGCGTCACAAGGCAAAAGGGAGAGAGGTACTGACAAGAGCAATGCAGAGCCCATTATTGTTTTGAGATCATATGATCCTTTGAGCAAGGAGATTCATCTGAAATTAGTTTTCATACAAGAGAGAAGGTAAGGCACAAGCAGAAATTTAGGAGTTCAAATTTTGAATTGATATCATAGACAGTACCTGACGCTAGGCTCCCAACAGTTCTAATAGGGGTTTGGCCACTGGAGTAGGGGTAAATTGTGGTACAGTTGGGCCTGTGTTTTATGTGGCTGCTGATCTATCTGATTTAATAGGTATCACTACCTTTTCCAAATACCTAGTTTGTACTCCTTGACGACCTGCACTCACCCTCTTTTGGACACCTATTATGAAAGAACAACATCTGGATGGAAAAACATAGTGTGACGACACATGGAATAGGTACAGAAAATGGATAGGTATGGCATATACTCATATATGATGCTTAAACTAAGCAGATGGTGTAACAAAGTAGAAGTAATGCAAGAGGTCAGATGCAAAATATGTACGACCAATACAACTTTGCAAAGTTAGAGCAAGCACCTTGAAGGGTGAATAAGATAGGCCATCCTCCACCATGCCAAGTTTGATAGCCAGTGGATCATCCCGCAATATTCCTCTCGTGCGCCCATTCTCATATTCATTTTGATAATGTTCAATATCTGACATGCATGAAAACATAAAAACAAGTGAGATTTTCTTTGTAACGCAGAAGTGATTCTAATACAATACTGCCTCCCTGTAAAACCCTTTGTGCTATCTCTGCAATTCTTTTAAAAGATGCCATGCATGCTGTAATTTGTTGTGTGCATTAATATAATGTGGCCTACTACTCAAAATATGAGAGCTCCAAAAGTGATGACACTTCGCAGATGATAGCTTCAACATATAGTAAAGAAGAACAAGTCGACCTGACCTAACAGATTCAAAATATACTAAGGGAGAACAACTCGACCTGACCAGTCGACCGCAAGAGAAGAGTATCATCTTAAAGAAGAGCAGAAGAGCAAGTAGATTGAAGATATTACAAATCTTCTAATACAATGTTGGTTGGCCACCCATGATGAACCAGAGCGCACAGAGAAATACTATTCTTTTCGATCTCTCCATATGTGGCTCACATGCATTTCGAAACTAAAGTAGGAACATTTAGCTAACCAATTAAACATCTCTCAGTTTTACTAATATCAGCAATAATATCATATATGAATTTGTACAACTAAGCTTGTTTAGCTCGATGGGTGGAGCAGTGCTATTACGACACGAACCACATAGGCTGATTGTGGTCATCATAAAATGGGGAAAACATAAGCATGATGAGTACAATGTTGACCATGGCAGTGGGATGGCAGATCTGAAGCTGCAAACCGCGCAAAGGGTAGTTAGCAACCGATGTTTGCTTTGAAATAACAACTAAGATTTGGTATGGACAAGAAAGTACGGTCAGCAAGTGACAAAGAAATGCAATTATGCTGTCTCTCTATATGTTGCGACATGCATTTGGAAACTCAAGTGGGACCTTTAGCTAACCAATTAAATGTGTCGGTTAACTAATATTAGTATCATATCACAATCATATTTGAACAACTAAGCTTTAGAATTCTGAGTGTTGTGTTGTTTAGCTTCAAGGGTGGAGTAATGCTAGTACGACAGAAAGCACCTACGCAGATCATAGTAGAGTATATAAAAGGGGAAAACCCTAAGCATCAAGAGAAAAATCAGGAAAGTGTAACTACCTGGACCAGTGGGTGGCGCACATGCTTTTCGAAACGAATATTGGAACATTAGGTGACCAATTAAACATTCTCTGTTTTAGTGATATTAGCATCATATCATATTCGTATTTCAACGCGTAAGCTTTGGGTTGAGGTCTTGAGGAGCAGTGCTAGCACGACACGAAGCACCTACGATGATGGTAGTGAATATGAAGGGGGGAAACCATAAGCTTTACGAGTATTGTGCCCGTGCCATGGCGGATCTGAAGGTGCAAACCGGACAAAGGTACTTCGCAACCAATGTTTGCTTTCAACTAGCCACTACGATTTGGTACGGACAAGAAAAGTACAGTAAACAAATTACGATCTATTTTCCGGGTGAGATCAATAACTTAAGCACATATGGAAGAGTACCAGCTCTCTTGTGACTCCGTGTAGACCTATGCTGATACGTTGAGGGTGTTGCGGGTGCGATGGCTATCGGCGGCGGGGAAGAAGATTTTAGACGGCAGATGGCTGGGTCAGGGGATATATCCTGTTACCGTGGACGAGGCGGTCGTAGGAGCGGCAACGGCAAGGTGGATGACGGCGCCGATGAAGCGAGAGGAGGCGATGAAAGGATCCTGGTCCAGAGCCATGGATGAGAGACATCCATCTCTTGCAGTGGACAACGGGGTAGGGGTAGCGGCTCCAGCAAGGTGGAGGATGGGGTGGCGGACGGAGGAGGCTGGCCGCATTGTGGAGGTTGTCGTGCCACCGACGGTGTATGAATGGGGAAATGGAGGGGAGGGGGGATCTCAAACTTTGGGACGCACTTCTCTGAAATGGGGGAAAGTTACGAACTTATCCCCCATTTAAAATTTCGGACATCGCGTCGGTTGGGGATAGGACGGTAATCTTGCATCACCCAAATATTTGCCGGTAACTATTTCGGGCGAGGAGAGGGTGTTTTGTCGCCCACGGTTGGCACCCACGGTGTATGAACGGGGCTGACAGGTAGGGCGGTTGTGTCACGTCTGATGGAAGTTACACATCAGCCCCTATTTAAAATATAAGCCTACATCGACGAGGAGAGTTTGTTTTGCCGCCCACCGTGTATGAATGGGGAAATGGAGGAAGAGACACATGTCTTTCGGACGAGCTTGAATCAAATGTGTTTTGCCGCCCATGTTTGGCGCCCACCATGTCTGAATGGGCCTAGAGGCCGTCGTGTCATGTCTGATTGAAGTTACTAGTCTACCCCTATCGACAGCAGTGTAAATCCAATCGATAAGGATGTCAAGTGTCAGGGGTAGACAGTAATTTCCATCTCGCAAACACTTGCTTTGGGAAGCCCACAAATTATAGTGGGTGTTTAGCCGCTTCGTTCAAAACTTGGGAGAATTAGCATTCACGTTTGCCCTGGGACCTGGCAAAATAAATTCAAATCCAATTTGTATTTGATTACGAATATCCACAGATAATTATACGTTTTGTTATTTATTTCTTCAAAACCACAACAAAGATTTAGTCCACCTTTATATATGATTGCCGTGATCTTCGAATTCAGTAGGTTGGATACACTCTGAGTCAAACAGTTATTTCATCCAATACAATATGCTCACACAAAAAACAGTTCACCTTATGTCAATCATACAAGTACTGAGGATTACCTCGCCTAAAAAATTTGGATCATTACAACACATGGAAAACATAGGGGGTCTTGCAACATAATCCATTCAGAGAAATGACACAACATGCAAGTACAATAATCTAATGAAAATTTCAACTGGTATCTAAAGAAGAACCGGGATTATCTTGGGCTTCAGATAGCAGAAACAGCAGGACCTCCTCCGTCTTCAAATGCAACATTCTTACTTCCTCCAATTCTTGGGTTGCTTGCATAATGCGTGCCGCTAATTCCGTAATTTCCAGCCTCAAGATAAAGATTACCTCATTCATGGCAGCCACACCATCTCTTTCTGCCTCTAGTAGAGCCTCAAGCACTATAATATCTGTGCTCAGACTGCTCTCCGGCGGTGTTGCCTCTGAATTGCTCCCATCTGGTAACATGGATGGCGCACTGCCTCCACAAATAGATTCTGGGGTTGTACATTGTGTCCTAGTGTGAAAGGCATCCTGAAAGGTTTCCGCTGAACATCAGTAAGAGATAGTTATCGTATGATCCAGGCAGTAAGCTTACATGGTAAACGATGGACAAATTATTGCCGAGCATGGCAAACTATATTTAAATGGTTTGAAGTAGCATCATCCGAAAAGAAATTAAAATGGTAAGATGAAACTAGGGATGTAAGTGGCAAATAAACAAAATCCGCCAGTCCCATCTAGTTAGTTTTTTCTACCTCTCTAGTTCATTTTCCTCAAAAAAACAAAAACTCTTTTGAACTATCATACCACTAGTGGACTTTATTTGGGATTAAACCGGACCCAGTTGACATCCCTAGTTGAAAGGGAGTGTACAACCGCTATATTTAAGTTGCCAAGGTATCTAAGCAGTTGAAATAATCTGAGAAAGCACTTAACAGTGTGGCCTCATATAAACTACGAAGACAGTCTTGTGATGAAGTTGAAAGGAAAAGTTAAGGACTCAAATGAAATAGGCATGCATTTCTTTACGATAGTACAGCAGGCACTGCTGACATATTGGCCAACTCAGGTATAGCGTAACAACAAATAAGCATTCGAATCAAGCAATACAGCAAAGCAGACAACTGAACTATTTGTAATTCGGTAGGATTACACATTGAGGGCACAAGCCAAGAAAGCAGCCCACTCGCATTACATTTCACATGTACTAAAACACACTGGCTTACCATATGTTGCTGTGAAGCCTAGCTGCTGTTGCAATGTTCTTTGAAGATATCGTTAGCATCCCGTGGTTGCAAATCTAGTTGTTGTAGTTTATTCTGCACCATCTATTTAGGTATAATTAATTTTAATTGCATGCACTGGTCCGAATTGATCATCAATGGTTCATCTAAACTAATGAAAGAAGGGTGTGTGCATACACGACAATACTCCCTCTGATTCTTTTTACTTTGCATATAACTTTTTCTCAGTTTTATCGTATTAGTCTGCGCGTTGCCGATTCCTAGCGCTGGTTTCCTTTTGTGCCCCGCCCCATCCGCCTCTGCCCTAATTAATTGGCAAATTAGTCCAGAAAAATTAAACCAGTGCCCTCCTTGGTATGCGGGTCAAGAGTTATGCATAGAGTAAATAGAATCGGAGGGAGTATATCTGCTTCCCTATATTTTTATGCTTGTTCGAGGTGCCAGCCCCAAAAGAACAAATTTTTTGCTTGATGGGGTTGGCAGCTCCATAATTAATAGAAGCATCAAATTAGTCATGCAACTTGGGAAGATCAAGAACACACAAACAAGTAATGAACAGAGGCTCGGAGAAGTGATGTAATAGCTAGCATCAGAAAATGTAGGGTAAAACAAACAAAAAGCAGCGGAACCACATGTTAGTTTGCTGATGTGTAATTAAGCATAGAGAACATTAAGCAGTCTGATGGAACCAACAGGTGGCATCAGAACAAAACTAAAGCATATTAACTATATGTGCACTGGTATGTAATTTAGCATATGTAACATGTTCACTGCCAGAAGTATGGCCCTACAGGTGCAAGCAGAATAACGCGTCTCATGAAAAGCTGAATGATGCCCTAAAGAAATTCAAAGGTGCGATGCTTATGCTAGAAAAGTGAACGTAGGCGCCGGCCATTGGATAATAGTACCTGATTCTCGGCGGCGTATGGGTATCGTTATCATACTTGATAGCTAAGGATCGTCGATGGTGCTCGTGTTGTGGTTGAGTTTGGGCCGGCTGTTGCCGTCACTGAAGTGGCTCCGGTGCTATGGTTGCGGCGCCTGTCGACATACAAGAAAGCTCATCTGTGTTAAGTGAACAGTTGCACGATAAAGAGAAAAACCGAAAGTAGTACAAATCGAAATAACCTAATGAGGCTGCGGCGTCGGTAAAGCAGGGCCGGTGGAGTTGAATACGGTGTCCGTGGAGCAGGTCCGGTGCAGTGGACGAAGGCTTCAGCGGGCGCGTTGTACAGTGCTTTCGGTGAGGCAGATCTGTTGCGCGGATGAGGGCTTGTATGAAGAGCCAGCAAAGGGGCGGACGAGGGAGTCAGTGACGGGCCTACGCTTTGGTGGACGAGGGCGCCGGTTAAGCAGAACCGGTGCAGTGGACCATGATGGCGGTCAAGGAGATCTGGATCGGTGGACAAGCCAGTCGCTGAAGTGGCTCCGGTGAAGTGGTGAGTTGGCAGTTGGCGGTTCCAAGGTGCGGAAGGTAGATCCGGCGGGGTGTGAGGTCCACCGCTGCGGCGGAGGACTAGATTCGGCGGCTTGCCGTGGTTGGGGGGGGGTCGGGGAGGGGAAGGGGAGGGGCTCTGGGGAAGAATGTTGGGGGCAAAGAGGGGAAAACAATGGAGTTACCAAAGCAGCCCTTTTCCGTTCATGTGGCAGGGGTAAAACAGGAATATCGCAGGGCTAAACTTTCGGGCGCGTGATATTTCGATGTGAGCGGGAAGTTTGAAAGCTTTTGGCGCCTAAAATTATAAGTATTCTACTCTTGTATGGCCGACTATGATATCATGGCCGACAATTTGTTTGTTTTGCACGCAAGAAAATGTGCAAGTTTTGAAAATCAGTGTCTCCAACTCGAAACTTAGATTGTCCATTCAACTCAAATATGGATCATTGAACTAGTACAAGCAAATACCATCATACGATCCAATTCAAATGAAATTCCAAATGTGTTTATCCTAAATATGATGACAAAAGCAAAAATGTGTATGTGTATGAATAAAGTGGATGATTATAAAGTTTGAACATGCCCGTATGTGTATATCTCTAGGTTTGATATATGAATTTGAAATCACGAAATCCCGGCTTAAAAAATGTACCTCCGTTTAAATGAATTACAAAAGCTAATGATGGAGTCGAATTCCAGAATTCCAATCTTAGGTTTGTAATTCTGGTACATCAAGGTATATCACGCATGTTCAAAAGTATCGTTATCTCATAGTACAAACTGTGAAACAAATTGACCAACCATGAGTGCACAATATCTGAATTACGCTAAAGTCCCTCAAATATAGACACCTCACTCTTTATCTGAAGTCAACCCCCCACCACACACACACACATAGAGAGAGAAGTCGTTCTCTCCCCCAAACACCAACACACGAGCACATTAACACCCCTCTCTATTGTAAAGTCCGGACCCCAACATAGGTCTCTATCACTTTGTCTCTCGGGCATGCACACATCTCTTCCCTCACTCTCTAGGTCTCCCGCTATCTCTCTTACCCAAGCACACGCACTATGTAGAGTGTATATTTCCCATACACACAAAACGTCACTCCCAAACGTCTATCTCCCTAGTTATGTGGTTCTCGCGCACTCACCTCACACACCACCCCCACTGCAAACAAGCACACTTTATCTCCTTGTGCACCACTCTCCTCTTTCAATCTCTCCCACATGTGGACCCACCCCAGCTCTTTCCCCGTATACATATATGTCGTGACTCTTTGCATAGCTCCCTAATGTATAATCGTTCTCGATTTCGCACATTGTTCTCTACACCATCTATTCTAGATCTCTCATGAAGTCCCTATCACACAGACGATGACTTGCTTCCCTTGCGTCTCCGTTCATAGGCCAATTTCGGACAACATCAACATTGTCTCCCTATCTATACGCCATTTATGGACACAAATGACCCCTCTCGCCCCCTCTCTTCCTCTCACTCTCTCTCCGTCGCTAGCTCTCTCTTTCTCTCGCTCTCACACCCCTCTCCCACACACACACTCGATGTCTCTTCCAAATAGTCTGCTCCCCCCGCCTGCACCCGTGCTATCTCGCTACTACACATGTCACACCATCCCCCTTCCCTTATACTAGGTTTACATCATCAGTGGTCTCTCTACTCCACATACACTCTCTGCCTCTCACACACAAACGCGTGCACAAACACACACAGACACGCACAAACACCCATTTACCTGGATCCTCATCTCTCCTCATGTCCGCATGTGTATCTCATACACTCATTCTCTAATTATGTATATGTGTCTCCATGTTACACAACACAAATCCCCATGTACATGTCTCTCTCTATCCTCCACACACATAGACACAAAGAATCTGTTATCATTGCCTCAGTCTCTAACATATCACACACGCACACACACACACACACACACACTCTCTCTCTCTCTCTCTCTCTCGCAAACACGCTCAACAAGGGTTTCCCCGTGAATAACTTACCATCTATTCATGAACAGTCGTGGCAGTACGGCGAACATGAGACGTGAAAAAGAATAAATCTACACGTGTTTAGACCACCTAGTATGACTACTAGGACTAGAGCAAGCCAAAAAGCGCGCCGCCGTCAGCCCCTCCTTGTCGGCGACGGGAAAATCTTCGTTTTACATAGTCGAGAAGTCATTGTGCTAAGGCCCCACATGTCGAGGCGTTGAATAGAATGTAGATGCTAGTTTACGGAAGCAAGTATCGATAATACGTTTGTATCTCCATACTTATATTTCTTCTCTTATAAAAAACCGAGTTGGTGATGATGGTACGTGTGACAACTTGCAATATAGACCGTCCGATCTAATCTGATGGATGGAAATTAAACTAAAAGATACCCGCACCCCTCTCCACATTTGCAGACAAGGCCTTTCCTTGTTCATCCTTATCTCCAACAAACCTCATTGTTGAGCAATTAATAAAGGAAGCCTCTGGAACAAACTGGCCTGGTGGCCGCTGCCGGCGTCATCAATCCCCATGCCTCTGCTCATTCCAACCACCAACCACCACCACACCCACTCCTCTTCACCTTATCTCATATTTCTCGAGATATCATAGTTTTTACACATGGGATTACTCCTGCAAGGGTCAATCACAACAAGTGTTTTATAAAAAAATGCATCTTGATGTTCCGTGCAATGCACGGATCTTGCTAGTACTCCTACACAAGACTAAGTTGGTGATGCTGGTGTGTCTGCCATCCGTCATTTCTGACCATTAGATCTACATCTAACGATTGTGAGGTAAGTTGTTGCCTTTTCTCACCAACATCCCACTTGTCTACCAATTTGCAAAAAAACCCATAATTAGTATCTTAAAACCAACCACATCCCTCCCTGACCTCACCAAAACAGCCCAAGGAATATATTCTAATTGAAACATAATATATCTCTAGTGACATATGTATATCAAAATTAGAGTGTTTTGTACCAAGTTTGTGAATAGGTATTATTCTAATTGTGATTTGTTGCAACGGACATGAACATTGCTAGTATTTCCAACCATGCATTTCTTTTCCTAGTATTCCATAGTTTCGAGTTTTCCATCAAGATATTAGTCACTCATGGTTGATATTTACTTTCAATCATGTACACATATGCACTATGTAACTAGCCTTGCTTATTGGCTTCCAAAGATTAACTTTCACTCCCACTTACAATATGTAGAGTATTTAACAAAAAACCTACCACTTTCAACCAGCCCTAGGAGGAATCTATTGTACAAAAAATAGCAAAAACATACCCAAAATTTCTTAATCCACGCCAAAAACTACCTAGTACTCCTACCGATTAGGTTCGTTTTAACCCATTTATGACAGGGTTGGCCCACATGTCCGTGCTGACGAGGTAGCTTAAACCAACACATTTTCTTTGACCATTGACATGAGGGACCCACATCTAACCTTCTATTCTGTTATTCCCTCTCAAATCATTATTTTTCCTGAACATTACTTCAAACAGTACTGATGCGTGTTTGTCGGTGGCGCTGGTGATGAGCGAGTTGGCCGCCGCTCCGCCGGACGGGCCGGACGCCGCGCTGGCCTCCACACGGGTTGGAAGGCTAGCCCGAGCGTGACTCACGAGCGAGCAAGCTGCCGCGCTGGCCTTCGCTCGAGCAAGATGGCTGGCCTTAGCGCGGCGCGCGCGAGCAAGCCGCCGCGCTGCCGTGCCAATCTAGCTAGCAAACCTTGCAGACAAGCAGTTGGACGGAGCTATCTTGGCTAGTTAGCGGCGCGAGCGCCGGATGGAGCTGGCATCCGGGATGCCGCAACATGAGCTCCGCACCGCTGGCGGTTTTGACCTCGCCTTCTTCCGGCGGCGGTAGCTGTGTCCCATGGCCGAGGATGACTAGGTGGACGGGTCAGAGGTAGGAGGTCACTCGAGGATTTTTGTTCGTAAGAGGAGTACAATGGTTGATAAGGTAGTCTTATCTTAAGTCTGCAACGTATGCACGTGGTAGTAGTTTCTTGGCATTTTAGTGGTTTCTTGCATTATTAGAGCAAGTACAATAGAGCTGAGTCAGCGGGCTATAAGAAATAAACTACTACTACATGTTGGCTATAAGATGGGCTGTAGATGACATGGCACTGGCTTATAGCCAGCAGCTGGCTATACTATTAACCATGCTCTTAGGGGTTTCTTGTAAGGAACAATGTACATACTACTAGCAACAAAAGGCGATTCTAGGTTGCGTTGTACTCCAACGAGTACTACTAGTGGTCGCGGGAGTGTATACCTCGTTTCGTGGGTTCGATCCCGGCCAAACACACGACTGCCTTTTTTTAAATAGTCTACTATCTAGATACATCGCCGAAATGGATGTATCTAGAACTAAAATACATCTAGATACATCCATACCCGCGACAAGTAATTCGGAACAGAGGGAGTACTACACTTCGCTGCGAGCCAATATTTTACACGGGTAGTTTGAGTTTTGAAGTCAAACAGACGTGTGGCCCCACAATCTGGGTGCACTGGAGTCTGGAAAGCCTAGCCACGTGAACGGATTTTCCTTCCCAACATCCCATGGCTCGCGTGCTCGCCCTAGCCGCACCTCGCTTGCAGCTTCCAGCTAGTAGCATATTTAAACTAGCGCCTCCCAATTAAGCCCGAGGAGTCGTAAAAGCCTGGCGGAGCATTGGGAACTGTGCAATATGACACAACATGCAAGTACAATAATCTAATGAAAATTTCAACTGGTATCTAAAGAAGAACCGGGATTATCTTGGGCTTCAGATAGCAGAAACAGCAGGACCTCCTCCGTCTTCAAATGCAACATTCTTACTTCCTCCAATTCTTGGGTTGCTTGCATAATGCGTGCCGCTAATTCCGTAATTTCCAGCCTCAAGATAAAGATTACCTCATTCATGGCAGCCACACCATCTCTTTCTGCCTCTAGTAGAGCCTCAAGCACTATAATATCTGTGCTCAGACTGCTCTCCGGCGGTGTTGCCTCTGAATTGCTCCCATCTGGTAACATGGATGGCGCACTGCCTCCACAAATAGATTCTGGGGTTGTACATTGTGTCCTAGTGTGAAAGGCATCCTGAAAGGTTTCCGCTGAACATCAGTAAGAGATAGTTATCGTATGATCCAGGCAGTAAGCTTACATGGTAAACGATGGACAAATTATTGCCGAGCATGGCAAACTATATTTAAATGGTTTGAAGTAGCATCATCCGAAAAGAAATTAAAATGGTAAGATGAAACTAGGGATGTAAGTGGCAAATAAACAAAATCCGCCAGTCCCATCTAGTTAGTTTTTTCTACCTCTCTAGTTCATTTTCCTCAAAAAAACAAAAACTCTTTTGAACTATCATACCACTAGTGGACTTTATTTGGGATTAAACCGGACCCAGTTGACATCCCTAGTTGAAAGGGAGTGTACAACCGCTATATTTAAGTTGCCAAGGTATCTAAGCAGTTGAAATAATCTGAGAAAGCACTTAACAGTGTGGCCTCATATAAACTACGAAGACAGTCTTGTGATGAAGTTGAAAGGAAAAGTTAAGGACTCAAATGAAATAGGCATGCATTTCTTCACGATAGTACAGCAGGCACTGCTGACATATTGGCCAACTCAGGTATAGCGTAACAACAAATAAGCATTCGAATCAAGCAATACAGCAAAGCAGACAACTGAACTATTTGTAATTCGGTAGGATTACACATTGAGGGCACAAGCCAAGAAAGCAGCCCACTCGCATTACATTTCACATGTACTAAAACACACTGGCTTACCATATGTTGCTGTGAAGCCTAGCTGCTGTTGCAATGTTCTTTGAAGATATCGTTAGCATCCCGTGGTTGCAAATCTAGTTGTTGTAGTTTATTCTGCACCATCTATTTAGGTATAATTAATTTTAATCGCATGCACTGGTCCGAATTGATCATCAATGGTTCATCTAAACTAATGAAAGAAGGGTGTGTGCATACACGACAATACTCCCTCTGATTCTTTTTACTTTGCATATAACTTTTTCTCAGTTTTATCGTATTAGTCTGCGCGTTGCCGATTCCTAGCGCTGGTTTCCTTTTGTGCCCCGCCCCATCCGCCTCTGCCCTAATTAATTGGCAAATTAGTCCAGAAAAATTAAACCAGTGCCCTCCTTGGTATGCGGGTCAAGAGTTATGCATAGAGTAAATAGAATCGGAGGGAGTATATCTGCTTCCCTATATTTTTATGCTTGTTCGAGGTGCCAGCCCCAAAAGAACAAATTTTTTGCTTGATGGGGTTGGCAGCTCCATAATTAATAGAAGCATCAAATTAGTCATGCAACTTGGGAAGATCAAGAACACACAAACAAGTAATGAACAGAGGCTCGGAGAAGTGATGTAATAGCTAGCATCAGAAAATGTAGGGTAAAACAAACAAAAAGCAGCGGAACCACATGTTAGTTTGCTGATGTGTAATTAAGCATAGAGAACATTAAGCAGTCTGATGGAACCAACAGGTGGCATCAGAACAAAACTAAAGCATATTAACTATATGTGCACTGGTATGTAATTTAGCATATGTAACATGTTCACTGCCAGAAGTATGGCCCTACAGGTGCAAGCACAATAACGCGTCTCATGAAAAACTGAATGATGCCCTAAAGAAATTCAAAGGTGCGATGCTTATGCTAGAAAAGTGAACGTAGGCGCCGGCCATTGGATAATAGTACCTGATTCTCGGCGGCGTATGGGTATCGTTATCATACTTGATAGCTAAGGATCGTCGATGGTGCTCGTGTTGTGGTTGAGTTTGGGCCGGCTGTTGCCGTCACTGAAGTGGCTCCGGTGCTATGGTTGCGGCGCCTGTCGACATACAAGAAAGCTCATCTGTGTTAAGTGAACAGTTGCACGATAAAGAGAAAAACCGAAAGTAGTACAAATCGAAATAACCTAATGAGGCTGCGGTGTCGGTAAAGCAGGGCCGGTGGAGTTGAATACGGTGTCCGTGGAGCAGGTCCGGTGCAGTGGACGAAGGCTTCAGCGGGCGCGTTGTACAGTGCTTTCGGTGAGGCAGATCTGTTGCGCGGATGAGGGCTTGTATGAAGAGCCAGCAAAGGGGCGGACGAGGGAGTCAGTGACGGGCCTACGCTTTGGTGGACGAGGGCGCCGGTTAAGCAGAACCGGTGCAGTGGACCATGATGGCGGTCAAGGAGATCTGGATCGGTGGACAAGCCAGTCGCTGAAGTGGCTCCGGTGAAGTGGTGAGTTGGCAGTTGGCGGTTCCAAGGTGCGGAAGGTAGATCCGGCGGGGTGTGAGGTCCACCGCTGCGGCGGAGGACTAGATTCGGCGGCTTGCCGTGGTTGGGGGGGGGTCGGGGAGGGGAAGGGGAGGGGCTCTGGGGAAGAATGTTGGGGGCAAAGAGGGGAAAACAATGGAGTTACCAAAGCAGCCCTTTTCCGTTCATGTGGCAGGGGTAAAACAGGAATATCGCAGGGCTAAACTTTCGGGCGCGTGATATTTCGATGTGAGCGGGAAGTTTGAAAGCTTTTGGCGCCTAAAATTATAAGTATTCTACTCTTGTATGGCCGACTATGATATCATGGCCGACAATTTGTTTGTTTTGCACGCAAGAAAATGTGCAAGTTTTGAAAATCAGTGTCTCCAACTCGAAACTTAGATTGTCCATTCAACTCAAATATGGATCATTGAACTAGTACAAGCAAATACCATCATACGATCCAATTCAAATGAAATTCCAAATGTGTTTATCCTAAATATGATGACAAAAGCAAAAATGTGTATGTGTATGAATAAAGTGGATGATTATAAAGTTTGAACATGCCCGTATGTGTATATCTCTAGGTTTGATATATGAATTTGAAATCACGAAATCCCGGCTTAAAAAATGTACCTCCGTTTAAATGAATTACAAAAGCTAATGATGGAGTCGAATTCCAGAATTCCAATCTTAGGTTTGTAATTCTGGTACATCAAGGTATATCACGCATGTTCAAAAGTATCGTTATCTCATAGTACAAACTGTGAAACAAATTGACCAACCATGAGTGCACAATATCTGAATTACGCTAAAGTCCCTCAAATATAGACACCTCACTCTTTATCTGAAGTCAACCCCCCACCACACACACACACATAGAGAGAGAAGTCGTTCTCTCCCCCAAACACCAACACACGAGCACATTAACACCCCTCTCTATTGTAAAGTCCGGACCCCAACATAGGTCTCTATCACTTTGTCTCTCGGGCATGCACACATCTCTTCCCTCACTCTCTAGGTCTCCCGCTATCTCTCTTACCCAAGCACACGCACTATGTAGAGTGTATATTTCCCATACACACAAAACGTCACTCCCAAACGTCTATCTCCCTAGTTATGTGGTTCTCGCGCACTCACCTCACACACCACCCCCACTGCAAACAAGCACACTTTATCTCCTTGTGCACCACTCTCCTCTTTCAATCTCTCCCACATGTGGACCCACCCCAGCTCTTTCCCCGTATACATATATGTCGTGACTCTTTGCATAGCTCCCTAATGTATAATCGTTCTCGATTTCGCACATTGTTCTCTACACCATCTATTCTAGATCTCTCATGAAGTCCCTATCACACAGACGATGACTTGCTTCCCTTGCGTCTCCGTTCATAGGCCAATTTCGGACAACATCAACATTGTCTCCCTATCTATACGCCATTTATGGACACAAATGACCCCTCTCGCCCCCTCTCTTCCTCTCACTCTCTCTCCGTCGCTAGCTCTCTCTTTCTCTCGCTCTCACACCCCTCTCCCACACACACACTCGATGTCTCTTCCAAATAGTCTGCTCCCCCCGCCTGCACCCGTGCTATCTCGCTACTACACATGTCACACCATCCCCCTTCCCTTATACTAGGTTTACATCATCAGTGGTCTCTCTACTCCACATACACTCTCTGCCTCTCACACACAAACGCGTGCACAAACACACACAGACACGCACAAACACCCATTTACCTGGATCCTCATCACTCCTCATGTCCGCATGTGTATCTCATACACTCATTCTCTAATTATGTATATGTGTCTCCATGTTACACAACACAAATCCCCATGTACATGTCTCTCTCTATCCTCCACACACATAGACACAAAGAATCTGTTATCATTGCCTCAGTCTCTAACATATCACACACGCACACACACACACACACACACTCTCTCTCTCTCTCTCTCTCTCGCAAACACGCTCAACAAGGGTTTCCCCGTGAATAACTTACCATCTATTCATGAACAGTCGTGGCAGTACGGCGAACATGAGACGTGAAAAAGAATAAATCTACACGTGTTTAGACCACCTAGTATGACTACTAGGACTAGAGCAAGCCAAAAAACCGCGCCACCGTCACCCCTTCCTTGTCGGCGACGGAAAATCTTCGTTTTACACAGTCGAGAAGTCATTGTGCTAAGGCCCCACATGTCGAGGCGTTGAATAGAATGTAGATGCTAGTTTACGGAAGCAAGTATCGATAATACGTTTGTATCTCCATACTTATATTTCTTCTCTTATAAAAAACCGAGTTGGTGATGATGGTACGTGTGACAACTTGCAATATAGACCGTCCGATCTAATCTGATGGATGGAAATTAAACTAAAAGATACCCGCACCCCTCTCCACATTTGCAGACAAGGCCTTTCCTTGTTCATCCTTATCTCCAACAAACCTCATTGTTGAGCAATTAATAAAGGAAGCCTCTGGAACAAACTGGCCTGGTGGCCGCTGCCGGCGTCATCAATCCCCATGCCTCTGCTCATTCCAACCACCAACCACCACCACACCCACTCCTCTTCACCTTATCTCATATTTCTCGAGATATCATAGTTTTTACACATGGGATTACTCCTGCAAGGGTCAATCACAACAAGTGTTTTATAAAAAAATGCATCTTGATGTTCCGTGCAATGCACGGATCTTGCTAGTACTCCTACACAAGACTAAGTTGGTGATGCTGGTGTGTCTGCCATCCGTCATTTCTGACCATTAGATCTACATCTAACGATTGTGAGGTAAGTTGTTGCCTTCTCTCACCAACATCCCACTTGTCTACCAATTTGCAAAAAAACCCATAATTAGTATCTTAAAACCAACCACATCCCTCCCTGACCTCACCAAAACAGCCCAAGGAATATATTCTAATTGAAACATAATATATCTCTAGTGACATATGTATATCAAAATTAGAGTGTTTTGTACCAAGTTTGTGAATAGGTATTATTCTAATTGTGATTTGTTGCAACGGACATGAACATTGCTAGTATTTCCAACCATGCATTTCTTTTCCTAGTATTCCATAGTTTCGAGTTTTCCATCAAGATATTAGTCACTCATGGTTGATATTTACTTTCAATCATGTACACATATGCACTATGTAACTAGCCTTGCTTATTGGCTTCCAAAGATTAACTTTCACTCCCACTTACAATATGTAGAGTATTTAACAAAAACCTACCACTTTCAACCAGCCCTAGGAGGAATCTATTGTACAAAAAATAGCAAAAACATACCCAAAATTTCTTAATCCACGCCAAAAACTACCTAGTACTCCTACCGATTAGGTTCGTTTTAACCCATTTATGACAGGGTTGGCCCACATGTCCGTGCTGACGAGGTAGCTTAAACCAACACATTTTCTTTGACCATTGACATGAGGGACCCACATCTAACCTTCTATTCTGTTATTCCCTCTCAAATCATTATTTTTCCTGAACATTACTTCAAACAGTACTGATGCGTGTTTGTCGGTGGCGCTGGTGATGAGCGAGTTGGCCGCCGCTCCGCCGGACGGGCCGGACGCCGCGCTGGCCTCCACACGGGTTGGAAGGCTAGCCCGAGCGTGACTCACGAGCGAGCAAGCTGCCGCGCTGGCCTTCGCTCGAGCAAGATGGCTGGCCTTAGCGCGGCGCGCGCGAGCAAGCCGCCGCGCTGCCGTGCCAATCTAGCTAGCAAACCTTGCAGACAAGCAGTTGGACGGAGCTATCTTGGCTAGTTAGCGGCGCGAGCGCCGGATGGAGCTGGCATCCGGGATGCCGCAACATGAGCTCCGCACCGCTGGCGGTTTTGACCTCGCCTTCTTCCGGCGGCGGTAGCTGTGTCCCATGGCCGAGGATGACTAGGTGGACGGGTCAGAGGTAGGAGGTCACTCGAGGATTTTTGTTCGTAAGAGGAGTACAATGGTTGATAAGGTAGTCTTATCTTAAGTCTGCAACGTATGCACGTGGTAGTAGTTTCTTGGCATTTTAGTGGTTTCTTGCATTATTAGAGCAAGTACAATAGAGCTGAGTCAGCGGGCTATAAGAAATAAACTACTACTACATGTTGGCTATAAGATGGGCTGTAGATGACATGGCACTGGCTTATAGCCAGCAGCTGGCTATACTATTAACCATGCTCTTAGGGGTTTCTTGTAAGGAACAATGTACATACTACTAGCAACAAAAGGCGATTCTAGGTTGCGTTGTACTCCAACGAGTACTACTAGTGGTCGCGGGAGTGTATACCTCGTTTCGTGGGTTCGATCCCGGCCAAACACACGACTGCCTTTTTTTAAATAGTCTACTATCTAGATACATCGCCGAAATGGATGTATCTAGAACTAAAATACATCTAGATACATCCATACCCGCGACAAGTAATTCGGAACAGAGGGAGTACTACACTTCGCTGCGAGCCAATATTTTACACGGGTAGTTTGAGTTTTGAAGTCAAACAGACGTGTGGCCCCACAATCTGGGTGCACTGGAGTCTGGAAAGCCTAGCCACGTGAACGGATTTTCCTTCCCAACATCCCATGGCTCGCGTGCTCGCCCTAGCCGCACCTCGCTTGCAGCTTCCAGCTAGTAGCATATTTAAACTAGCGCCTCCCAATTAAGCCCGAGGAGTCGTAAAAGCCTGGCGGAGCATTGGGAACTGTGCAATATGGCTCTGTACGTAAAGTGCTCTCCTACTACTCTGCAGCTTGTGGCTTTGCATGCATGGACTTCACTCCATTATCGGCTCTACTATAAAAGAAATTCCTCTTGACGTGTTTTTTTTTGAAACGGAGGCAAAAGCTTTGCTTCATCTCATTCATAAAGAAGGAACTACTAACAAAGTTTGACGAGATCCATTACACCTCCACAAATGGAAGCGAAAAGCCTAGTCTCGTTGTATCAAATAACTCAAATGTTCTGCCCCCATAGTAACCGTCGCTGATAAACAGGCTGCTAGTGTGTGCGTGAGAGGAGTGGCTGAGTAGGCCAGCTACGTGAGAGGAGCGGCTAAATAGAGCACCGAGAGTACCCACTAGGCCACTATGTAGGTGTACTTCCCCTGCATTGATAGTACAGTGATGGTTCTAGAGAACAGTAGTACCCTCCACTTCCAACTGTAGCCCCTCGGCCCTGAGATTCAAGAGTTCAAAACTGGTGCACTATACAAGACTAGACTAGAAGTACAGTACCCCCTCCTTTCCGGTTTACAGGGCTCATCTCAAAATTTTAGTTTTTCCATTTTATAAGGCTCAATTTGGTTGTTTCCTGTCACATGTTCAGATTCCAAGGTGCATTAAATCATTGCATGCAAGTATTAAGAGAAAATTGACCAATGAATGTAATTTATGCATGCATGCATTACAATTAATGCATTGGTAAACATACTTTTTTGAGGAAAACAAGAGCATTAATTGAGTGCTTTTTTGTGGAGTAGTTGAGAAAAGTAGTACTAGTACTGCTACAGTACGAGTACGTACTCCTCCGTCACATAATGTATGATGTTTTTTTGACACTAGTTGGCGTGTACAAAAAATGGCAAAAACATACCCAAAATTTCTTAATCCACGCCAAAAACTACTACCTAGTGCCAAAAATTTCTTAGTAGTGCTATTATTTACAGTATAATGCAATCCCATAACGTACCATAATGCTAGTACTAGTACTCCATGGTACCAAAAACTACTACGTAGTGCCAAAAATTTCTTACTAGTGCTATTATTTACTAGTGCTATTATTTAGAGTAGTAAATAATAGCCTCACCCCTTCGCTGAGGAACGATCTATAGTTGGAAGGGACGAGGCCCTGCGGTTACTACGCTCTTATCTCCTCCTCGCCAGTTCCCCTCCTCCCGAAGAGAAGGCAGTTCTGTCGGCGTTCTGGGAACAGGGGTCCCCAGACTTGCCTGCCTGCGGCCTGTGGCGTGGCTCAAAGGGGGGCCCAGCACGGCCCATCTTCACCAACACAAACCCAAGACCCTCGCGAGGGGCCAAGCCTCACGGGGCGGATGACGTGGAGCTTCCTCAGGCACGGCCTCGTCAGGCTGGCTCACGAGGAGGCGGAGAGATCAAGGCGGGGTACCTCACGAGGTGCCCGTGACGCAAGCCATGACGACTCAGGGCGCCAAGCGGGTGCCAGCCCGCGCAACGTCCTCCTTTCCTCTTTGGTGCAAAGGGGGCAAGCGCAGCCGCGGAGTACCAAGGCATCAGGCAAAGGTTGCCATTTCGGTGCAACGATACCAAGACCAGGAGGACTACGAGACGGAGGTCATCGTGGAGCCCAAGACGGCGTCATCACCAGAGCTTTGTGCAGGCGAAGACTACTTTTGTTAGGATAGCTGATACTTGCTGTCCCCCTTCAAATTAGCCCGCCAATGTTGGCTCCCTTCCCGCTCGATATTTGGGAAGAGGACCAGGGCCTCTATAAATAGGACCAGCCACCCACAGAGCAAAGGGAGCGGAGGGGGTCGGCTCGGCCAGTTGGAGGAAGCAGAGAAAGAGAAAGAGAGAGAGAGAGAGAGGAAGGTGACTGAACTCCTCCGAGCAGTTCATCGCCCTAGCCAAGAACTAACCCTCGCAAGGCTGTTCTTCCTTGTATTGTTCATCATCATCAGTCCAAGAGGCAATCCACCACACCACACACTGGAGTAGGGTATTACACCACAACGGTGGCCCGAACCAGTATAAACCATGTGTCTCTTGTGTTGTTCTTTCCGTAGTTTTAGATCCTAGCATGGCGGAGGGGTGCAGGTAGGTAGGAGGCGAAATCTCCGCGCACACCCCAGTGTTCGAACCTCAAGGGTCTGCCGGAACCCGAAATCCGACATTTGGCACGCCAGGTAGGGGTGCGCCGGAATTCGTCTTCCACCACCTCGTTCTTCTCCGACCATCTCGCCCATGTCTGACGCTCGTCGGGCCAGCACTGAGCGCCGGGCCGCACTCGCTTCCCGCATCGCCCAGACGGCCCCTGTCGGCGGGCATACACGCCGTTCCCCGTCACCTGCCGTCAACGCCGCCACCGGCCCGGCGGGGGATGAGCGGCAAGCATCGTCCCAGCATCCGTCCGTGCGGCAAGACGGCCGCACCGCAACTCCCTCACTCACCCCAGCTGGTTCTTCGTCCCGCGCGCTTCGCGTGCCCATGGAGGCTCGGGCTGCACTCATCGCGGCAAATGAGCTCCTGCGCTA
The DNA here is from genome assembly GCF_018294505.1 of Triticum aestivum. NCBI lineage: Eukaryota > Viridiplantae > Streptophyta > Magnoliopsida > Poales > Poaceae > Triticum > Triticum aestivum. The sequence continues at coordinate 638,085,438 of NC_057797.1, read as the reverse complement.
CCGTCCCATCGACGACATCTACGAAGAATGGCTCGACCGCGTCGCCGAGCTCGTCCGCGCTGCAGGGGGCTCTCCTGCGCCGTCCGTTCCGCTGCACCGCACCTCGCCCCGCGCGGGCGATGAGGCTCCGGCGGCGCCCCGGCCTCCTCCTCCTCAAGAAGACGCCATGGATCCAAGGCGTGTGGCCCCTGGGCGGAACCCGCTCCGCCAGGTGCCAGCGCGGCAAGAACAGAGCTGCCAAGAAGTCCCTCGCCCGCAAGAAGCTGCCCAGGCGCTCCCTGCTCCAGCACGTCGCAACCATGCTCCTGCTCCCATGCGTCAAGACCCCGCGCTGCTCCCAGCTGTTGCGCGTGGGGACATGCAAGACCAGGCTCTCCGTCACCCAAGGCCTCCCGTGGCCACAGCAGGCTGCCGCGCCTACACCACCGAATTACGCAGCGTCGCGTGGCCCGGCAAGTTCAAGCCAGACTTGCCTCCTCGCTACGAAGGCATGGCAGACCCTGCAGAGTTCCTCCAGCTCTACGAGCTGGGCATCGAAACTGCCAACGGAGACAAGAAGGCCATGGCGAACTGGTTCCCCATGGCACTCAAGGACGGGGCCCGCACCTGGCTCCTGAACCTGGCTCCAGGCACAATCTCCTCCTGGGACGAGATGCGCACCCGCTTCATCACCAACTTCCAAGGCACTCGCGACCGGCCACCCGCCGTGAGCGACATGCGCCGCATCAAGCAACAACCCGGGGAGACCCTGCAGAAGTACATCCAGCGCTTCAACAATGCACGCCTCAAGATTCCCAAGGTGACTGAGGAGGCCATCATCTCGGCCTTCTCCGACGACGTGCGCGACGTCAAGATGAAGGAGGAGCTGGTGATGCATGAAGACCTGTGCACTTCCTTGCAGCTGTTCAACTTGGCAAACAAATGCGCCAGGGCCGAGGAAGGGCGTCTCTCCCTCCTCGAGCTGCCCGCCGCAGACCTAGAAGAGAAGAAGCCCAAGGCCAAGGATGTGAAGCGCAAGGGGGCTGCTGTGCTCGCGGCAGAACCAGACACCAAGCGGGGCAGAGATCAGCCCGAACCTTCCAAGGGCAGCCGGTACTATGTGTACCACGACCTCCACACCCACAACACCAACGAATGTCAAGAACTCCGAGCCGTGCGAGAAGGAAGGATCGGCCATCGCCCCGACCGCGGTGACCGGGGCTACGGTCGAGGAGGAGGAAGGAACGCAGGACGCTGGGAAGACCGTGGCCCGTGCCAAGGGTGGCGCGACCAACCTCGCGAGGATCGCTGCCAAGACCCGCCTCGCGAGAGAGGATGGAGGGATCAACCTCGGGAGGGAGACTGGAGGGATCAGCCTCGCGAGGATCGCCCGCAAGGCAACGCAGGCCTCCCACCGCAGCCGCCGCAGCCAAGGAGAAACGAGGACTGCCACCAGGACGAGGAGGCTGGGGGCTTCTAGGAGCCATGCGCGATCGCCTGCATCTTGGGCGGAGCACAAGCCCCCGCCTCTCAGCGCATCTTCAAGCAGTCCTCCCCCGGCTCGAAGCCACGCGCCCTCTCAGGTGGTCGGCGTGCGCCATCACGTTCAACTCAGCAGATCAGCTCAAGTGTGCGGCTACAGCCGGAGTCCTCCCGATGCTTTGTTCCCCAATCATCAGCAACGTGGTGGTCACCAAGACCCTCATCGATGGAGGGGCAGGGCTCAACGTCCTGTCCGTGGAGACGTTCAACAACCTCCAAGTGCCCTACAGCCAGCTTCAGCCAACCAAGCCTTTCTCCGTTATCACCGACGGCTCCACGGTCCCGATTGGGCAGGTCCGCCTCTCTGTCACCTTCGGGGCACGCGACAACTATCGCACCGAGCTCATCGACTTCGACGTCGCCCACATTCGCCTACCGTACAACGCCATCCTTGGGTACCCAGCGCTGGCCAAGTTCATGGCCGTAACTCACCACGGCTACAACGTCCTCAAGATGCCAGGAAGCGGCAGAGTCATCACGGTGCCATGTGAAGAGAAGGACGCGTTGTGTTCCCTGGAATGAGCCTTTCAGGCCGCATCACTGGAAGACCCGGATCGCGGAAGGAGGAGGCTTCCCGAGGCCGCCCCCAAGAAGAAGAGGACATCGTCCGGCCCGGCCCCTCAGGAGGCAGGCCCCTCTGGGCCCGCACCTGCCCAGGGGGAACCTCCGTCCATCGCATAGGAAAGCGCGCCCGGCGCCCTCCTTGGGCAGGGCTCGGGGGCTCTCCCCTGGAGGGCCACCGACCTGGCTAGGGTCACGAGGGAGGCACTTGGGCACCACCTGGAGGCGTGTTTTGAAGCTCGTTTCCCTCGAGAAGGAGCAAGGTGAGGAGATCCAGACCCTCAGGAGTTCATCAGCAAGGCCATTCAGGAGCTACAGGAGTCAAGAGTCATGAGAGGCGGCCGTCGCCTACCTGCAGTGGCCCCCCATCCAGGCGAGGATGGCGGGCTGCGCGTCTGCATCGATGTACCAGGGCTCAACCAAGTCGCCTCCCTGGAGCGCCTCTGGCCCTCGCGAGTGGGGCGCTGCGGAGGTCCACCCCACAGCTATGTTCTCATGCCTTACGGCTTGCCGAGCGCAGCTAACATGTACCAGCGCATCATGAGGGGCATCGCGGAGGCACGAGAGGCTAGGCGTTCCGCAGCCCTGGCAGGGGTGGAGATGGCCCGCAAGGAGCCGCCAGCGCCTCCGGAGCCTCCCGAGGCTCCTTGGCCTAGGGGCTCATGAGGATCGGGTTCCGCAGCCCACCGAGTCTGCTACACCAACACCCCTTCATCTTCAGCGTCATCAGCTGATATCTTTCGAGTTTTACTTCTAACTAGGAGCGCCCCCAGGGCTGCATTATTCCCATGCCGTGTGGGTCCGCCCCTGCGGCGTGTATCCCTTTTATTCCATGTTGTTAGCTTACCTTGTTGGGGGCGCCCCTCAAGCCGCATGATCCCCAAGCCGCTCGGGCCAGGCCCAGTGGCATGTATCCCATTTGCATTTATTTCCGATTATGCGTTAAACCCACCATGCATGATTATTCGATGCCGGTCCACGGCACCTCTTCTCCATGCCGACCACTTGCATGTTAAAGGGGGGGGTACCTGAGCATCGCGACTCAGGGCTCTTACTGGCTCTCCAGACCTCACCCTCTGGCCTTGTCCATGGCATCGCGACCTGGCATACCAGCGACGGCTGAGACCAGCTCGAGGGCCGGGACCCGAGGACGTAGAGTGCAGGCATCTAACCAAATTTGCAGGGACACACCACAAGATAAGGCCCAGTGCCAGGCGCAACCCGCCTAGAGGTAGGGCCCCGCGAGTCCCGCGCTGGCTCACGGGTGCCCAGATACACCTCGCCAGGCCCTACCGTGCCAGCCACGTGTCAGGGCGGGGCTGTATACGCCCCGGGGGCTCCTCCCGGAAGGGGCCCCCTCCAACGTACCAGTGGAAGCACCATGCTCCACGCTAGCTGACGACACTGCCGAGGAGCGGCTATGCCCGTACACATACGGTAGCACTATGCTCCGCGCTGGTGATAAACAACTGAGGGTGGCCCCCGGGCCGCATCAACCTCAGGGAGCCCAGAGCTCAGTGTATAGCCTCATCGTAATGCCTCCCCTCGGGAGTGCCGCGCGAGGGGGCTGGGCACGGGGGCTGCGCCTGGGTTACACCCAGACGCACGCCGCCCAGCCAGGTCCCCCTGGGCCTGGTTCGTCACGCGTCTCCCCCCGAGCGGAGCCAAGGTACGAAGGCCGTTTGAGCATCAAGGGGGACTCCTGAGCATCGTGACTCAGGGGCCTAACTGGTCACGTAGCTGCTCACTCCATGGCCCCGTCCTGGTTTCCGGTCGGGACCATCGTTGGGTGAGGCACGCGCGCGGCCGGGATCTGCAGACGTAGAACGGTAGATCCACCCACATCACACCTCCCTACTTGCTGTTTGTGCGCCAAGGGGGACTCCTGAGCATCGTGACTCAGGAGCCTAACTTGTCACGTAGCCCCTCACTCCTTGGTCCCGTCCTGGTTTCCGGTCGGGACTATTGCTGGGTGAGGTACGCGCGGGGCCGGGCTCTGCCGACGTAGAACATAAGCAAGTAGGAAGGAAAAGCGCAAATTTCAAGGAATTCGAAAGCAAATATTACAGTCCACACTGTTATCCCAGTACCAAACGCAAGTTTAAACGCCTCCCCGAGGCATGATACATGTGCAGGAATTAAAAGCAGGACAGGAGCCACGACGGAGTCACTTGGCGGCAGGGGAGCAGCGCGGAGTGGGTTCGCCTCACGGAGCAGCGGGGCCGGCAGCGCCTTGCTCCGGCTTGGTGCTGAAGGCTCGGAACTTCACCAGCAGAGCTTCTGCGCGACCCTTCATGGCCTTGGCAGCGGCAGCGGCACGCTCGCCGCTCACTGGCTCCAGCAGGCTGTCGAGGTCAACGCCGGGATCGCGAAGGTATATGTGGGTGAGGACCCGCGTCAGCGCTGCAGAAGACAGGACACGCGCCTTAGCCTCGGCCGTGGGGCCAAGGCCAAGGGCGATATCTTCAAGAGCATGAACCAGGATGGGAAGCAGCTTGGCGGGGCCATCCTTGACGCCAACCAGCGGGCTCTCTAGACCACTGTCATAAAGCATCCTCAGCGAGGAGCGAGCCTTCGCCTCCAACTCATTGAAGGCCGCGCGGTCCTCGGCAAGAACCAGGGCCTTGTCGTCCAGCTCGGCCTTCCTCGCCCCCAACTCCTGCTCCGGCGCGCCTAGGCGGTCACGGCGCTTCTTGAGCATGGCCTCCCGGCCCTCGTCGGCCGCCTCGCGAGCCTTCACGCCTTCTTCCTGCTCTTGGCGAAGGCGGACCTCTTTCACGAGCTGATCCCGCAGGCCTTGCAGCTCGTCCTCTAGCGCCTTGCAGCGACCACGGACGTCGACCACCTCCCCCAGGGCTGCATCACGAGCAGCCTTCGCCTCCAGGACGGCCTTCTTCTCCTCGTCGCATGCCGTCGAGGCCTGGACCAGTGCCGCCCGAATCGAGGCGTCGGAGCGAACCCATCCTGAAGCCAGCTCCAAGCGCCCAGCCACCAAGCGGGGGTCGGTGCCAAGAAGATCCTGACGCAGTCGGTCCAGCTCAGCAACAGCATGATCCAGAACGGCAGAAGGAGTCGGAGAGACAGCGGCCGGTGGAGTAGGAGGAGAAGGCGGCAGCGCAGCCGCGGCATCCTGAGGCGGAGTCTGTCGCGCCCCGACAACTGTAGTGGCGGCGGCATGCAAGAGCACCTCGGGAGCCACTTGGGCCGTGGGGGCTGAGCTCGCCCCAGCCGGCTCAGCCAGGCCTCGCGAGGACGACCGGGCAGGAGAAGCCTGTGCGTCGCGGTCACCCTCCTTCGTGGGCAGAAGCGCCGCCACGGATGGAACCACGGGAGCCCCCTTCGGCTTCTTTGCTGCGGGCGCCAGCCTATCCAAAAGAATGCAGACGTCAAGCCTCAGAAGCAGAGCAAGAGATAAAGACAAGAATCGAATGCCTACGGGTCGTCGCCAGTGAGCTCAAGCGGCCTCCGGCCAAATTTGAAGCCTAAAAGCCGGCTCGAAGGGTCAACCTCGGGAAGCTTGGAGGCGGAAGGTGCGTCTGCGGTTTGCCCCGGGGCCGGGGGAGACCCGCGGGAGATCAGCCCGGTCCTGTCCTTTTTCGGGATCGGGGGCGAGCTCCCGCCGCCCTGCCCGTCGTTGTCCTCGTCATCGTCTTCATCGTCATCCTCATCGTCATTGCTCGGAGAGAGGTGGAGAGCGCGGGACCTGCGCCGGGGGAGGGGAGCCCTCGACTCTCCGTCAGTCGCCTCGCAGCCAGACCCTTTTCCCCGCTCCCCTCCTTCCTCCTCTTCGCTGGAGTCGCCGGAGGGCACGTCCACCGGTCCCTCGGGAGCTTCCAGGGGCACGGGCCCCTCCCCGTTGAAGACGGGCATGGACTTCACCACCTGCTCCCAGTCGTTGCGGAGGAACAAGGGCGTAGGAGCACCCTCCAACATCGCCACATTGCCCCCGACCAGAGATAGGAGAACCGCAGCCAGGTCTCCGTCGGCCAAGGCCGCGGGGCTCGGATGGGGCCTCCACATTGGAAGTGAGTACTGCCGAAGCGGAGCCAGCCGGTGCTCCAGGAACTCCCTCAGCAGCGACGCGCCGGTTAGCTTCACAGCCGCCATGTCGGTCGGCCTCAGATCCGCGTCCATCTTCTCCTACACCATCTTCACACGGGGATCTGCAAGCTCCGCTCGACCCCAGTCGCTGGAGCTCGTGGGCTGCTCCGTGGGCAGGATCAGCCGAGGGTGGATGCGCCCAGCATCCACCAAGATCCACTTGCTCCTGAAGCCCTCAATCCTCTTCCCAGAGTTCGAGATGGCAATGGCGCCACCGTACGCGACGAAGCTCGTGCACGCAGAAGCAGTCCCACGAGAGGTCCGGAGGTAGAAGTAGTGGCGCAGTAAGGCCACTAAGGGCTGCACCCCAATGTGAGCCTCGCAATAATAAGCAAAGATTGCCAGGAGAAGGACGGAGGTGGGATGGAGATGTAGAGCCAGTAGCTTGTAATGGCGGAGGATAGAGAAGAAGAACTCGGAGAAGGGAGGCACCAGGCCAGCAACAATGGCACTTACGAAGAGCGGATAGAAGGTGCTCCTTTGACCCTCAGGGGTGGCGGAGCCGGCCTTGAACACCTTCGCCCCGTCGATGCCCCATGCCGTCGCCATCCGGCGCAACCGGGCAAGGCTCGCCTCTGACACGTTCGGCGAGTCCAGGGCAGACGAGTAGCAAGCTGCGGCCGGGGGCTGACGAGGTGCCATGGCTCCCTAGGTCGCACGGTCAGAGCAGATCTGGAAATTTTGGAGGAAGGAAGGAGAGGCGCAAGAAAGGGGATCTGAGCAGCAACCGGGGAAAGCAAGAAGCAGGGCCTAGGAGGATGCCACTCCTTTATCAACTCGCGCGGTTGCTAAGGCGCCCACGTCCAGTCAACCGCCACGCGGCGCCCAAGGCCGCAGGCTGTTAGGGCCCGCGGCGCTTCGCTCTTGCCCTTCCGCCTCCCTGCACGGCCAAGTCCGGGCGCGCCTTGGGCCCGGGGGCTACTGTCGGCATTCTAGGAACGGGGTCCCTAGACTTGCCTCCCTGCAGCATGGCTCAAATGGGGGCCCAGCACGGCCCATCTTCACCAACACAAACCCAAGACCCTCGCGAGGGGCCAAGCCTCGCGGGGCGGACGACGCGGAGCTTCCTCAGGCACGGCCTCGTCAGGCTGGCTCACGAGGAGGCGGAGAGATCAAGGCGGGGAACCTCACGAGGTTCCCGTGACGCAAGCCATGACGACTCAGGGCGCCAGGCGGGTGCCAGCCCGCGCAGCGTCCTCCTTTCCTCTTTGGTGCAAAGGGGGCAAGCGCAGCCGCGGAGTACCAAGGCATCAGGCAGAGGTTGCCATTTTGGTGCAATGAGACCAAGACCGGGAGGACTACAAGACGGAGGTCACCGTGGAGCCCAAGACGGCGTCATCACCAGAGCTTTGCGCAGGCGAAGACTACTTTTGTCAGGATAGCTGATACTTGCTGTCCCCTTCAAATTAGCCCGCCAATGTTGGCTCCCTTCCCGCTTGATGTTTGGGAAGAGGATCAGGGCCTCTATAAATAGGACCAGCCACCCACAGAGCAAAGGGAGCGGAGGGGGTCGGCTTGGCCGGTTGGAGGAAGCAGAGAAAGAGAAAGAGAGAGAGAGAGGAAGGTGACTGAACTCCTCCGAGCAGTTCATCGCCCTAGCCAAGAACAGACCCTCGCAAGGCTGTTCTTCCTTGTATTGTTCATCATCATCAGCCCAAGAGGCAATCCACCACACCACACACTAGAGTAGGGTATTACACCACAACGGTGGCCCGAACCAGTATAAACCCTTTTTCTCTTGTGTTGTTCTTTTCGTAGTTTTAGATCTCAGCATGGCGGAGGGGTGCAGGTAGGTAGGAGGCGAAATCTCCGCACGCACCCCAGTGTTCGAACCTCAAGGGTCTGTCGGAACCCGAAATCCGACAAGTTCGTCGCTGCTCCCATGGATTCACCAGGCAGTTCTCCTCCTCGTCGGGGCTGGGAGACCTTGGACGATGATTCTCTAGGAGAAATCGCACGCCGCTCCGACGTCCTCACCGCTGCAAGACTCAGTGCTTCCTGCATCAACTTTTCAAGACGCTGCTTAAACAGGCTTGGGAAAAGGCCATGATTGTTGTCTTCCATGCGTCCTCGAGAAGGTTCTTCTATGGGACAATTCTTCGAACAGTCCACCGCTCCCTGGCCATGGTTGCACGTTGACTCCGCTAGAGTTGACAACGTTGAGAGGTAGTCGGATTTGTCCGATGAGCAGGTCAGTAATGGAGTTTGATCATGTAGTAGTTAGTTATTCCATTTACATCCCATAATTTCTCCGCTACCCACCATCTTATATATAGGTCTGGGTCGGTGCCAACGAAGATTGGCTTGCATACCTCTGGCCGGATACCACCATGATTTTGCACAACATCCACAGCAGTGCGGCCATTTCGGCAGACCCCTTCCGGATTGGCTGGGCAAGAATACGTACGATGATGCCTACATGAGATTGAAGAAGATAGCAATTGCGGACCCACCGACAAAGCGACGCGGCTACGACGATTACTATCTCATCGCGGTGTTCGACATAAGGATTGCCATCAATGCAGGAGGCAGTAACGGCAAAGGCTGGCGCATGTTGGCGGCGACAGATTTGTACCCCTACACGTTCAAAGACGACGTGCGCCATCTAGGCCGCATCTTCGTGGTGACAAGCCAGGACTTGTTTCATCTGGTTGACATCCTACGGTATGGGAGATTACAAACGGAATGCACAAAACATCATTTGCATCCCTAACGGTACTCCATTATTTTGCAGGGACCAGTCATCCCCCGATCAAAATAAGATCGTTGATCCTGGATGTTCATTTGCATCCGTGATTTGGTCTAACTTGGAACCTTGTAGCTGACTTTGGTATATTGGGATCAACTATCTTAGCAGTCGTTACCCATGGTACCACTGATGTGCAACATGGTCACATAATCTACCACGATCGAACCGTCACCATCTACCCAGGTATTCCATTTTTTAACCCTCTCGCCTTCTCTTTCATTGTTGTACTAGTAGTATACTTTGTAGTACTAGTAGGAGTACTTTTTACCTTGGAGGACGCGTATAGCGAGCTAGGCCCTTGAAGACTTGAACCCACTAGCTGCCACCATTTTTGTTTTTCCATGTCTTACTATCTCATCCATGTAGCCAAGAGTGGCTATATATAATAAGCTGATTATTTTACTTCCTCTATACCGGAGTAGTACTATCTGCTGCACATTATTACTAACCGCCACATTTGAGCACAACATTATTATGCATGGACCTTGACTATGTACATCACTATGTGTCCAGATCTGGGATGCTGCGTGTACCAGATGAACGGCGCAGAGTTCGACCCCCGTGATGCTACGTGGGTGCCGAGGAACACTCTTGGAGAGTACTCGCTTTTCATTGGGGACAGCTACCCCATTGTGAAGCGGATGCCACCTTCTGTGCACGACACGGAAGGCCTGCCGTTCATGAAGCATGGTTGTGTCTTCAGTGCGCACCGCCGGATGGACGACATGTTGGGACAAGCTATCCCTGATTTATGCCGCTTCAGCTTGGATGAGTCTCCATCATGTGGAACCGGACTAGAAAGCTGCGACAATGATTCCCATTGCCCACCGCTATGGATCTTGCCATCCATGAAGAACACCTGGGACTGGAACCTGGAGGAGGACATGTAGCCCATCTATAACGTGTAAGTGGAGTACGGTAATTGTGAACGGCAGCACTATGAATATATGTAGACTAGTCGTGCACAAATTTATCACATGAGTTGGAGATGAACTTGTGTGGCATACTTGCATTTGTCCTTTAGAATTTATTACTAGTAAATGTGTTATGTCTACATGCAACTTGTGTGGTTATTGCACGGGCTCCAACACGCTCTTTGAGAAAAAAGGTGGCACAGCTTTGGATATACGTGACGTGGCGGCATCATACAGTAGCATCATTCGCTATAGCTGTACTAGTACACTCCTACTAGGACGACAACTCCTATAAAACCTTGCGCTTGGCTCCTTGCCTCTTCGGGAGGTCCAACAGTTTGTACTCGTGTGAACCTTGCACTTGGCTCTTCGCCTCTTCAGAAGGTCCAACAATGATGATACTATAGTACAATATGCTTCTGGCAATCTGACATCGATTGAATTACTACACGTCCACCATGAGGGCGAGGGCGAGGGAGATGGAGAGGGCGCTGTAGTCAAAACCCTCTCCTCGTCCTGCGAACCACCGCGCGCGTGGGCGAGGGAGATGCGTAGTAAGCAAGCTTCTCCTCGTTCGGCGAGTTGACGGGACACATCAAAGCAGTACTAGTACTAGTAGTAGTAGTCCATACTGCGTCCTTTCCGATTAATATGGCTTAAGTTGAAACGAGAAAAATACACTGGCGGTCAACGTATGTAATAGCACGCTCTTTACGGTCACTATATATAGTTTTGCGGCGATTATGCAATCACTAGCTTATCGTAGAGCACCGTATTGCACCCTACTGACCGGCCACATAGTCGACGTGGCACTTTGTTGACTGGTTAAATTGTCACCTGGTTTCTGGGTCCCACCTGTCAGTTGGCAGAGCAAAGAAATCAGTTAAACAAAACTTTACGCAGGCGCGACACGAGTCCAACCCTTGTGCGCGAACCGCCCTGGCTGTGTATGTGAGTGCATGCACGTGTCCTCCCTCGTTCTTCCAAAAAAGAGTGTACTACATGATGTACATCTACACTTCCAATGCATTTAGCCTTTAATCTACTAAATCAATATTGATTGACTAATGCACCAACTTGTGTTGTAGGTATAGGCTACATGTCTATCCTTAATTACAGCATGCAACGGCCTTCATTTAATATTGTTATCTCAATGGTCGCATGCACACATAAGTCTGCTACTTTTGGGCGTTAATTATGCCCTGGTCAATGTGTATATATCTAAATGTACAGTCTTTCACGGAAGTAGGGAGTAGGTTGAGCAGTTGAGCGTGAGCGTGTGTGTTGCGTCGTGTGCTGTGTGCCGCATGGGTGCGTGAGTGTTGCGTGCGTCCATGTGTACGTGTGAGTGTTGCATGTTGCATGCATGCATGCATGGGGCTTACTCCCTCCGATTGACATGTTCATATTTCAAGCTTCCTCTGTTCCCTCCATATGGTGATACTCCCTCTGTTCCCAAATATAGTACAAAGTTGAGTCATCTATTTTGGAACGGAGGGGGTAGTACGGAGTATTTGTCTTTCTACAGATTTCAACAAGTGACTAGGTACGGAGCAAAATGAGTGAAGTGAGCGTAGAGGCATAGGGACATTGTAGAAAGGAAGTCCTCGCGATCCATTTATTCCCCATCTCGGTCAGAGAGAACTATTCAACTAGTCTTCGCAGTGAAGTGACAATACACGCTGCAGTAGATGGGACATGTAATTAATAAGTTGAACCAGTGTGTTGGTGTTACTAAATCAGCCTTACCCAGTACTGCCATCATGTTTGCCAGTAGAGCACGCTTCCGCAAATACGCCTACGCACCTCTATCCTCCATTAACTGACATATGGGCCCTGTTGTGGTAGACCCACATGTCACCGGTGTAACTATTTACACTACGAAGGACGGTATATCCTGGTAGTGGTACTAGTAGAATTGAGATTGAATGCACTTTCTTCCCCATCTTCCACTCTTCTTCCTCCTCTCTTCTTCTTTCTCCTCTCTTCCACATTGTCGGCCGCACACCATTTACCCCCGCTCACTGCTCGCCCGCCCACGCCATCTTCCTTGGTAGCTCACGTGTACCATATCCCCCCGCTCACTGGTCGGCCACACGAGGAGAAGCTTCTTCGCTCGCCCACCCGAGTCCACTTCCCCGCTGGCTCGCAGGCACCGAAAACCCCAATGGCAGAACCAACTGACATGCAGAGCCGCGATTGGAATTCCGTCCCCGATGTTCTCTTGGAGCAGATCTGTAGTCGTATGGACCTACTCAGCACCGTCCGTCTGGCCGCATGCTCGGTGTCTTTGTACCATCTACTCGTCTGCAACCGGCCGGCTCTTTTCAAGACACCCTGCTTGCTGATGCCCAATCCTCGCAGGTGGCCCAGACACCGACTTGACGATCCTACGGAGGTTGCCGTGGTGCCCCTCGACATGCTACCACTACCCGTCCACCTGCCCTTCATGCGCGGCCACTACTGGGCGGGCATGAAGGCCAACTGGGTCGTCCTCATCCACCAATCTGGTAGTCCATGGCGTCTCACGGATATCTACACCCAGTGAGGGATGACCCTTCCATCTTTGGATACCGCCGCCATCGAGCCTCGCGGCCCGCCGGACACTCCTGCCTACTACGCGCGAGACGCGTCAAGCTTTTGGCTCGACCTCTATTTGCAGAAAGTTTTAATCTGCGAAGTGCCCACACCATCAGAAGAGTACGTGGATTACAAGCTCATTGCCTTGTTCAAAAAGGGATTAGTCTATCTGGTATCCGGTTGCCATACATGGTTATGGCTCATCATCAACCTTGTTGAGGAAACATTTATGTCTGATGCTATAGTGCATGATGGCATCGTTTAGGCGGTCGACGCACAGATTGGCTACCTATACTGGTGGAATCTATCGTAATGTAATTGTTGTATCTCATCTCATGTGTACCTTATGAATACGACTGCCTGTTCATTTGTTACAAATTTAGAATGCATAGCATGTCTATCACCACATCATTGCTATATGTTACTCTCATTTCCTAGATTTTTATGACCACACATGTTATTGTTAGAGTTGATATGAGAACAATTGGCATCTAATGATTGTTAGAATACATATTATGAGCATAACATCATGATTGCTATATGTTACTCTCGTTTACAAGATTTTTATAACAACGCATGTTATTGCTTAGAGTTGATATGAGAACAGTAGTAGTAAGTGCTATGGTAGAATATGAGTAGGCGCTGTCATAGCTGTTTTCCTCTCATTGTTACATGATGTTTGAACCATGACATATTGTTAGAATATGAAAGCCATTGGCTTATTTTTTTTAACTTGGGGTATGATTATGACCACGACATTGCAATTCTCTCTCTATGATATGTGTCACTGTTATAATAATCTTAATTCCACACATACTTTGAACATGATTGTTTATTTTTGTCCTTTTGGTCTCCAATTTGAATTGTTGCAGCAGACGCAAATGCGCTGGCCTTCATGATTCCAGGACCTGGAATCATACCAGCCGATGGGTGGTGGTTTATCGCTCATTCAGCTAACGGCGATCATTTGATGCTCATTCGCACGTACCAAATTAAACAAACCATTACATCAAACCACATGCAGTACAATGCGTGGGGCATTCGTGACATTGATGGCTATGGCTGCTTCGTGTTCGAGAAAGATCCCAGCTCCGTTGGGCCAGGCGTATTCAACTGGAGGCGGGTTTACAGCCTCGGCAACCACTCCTTGTTCCTCGGGCTCAATTATCCGATCATCCAACCAATCATCGATCATATCACCGGCGATGATTACTGTGCTATGCAACTTCCATTCGCGAGGGGGGGGGGCTGTGTTTACACATCATACCATGGGTTTCATGAATCACCATATCCAGATAATCTTCAGTGTGTGAAAGGCATCAAGCTTCCATGTGATGGATGGCTTTTGCAAACCCGACATGCGGCGATGTGGTTCATGCCAACAGCAAATATGCACAACTTGATTCGTACTGATATGTAGACTCAGCCATGTATTCTGCTGCTGTAGCATGACCCTCTTTTGTTGGATATTATGTACTGTTGTTAGTTTGAAGCACTCATCTGGTTTGAAGGGTAGATACCTTCCTGGGATCAAGTGCATCCTAACTCACCTGCGTAGGATGTACTAATAATGATGATGGAGATGCTATGCAGAAGCCATATATATAGTACATATATCAGTTAGGCTTCAAGTGCGTACTTGTTAGTTAAACCTATGTATAAATTGTGACACTAAATACGACTAGTAAGTAGTACAGTAGTAGTACTAGTATACATCGGTCAAATTATTCATCATGTCCACACACTTAATTGACGTGACAACACGCTGCGCGTGAGGTGACACAAGAATCCCGGCGGCGTGTTCGGGTATTCTGGAATTTCCGATGCAAGTCGAAGAAGGATTGGCCCAACCTGAGAAACTTGAGGCCAAAGTGAGTGCTGACAGCGCGAGATTTCAGTCTCTCATCGATTTGTTCATACCAACCATCGACAGCGAGCACGACATATGTTACACCCAATCTGAGAAACTTCCAGGTAAGACACCAATCGGCCGTCTACTTGCACAAACATATTCCTTTGTTTATAGCTCTATTTTTCTTTTTACACACAGACCTGGTGAAGCAATTACAATTTGACAGTTAATAAAAAGTGAAACAAGTGACTGCAACATGCCAAAGATGTTATGAAAATGCCAACTAGGTACACTAAAACCTGTATTCCACAATACTGCAGGTATCACACTGAGTGGCCTAAGGAAGCATTTCTTCCAGCGCAATTCCAGGGCGTTCAAAAGGGGCGCGTGGACGCGTCGCAAGATACAGTCGGAGTGCAGCATGCACGCGATGTGGCACAAGCCCAGCAATACCTTGCCAGTGATGGTCAACGGCCGGTAGACGGGCAGCAAAAAAGGTTCTGCTGCTGCACACCAACAAGAACTTCGACCAGCAGAGGACCAACTGGGTGATGCACCAGTACCACCTCGGGGACCTGGAGCAAGAGAAGGAGCGGGAGTTGGTCCTCTGCAAGATTTTCTACCAGACGAACACTAGGGCCAGGAGTAAAAAATTATAAGTTAGTTTGGTATTGGTAGTTGTACTACCTTGTCGTCCGCAAGTTGGTATTGTTGTTAACGATCTTTTGGTATGAACTTGCATTTGCTTCCAACCATCATGCCGAGGGTCGACGTGGATATAAAGCTGAATCATTTTTTTCGAAACGAATTTTCAGGCACCTGATTTTTATTTGATGGGTAGCATAAGCACCAGCCATTCGAATTCCCAGTTCTCCAATTTTTTCAAAACAAGTGCATGCACTTATTATCACGATAAAAAAACAATATCCATGCTGCATCCCAGTTATCAGTCTGTACTTGCAGAATACTCTCGTTTATTGAGCATGTATATTGTTTTTTCAGGTCGAGCAAGTTTCAACTGGGCTGTAGATTGCCAGGGTTGTTTTGTTTTTAACAGGCCCAGCCCATGATGACAACGGGGCACAAAGATCCAGCAGGTATCTACTGGCCTCTGGCCCGCCAGCGTTAGTTATATTTTGTCTTACAACATCCGTGGGCAGTTTTTTTACTGAATCAAACACACAGCCCAGTTCTATTTTCCTCTTGAAACGCATGTCCTACATCCGTTTTCTAAGCTCTACCTATATTTTTACTAGTTCGTATACATGTATCATTATATTTAAAACACATAAAATTCCCTTTTCATATTTACATCCTTATTTTTGTTGTTTTTTCCCACCCAGCGCTGAATTTTTTACCACTGGTTTTCCCTTAAACCAACTAAATTTGTCCCACATCTTATTTGCTTACAAAAACAAAACGATTTTTGGCAAATCAATAAGTTCTTAAAAAAATGTTTATCATTTCGGGATTACAACAGTTCGGACTCCACCGAAATATGCAAAATAAGGTTGGACTTTTTGACCGTGGTCCTAGGCAGAAAATGGGCTGTAATAAATTACTTAAGAATTAGCAAATGGGCTGCAAATTATAAAAAAAAGGAAATGGGCTTTATGTTGTCTGCCACAGATTTGGAGGCTGACTTGTGGGCCTACTAAGTTCATGCGTACACAAGGTTTCTCAAAAAAGAAACTTAGTCAACAATTGACTCTACCAACGTCAGACCGTTAGATGTCAATCTAACGACAATCGTGCTTCTTCAGTCTCTGATCCTCCTGCCCCAGCCGCCCAAACCAGCGCCGTCGGAACCGCCTGCTCCCGCCTCCCGTTGTCGGCAGTGCTACTAGGAAGGCCTCACGGCCCCATCATACTCGCATCCCTAGCCTGTCTATCCCTCTACTCACCCACACCTCCTGTTATTTTCCGGCGATGGCAGCCGAACCAGTCAACCCTTGTACTCTCCACCGCATGGGCAGCCACTGTCGTGTCTTCCCCGGCTCAGTGTCGTTCCCTTCATATGCCTCGCCGTCGCCCACCGCCTTGGTGCTCTCGGCGCGGTGTGGTCAACGATGTCCATCCAACAGCCGTAGTGCTTCTTCAATATCTGGTCTTCTTGCCCCAGCCGCCCAAAGCAGCGCCGGTCATGCCGCATGCTCCTGCCTCCCATGGCCGGCTGTGCTGCCGCGGAGGCCTCACCGCCCCCTACTATTCCCACCGCTGGCCAGGCCCTGCGATGACGACAACCTCACACCGCAGCCGAACCAGTGAACCCCCGTACTCCTCTCCGCGCGGGCTTCCACTGCCACGTCGTCCCCTTCCTAGGCCTCACCGTCGTCCACCGCCGTGGTGCTCTCCGTGCGGCGTGGTCAATGTGGTCAAGGAACGACTTCCATCGGAAGAGTACTGTACGTGGAGAAGCTGACAGCTGGGTCCACGGCCACACCCCAGTTTTTTTGCGATTTTCCAAGCAAGTCGCTTTGTGAGGCCTATTGGGCTGCAAATCTTTCAAGACGAGGAGAGCTTTCATTCGGCTGGCCGAGAAAATGGCCCATCAGTAATGAGAAATGGGATGTACATTTTTAAAACACATAAAACCGGCAATTAGTTTCAAATATCTTTTTTTCATTTCGAGATTTTAAATTACATTAATTTTTACGCGTGGAGAATTTGTTGGATTTCATATTGATATACATTTATTTTTAAAATCAGTTTGAATGTGAGTCGAAATTTCGGGATTAAAAACAGTTCGGGCCGCACCAAAATATGCAAAATTTCGTATAATTTTTTAGCCGTGGCCACAATATGGGCTGTAATGCTAACAAAAAGAATATGGGCTCCAAAAAACCTTAATAATTAGCAAATTGGCTGTAAATTATTAGAAATAATGGCAGATGGGTTGTATGCTGTTTCCCACAGATTTGAGGCTTTCCTAAAAAAAGGTTGACACACACAAGCAGTGACTATTGGATGGCCATCCAACGGCCGTCGTCCTTCTTCAATCTCTGCTCTTCCTGCTCCAGCCGCTCAAACAGGCGCCAGCGGGACTGCGTGCTCCCTCCTCCCCGCGGCCGGCTCTGCTGCCACGCAGGCCTCACCGCCCCACTGTACTCCCATCGCTGGCCTAGCCATCCCTCTACTCACCCACACCTGCTGTTATTCTCCGGCACGGCAGCTGAGCCAGTAAACCCTCATACAGTCGTACTCCCCTCCGTGTGGGAAACAACTGCCGAGTCTTCCCTGCCTCCGTGTCGTTCCCTTCCTAGGCCTCGCCGTCGTCCACCGCCCTGGTGCTCTCGGCGTGGCCTGGTCAACATGGTCAACGACCGACATGCATCTGAAGTGGACTTTAGGTGGAGAGGCCGACAGCTGGGTCCATAGCCGCACGCAAGGAAATGCCTCCTTATTATGCGCAAAATAATGATTCCTCCACCTGACATCTGGGACACACCGAAAGGGCCTCTATATTTCACGAAAAAAACATTACCACCCCTGACAGCTCGGACCCACCAGCTATATCTTCGCACGCAAGAAAGTGCCTCCTTATTACGCACAAAAAAATGAATACTCCCCCTGTTAGCTGGGACCCAGTATAGTGGCAGGCTGACTTGTGGGCCTACTAAGTTGACGGGGACGGAGGGCTTTGTTAACTTAGTCAATATGCATGATTCTAGCTCCAGTGACCGTATGATGTCCATCCAACGGCCGTAGTGCTTCTTCAACCTCTGGTCTTCTTGCTCCAGCCGCCCAAACCAGCGCCGGTCGTGCCTCGTGCTCCTGCCTCCCGTGGTCGGCTGCGATGCGGCAGAGGCCTCACCGCCCCCTACTACTCCCACCACTGGCCAAGCCAGCCCTCTACTCACCCACACCCCCTGTTATTCTGCGGCGACGGCAGCCTCACACCGCAGCCGAACCAGTGAACCCTCGTACTCCTCTCCGCGCGGGCTTCCACTGTTGCGTCTTCCCCGGCTCCGTGTCGTCCCCTTCCTAGGCCTCGCCATCGTCCAGACCACCGCCCTAGTGCTCTCGGCGCGGCGTGGTCAACGTGGTCAACAACTGACTTTCATCGGAAGAGTACTGTACGTGGAGAGGCTGACAGCTGGGTCCAGGCGGCTGCAAGGAAGAGCCTCCTTATTACGCGCAAAATAATTATCCCTCCACCTTACAGCAGGGACCCACTGGACGGGCCACCTTATTTCGTGAAAAAAATGTTTCCCCCCTGACTGCTCGGACCCACCGGACGGGCCAACATATTTCGCGAAAAAACGTTCCCCCCGCTCTCAGCTCAGACCCACCGAAAGTGCCTCCTTATTACGCACAAAAAAATGAATACTTCCCCTGCTAGCCGGGACCCACCATGGTGGGAGGCTGACCTGTGGGCCTACTAAGTTGACTGGGACGGGGGCCTTTGTCAACTTTAGTCAATATGAATGATTCTAGCTCCACTGACCGTACGATGTCCATCCAACAGCCGTAGTGCTTCTTCAACCTCTGGTCTTCTTGCTCCAGCCGCCCAAAGCAGCACCGGTCGTGCCGCATGCTCCTGCCTCCCGTGGCCGGCTGTGCTGCCGCGGAGGCCTCACTGCCCCTACTATTCCCACCGCTGGCCAGGCCCTACGGTGACGGCAGCCTCACACCGCAGCCGAACCAGTGAACCCTCGAACTCCTCTCTGCGCGTGCGGGGGCTTCCACTACCGAGTTGTCGCGACCGGGTTTTCCGGGTAATAAATTTCCAGAAAAGACCGTCGTGCTCATCAGCCCCAGGATTACTGTTAGCTGATGAGGCTCCAACTTGATACAGAAATTCCAAGCAGAAAACAAAATATGTAGTACAAGGCCATTCTGGCCTGTGAGTACAACAAATGGTTTCTAGTGGTTGATGGCGGAAGCGGTCTATGGATCATCAGTGTCTATGGGACTCCAATTCCCACAGGAACAGCTGACCAGGTTAACTCCTATCTTCGCGAGGCTGCTATCTCCATTGTGTGGGTTTCGGGGCTGGCATCGCGTCGCTCCTCTCCGTGCAAGAAAATCTGGCCAAGACAATAGCCAGGGACAAGCCAGTGAGTACTTTGAATGTACTCGCAAACATTATGAACACAGGTATAATATAACAATGATGTGCTAAAAATGTTTTATGCTCATGACGTCAGTCACAATAGATAAATAAATCTCGGATGCGTGCAAGCAAGTTATTTATAAAATTGCAATAACAGAGTAGTATTAAAATTTATGAAATAAATAACAAGCAATGCCACAGTCGGGCGTCTTAGCGACACCACAAAAAGGGCTTTTAAAAGAAATACCATAGTCAGGCGTCTGAGCGACACCACAAAAAGGGCTTTAAGAGAAATACCACAGTCGGGCGTCTGGGCGACGCCACATAAAAGGGCTTTAAAAGAAATGCCACAGTCGGGCGTCTGAGCGACGCCACATAAAGGGCTTTAAAAGAAATGCCACAGTCGGGCGTCTGAGCGACGCCACATAAAGGGCTTTAAAAGAAATGCCACAGTCGGGCGTCTGAGCGACTCCACATAAAGGGCTTTAAAAGAAATGCCACAGTCGGGCGTCTGAGCGACGCCACATAAAGGGCTTTAAAAGAAATGCCACAGTCGGGCGTCTGAGCGACGCCACATAAAGGGCTTTAAAAGAAATGCCACAGTCAGGCGTCTGAGCGACGCCACATAAAGGGCTTTAAAAATAAACAATCATAGTGAATATCCCGGAGGTAGAACCATCTCAGAGATATTCGATAATAACAATAATATCACGGGTTAGTCAACAATAATAATAATCATAGTTATCACAAGTCACGAGTAGTAATTCCATTTCTGGATTAACAGTTTCACCTCCGAAGACCGACACTAAGACCGACACCTGACCCATCCCAGACTGTAATCCTTAACCATGGACACGGCTATTCGAATAGGTTTATTCTCTGCAGAGGGTGTACTCTTTACCCACGAGTAACGGATTTCTTTAGTCCATCGGGACTAATTCCGTCTATGGTCTTTTTGTTAAAAACACACCTAACTTGCACACACCAGCTTATCACACACGTGTCTGGAATCACCCACGACACCTGTTAAGCAAACTCTAAGTGGGGAGGCTACAACCTCGCGTAGCATGGGATCAAACTTATATCGCGCGCTCTAAGGGGTGGCCTCCCCTCTCGGTCCCAACCGGAAACACCCATGCCCCCGGACCAGGTGGCCTGCCTACCAGCTACAACCGGTATCTTCCACCATAGCCTCTCTGTACGGTGTGTGCTGGAAAGAGGTTGACAACTTACTGAACCGTACTCTACTTGCTGTAGAGACGAGTGGTAGTACGAAACAAGTATGGGGGTTACTGGAACAAGACTCGATCTACGGTCGACTCAGGAGGTTTAAGTATTCCCTGCATGGTTAGTATAACAAATATATTTCAACCAATACAATCAACACTCATTATATCTTACCATGCCATACCGGACATAACCGTCCCGACGGTGACCGGCGACAAACTCATGCCTACCCAAGGCAGAGGTTTTCCCGGTTCCTACCGGTATGCATGCAAGGCACATGAGGATGATTATCATCACAAGTGTGTTCATTTCCAACAGCATGGAAATCAATAACATGCACCCATGCATATGATCATATCACATGAAATAACAAGTCCTTCGAAATGCGGTGGTGTTATAAATGTATCAACGATCACATCAAAAATATTATGCCGGGGTTCAGAATGCTTGCCTTCAATGTGTGGAAAGGCAGGGTGCACTCCAAAACTTTTGAAAGCTTCTTCTCTCTCCCAAAATCCTATTAAAAAAATATATTTGAATTAACACACATTTCAAAAACAGAACCAAAAAGTTGTTTGAAATTTTTTCAAATAAATCTTAAAATAAACTAGACCAAATTTGAGGAAGGTAAGAAAAAGAATCAATTCATTTGGAGTTATACTTAAAAAGTTATAGCCAGTCAAAGATTTGGTCAAATCTGTTATTTAAAATAAAACAGAAAAGAAAACGGTTCAGATAGAAATACGCCTTCGGTACAGAGGAGGCGTACTTGAGGCTTTACGCCTCCACTTAACCACGCGGACGGCGCGAGGTGTCACTGACAGTGGGCCTGCCTGGCCCACTGGTCAGGTTTGACCAGTTACCGCGCGTCGTCTCCCTCCTCTGTCCGAGCGGAGCGGGGCTCCGGCGATCGTCGCCGGCGTTTGGCTGCTCCTCGCGGGCTCCAGAGGGTATGGATGGATCCGCACGGCTGGGACGGTTCTCCCGATGGTCGTGGGGTTGGTGGGGACGGAGGGAGCTGCCGGCGGCGAGCCTCGCGGCGGAGGATGCTTCGGTGGCGAAGTGGTTTTGTGGCGGCGATGGCTCCCGAATCAAATTGAATAGGGGGATCTGTTCACGGGAGGGAGAGGAAGCTCCTGGTGTAGAGTTTAGGGAGGGGGAGGCCCTGGTGGCGCCGGAGTGAACGAGGCAGTGGCGGCGTCCGTGGTTGCCGGAGATGAGGAAGAGGGCGTTTCCCGGACGATTGCGGGCTATGGGAGTGCCATGGGGGTAGCCTGAGGGTACGTGCGTGCTCAGAGGGGCTCGGGGTCCCTTTTTATAGCGTGGCCATGTCGGTTTGCGGCGGCCGGGGATAAGTTTGCCGGCGAACCGCCCTACTGTGTTGCAGGGCGACGTGGCGGTGGTTGGTCGGCTCCAGGAGCTACCGACGAAAGCTCCACTGTCCATGGAGGCGAGCTGGCGCGCTGTGGTGGTCGGGGCGGTGCTGCCCATGGCGGTGGTGGATGCGGCCGCGGGCATGCCGCCAAGAGGGCTCTGGTGGCGGCGCTGTGGGGTGCCAGGGGTGGTCGGGGTGGTGTGGCGATGCGGGGGATACGTGGCGTGCTAGCAGCTATTGGCCAAGGGCCGGAACGAGTCGGAACGGGTGCGGGGCGAGACGCGGCGGCTCGAGCGCACTAGCGTGCCAAACGCACGCTCTGGGCGCACCCAGAGCACGCCCACCATCTGTTCGGCGAAATGTCGTGGCCTGCTAGATGGCTTGGTTGGAGCTGAGGATTAGCAGTTCTAGTCTAGGGCTAGTTGAGATGCTAGTGGACATGCTAGTTTGATCAGAGGTGCAAGGTTACAATGCAAAGACAAAAATCATGTCAAAACTGGCCATGCACACCAGGTGTGCGACAAAATGCCAAGGGCACTTAGGCATTTCTTGGAGTGGCAAAAATCTCCAGATCAGTGTCTCTGTGGATGAAAGAGAGAGTGGTGATGTTAGTTGGACAAAAGAAGAAACTTGTTAGTGCAAGTTTTACAAAACTTCAATTCTGGACAGGAAATAGATGACATTATTTCATGAACCAAAATTGATCCAAAAGGTGCATGCTCCTTGACTTAAGGGTTTAACATGGGGGACTACAAGTAGGAGAAATAATCAAGGGTTAAAGAGCAAGTAAAAACATGGTTGCTGTACAAACCATCAAGTTGGTCCAGAATGAAGATGAAGTTGATTCACTCAAATTTTTCAAAGAACATAATTAGGTTTTTGCACAAAGAGGAATAATAGGCTCCTACTGACCTCCCTTAATTTTGGTAGAAGTTTTAAAGAAATATTTAAATAGGTTGCTGTGTAAAATTGCTCACTGGACCAGAGAACAAAATTTGCTGTGGAGCTCAAAATATTTCATGAATGAAATATATTTTTGCATAAAAGTGATTTAAAAACATCACATGACATCTCCAAATTGTTATGGGAATTTTAAGTGAATTTATCAAATGGTTGTAGTTCAAATAAGGCCATTTAACCTAGAAAACCATTTTCAAGAAAATAAATATCAAGCAACTTAATTATTTAATTAGTTATACTGGTAAAAGGAAAGTTTTTCTTGAGAGGTTAAACAAGTCCAATAACATATTTGAAAAGTTTTCTTTTTGGGAAAAACTCATAATAACAGGGAAGGAAATGATTTAAAACTCAAAATGGAGCTCAAAAATTCAAAGTTTTAAATCCTGGCAAAATTTTATTTTAATAAAACAAGGCCAAATTTTTGGGGTGTCACAATACTATCCCCCTTAAGAAAAATCTCGTCCTCGAGATTTGTTAAAAGCGGTGTTAAGAAAATAATTACGCAATAAAGATGTGGCTACAGTGAGAGGGCAATAAGTGGTGAAAAACCACAGTGTGAAAAACTGGGGCTGCGCGGAAAAGTCTACGGTTCGGGACAAAACGGGTGATTTCTACGCTGGATATAAATTTAGGATAACTCCTAAATTTAGATATACGCTGGTTGTACCCAAGAGCACAGTGCTCTCTCTGGCCGACAGGTGGACCCGGGGTCCACTGTCAGTCTCCTCTTCTTCTCCCTCTGGCCCTTTCTTCCTCCTCCCTCCCGCGCGCTTCCTCCACCGGCGACACCTAGTGTGTAGGGCATCTAGGCCGTACCGTGGTAGTGCGCGGCGTGCTAGCTGCTGGTGCAGCGTGCACTCACCTCGCGGGCCAGTGCGCTATCGGCACTGCTCGCGGATTCGACTCCGAACACCGGCGATCAGCGACGAGCGGTGTTGGTGGACCTCGCCCACCGTACACTGAGCTCGAGCTATAAAACGGCCGGGGTGCCTCTCTCTTCTTCCTCACACCTGGCCTCACTTCTCCTCCTCCTTCTTTCTCCATTACTGCTTACAGAAGCTCGGTCGAGGCTCTAATGGCGGAGGCGATGCCGGACTGGTTTGTGATCCTGATATGCGGAGGGCTGGCGACACTGCTGGGGCTCTCTGTGCTCCTGTGCGCGATGATCTTCGACGAGTATCGCGATGCTGCGGCTCGGGTGTTGGCTCTCCGCGGTGGTGGTGATCATGAGGAGTAGATGGGGTGTGCCGGGTGCTAACTGTTGTTAGGGGGGTGATTATCTGGATGTAACACCGTTGCAAAATTTTGCAAATAGTGTATGTGTCCGAATGATTATGGTTGTGAGTCTGCTCGTGGTGCTGAGTGAAATTAAATAATCCACGTCGTGAGAAAGTGTAGATGTAGCAACTCAAGGAAAAGAAAAATCTCACTCCAGGGTTCTGCGAGGGAAAATAGTTAATTTAAAGGAGCATAAACCACAACAAAAACTACACACATAAGCAGAAGCCAAATAATTGACTTGTCGTACAAACTCAGGGTATTACGCATAAGTTACACACATAAATAAATGCTGCGAAGAACAAATACAATAGTGACGTCTAAAAAGAAAACGGTAACTGGACGGGGTCCTGATAAAATGTCTCTGGTAAAGGAATACATTCTTCTTCAATCGGAGGCAGTGGATTGACCAGTCGATGAATGCGTCTCTCTGTGTCGGGTCTCAGTGGTCTGCCGATGGCAACCTGAGGATTTACATCTGCGAGGCTCTGGAGATAATCCATCACTCGCTGGTTTAAATGCTCTTGAGCAATGATGTACTGGATAAGGTTGGCCAGAACTGGGTCTCTCTCAATACGCCCACCGGGAAAAGACGTTACTTCTCCGGGTGTTGCACGACTCGGAAAGTAATAATATCCTCGTTCGCGGGCATAGGGTACTGCGGATCGAAGACGAGCAATCGCTTCTTTCGCGGCAGCCTCTATGGCCAAGTGTGGGGTTGGCATAGATTTTCCCACGAAGGAAACTTCTATTGGATCTTAGTTGGGGTCTATAGGAGGAATGTGTACTGCTGCCCAATATTCCGAGGTGGATGGGGTGATCCTTGATTTGAACAGCTCGTACTGGGGTGGCTGAGTAGAACCCATGGTACTGCGGGTAAAATCCCACAATATTTTGACAAAGCTACCTGGAGTTGCATCTGGGGTTCTCAGATGAATGCTGGGGTTCGGCATGACAGGAAAAAGCGTGAGTGTTGTGCACAAAGTGGGGGTTGCTGGGTAAGGTCACAAGGTGGCCTTTATATAGCAATGGAGCCGGGTCGTTTCACCGTGGTGAATGGTAATAAATTTGCCAGCTTAGCTCCAAAGGTCGGGTCAGTGTCAGAGATACACATATCTCATAAAGAGACGTGTTACTGTGGTTGTCGTCGGGTTGGCTTTGGGTAGTTGTGCCCGGAAAAAAAAATATGCAGCTATGCGCTGACCAAATATGCAAGGCTATTATTAAAACAGAGGCACAAAGACAGGCTGCGTTAATATACGCGGTTGCATGATTACAAAACGAGGATACAATGAAACTTGGTGCTACTCATACGGCTTAGTCTACTTCGTTTATGTCTAAACGGGCGTGCCTGGTGGATGTCGAGGCTTCTCCATGTGTCTCTCTGCCGGGATTAGTCAGAGATGGCGGAGGAACTGCAGGGTCGGGGTAGTGAGAATGACCATCGCGGGGATTGTTGGCCACAATCCCGTTGGAGTGTGCTCCCAAAATGCGACGAAGCACTTCTGGGGTTATCGCAGCACCTTGGCCGATGGCTGGGGCAGATCTCGGGGTCTCGATCGGTTGTCCAAACAGCACGACTGGGTTGTCCGTGTTGGGCTCGTTTTCTGGTCGCGAACGTGTACGTACATATATACTGGTGGATGTAGAGGCGCGCACATGTCGTAGTAGAGGCGCGCACGTGTCATA